>NW_024543208.1:16375000-16840000 GCF_018167655.1 Microtus oregoni | reverse complement strand
TATGAACTCACTAACAGGAAAAGCTTGACTCTTTGTCGTCGGTCAGAACAGAATGGCAAATCTGACAAACTCTAAAGCTGACAGGAAGTAACCACATCAATGCTATATTGATTCTTTCTGTTTTGAAATCAAGTCATATGGGCTTTTATTTTTTAAAAAAATCACTTTTTAGGGGGAGCGGGTGTACATACCACAGCAATGTGTTTGGGTCCCAGGGACTGAACTAAGGCTGTCAGGTTTGGCAGCAGGCGCCTCTATTCACAGAGACTTTAGAGCACACATTTTGTTTGTTTGTTTGTTGTTTTAGAGACAGGATTTCCCTGTGTAATCCCGGATGTCCTGGACTCATCTGTAGACTAGGCTTGCCTGGAACTCAGAGATTTGCCTGCCTCTGCCTCCCGAATGCTGAGATTAAAGGCGTGTGCCAACACAACCTGGCTAGAACACACATCTTACTTATACAAGTTCATTTTATCTTTTAGGACACTGTTTAATGGACTAAAGGCTATTTTTTTGTTTATACCAGGAATTTCTGAAAAGATCCTTTGTGGCTGTTTTGAAACAGGTCTTACATGCAGTCCAGGCTGCCAGACTCCCCAGCCTCCTGAGCCACCACTACAGGATCCTACTAGAGTATCGCCACACTTTGTATCGGCGTAAATAATTGCAAAGGCAGATATTAAAGAATATATATATATATAGTTTTAATATATAAACAAACTTACAGAACCGAGGTTCCAGCGCGGAACCGGTTTCCCAGGAGGCAGGAAGAAAGGGAGGGCGCAGCCAGCCCAACCAACGCCCGAGGCAAGCCCCGCCCCCTAAAGGGGCTGACTTAACCCTACAACACTTCAGAACCGTTCAGGGCTGAGGCTGCCCTGCTGGCTGGCCATGGCCTTGAAGTCCAGGGGAGAGCTTTGCGTAGCCTCTCATTTCACTGTTTCCTCCTATCTCCTTCCTCCTATTTTATAGTAAAAGTCTTTTTGGAGAGACAGAATTTTGAGGCATGCTCCCCAGTTTGTAAACTCCTGACTTAATCTGATCCCTGTCCCCCCCCCCCCCCCCCCCCCCCCCCCCCCCCCCCCCCCCCCCGATATAGATTCTGACCCTTCCTTCCCAGGAAGGCTCTGGCTAGGTGCCTGGAAATCCCAAGAATCATGCAGGGCATGCCAGCAGGACCGGGAGCAGGTGGGGTCGAGGCTGATCTGAAGAAGCCATGCACTGGAAGGAGCGAGGTCAGGAGTAGGACCTTAGCCTGACCTAACCTTGCCCTTCACTCTGTTCCCATACGCTCCAGGTCAGGGTCACACTGGCAGATGGGAGTGAAGGGAAGCCAGCCCTCATGAAGAAGCAGGATGGAGACAGCGGCTCAGTAGCCCACCTGATGGTCTTATCCTCAGAGGACTGGAGTACATATGGCTCTCTGGGGACCCAGCACAGGTGAGTGACCTGGAGAAAACAATCGGCAAGTCTCCCATCAACTCATTCCTCTGCTGCAACTCCGCCTCCCATCCCCTCTCAAGGATTCTGTGCTACTGAGCCTGGGTTAGCAGGGTCATCGTCCACAGCTGCTGGTCAGTCCTCCTCCGCCTCTATCTCCTCAGTTCTCAGGGGCAAAGGCCCCAGCTGGCTGCGATGAGTCCCCTCAACTCTTCTGTAACACCTCAGGGGTTCCTAAGAGTAATCCTGGCCTTGCAGCCCTGTCTGGACGGGCATGAACAGGTTTCCAAACAGCCCAGGGTAGCAGAATTGTCCTTTTCCCAGCACAGCGTCCTGACAAGCTAAGGGTTCAACCCCCAGCCTGGGGAAAAGAAAAAAACCCACACAAACACAAGTGTGGAAGGCAGCTGAGACAGGGCCCAAGGCTGTGCAAAGTCTACAGCACTCACTGTCACACAGTGAGTTGCATCAAGCAAAGGGCACACTGACTTCTCTGCATGATGCTACATACTCAAAGGGGCAAGCAGCCATCAGGTGTCACATTCTGTACACATAAGGTACTTGGTTATACTTCTATTCCGAGCAGTGCCCACCCAAATTATGCTAACCGTATGCTGGAAGAAATGAATGAGGGTAACACTCTCTTTTCTCCTTCTTCCTCCCCTCTTTACTCCCAGACGCCACCTCTCAACTGAACCCGAGCCCCCTCTGCCTTGATACACATACTCTCTCTGCTATGAGCTGCAGCCCCAGCTCGCTTCCCTCACACCACACCCCTTCCACCATCTTGTCCTACAGGTACCAAGTTCCTGGAGACAGACGCTCTCCGCACACACCGTCCTGTCCCCACATCCCACAGAAGCAGGCTGTTGTCGCGAGAGCCGGTGCACAGCTGTGATGAGTCTGGACTCACAGCCAAGCCAGTGACCACCATGGCATGGCCAGACAGCTCCTGCCTGGGCTGGGAGGAGCCCTGAAGGTCCCACATCAGGACGCTCTTGTCTCGAGAGGCGCTGAAAAACTGGTTTGATTTGGGAATACAGGCTATCTGCTTGGAGAACAAATAAAAACAGAAGCAGCTCAGGTGTGCACGCTAGACAGGACTTCAGAACAGCAGATGGCTTTGTAAACTCCTCCCCACATACACATTTATTTTTATTTCTTTCTTTTGTTTTTTTGTTTGTTTTGTATTGTTCTGGTTTGTTTTTTCTAAACAAGGTTTTTCTGTGTAGCTCTGGCTGTCCTGGAACTCACTATGTAGACCGGGGTAATTTGTTTCTCTTAAGAAAAAGAAAAGATTTATTTTTAATTATCTGTATGTGTGTGTGTGTGTGCGCACGTGTGTGTTACAGAAATGACCCACTTTAAGCTTACAGCTCAGAGGCAGCAAATATATTCACACTGTTGTGCAAACACCAACAATCTCCAACGACACAACTTCCATGGCCCTACAGTGCAGCCCCGCCTGCCCGCTCACTACTGCCTCATGGCCTCATGTCAGTCACCACACTGCTCTGCTCCCAGTACCGCCACTGTGTGAGTAACACATGTCAGAGCGCCGCCCTTTCTTCTCAGTCCTGGATCCAATCCAGGGCTTCACCATGCTAGGCTTTTCTGAGCTACATACTCAATCCCAGAATTTCATTCCTCTAAAAATTTTTTATTTTTTTTAATTTATTTATTTTTATTTAATGTACATTGGGTATTCTGCCATGGGTGTCAGGTCCCCTGGAACTGGAATCACAGACAGTTGTGAGCTGCCATGTGGTTGCTGGGAATTGAACCCAGGTCCTCTGGAAGAGCAGCAGTGCTCTTAAGCACTGAGCCAGCTCTCAAGCTCCCTTAAATTATTTTATTATTACTATTTTACATGTATGGATGTCTTTGCTTCACGTGTGCACCACTTTGAGCCTAGTGCCCCTGGAAGCCCAGTTACAGATGGTTGTAAGCACTACGTGGGTGCTGGGAATTGAACCTACTTCTCCTGGATCAGCAGGCAGTGCTCTTAACTGCTGAGTCAGCCTCTTTTGTTCCTTTTGAAGACTGAGTAAGCTCAGTGGAGGTGCACATCTTTAATCCCAGCACTAGGGAGGCAGAGGCAGGCAGACCTCTGTGAGTTTGACGTTAGCCTGATCTACAGATCAAGTTCCAGGAAAGCCAGGGTTACACAATCAAACCCTGTCTTGGGGGAAAAAAAAAGACTGGCTGATATTCTACTCTATGTGTACTGTGGCAAGTTTTTACTACGCCTCTGCTAGGTATTTGGCTAATTTCATATTTGAAATTATTCATTCTGCTCTTCTAGCATCAGAGGAGGCCTTTGCAATTTTCCTTCAGACTAAATATACAAGCCCTTTAACAGCTACAGCCATTGATGTCTTTATTCACTCCTTAGTTCCCTTCAGAATAAGCATTTGACTGTTACCTTAGTGATTTCCCGCTCATGCCCTCTGAACCTTTTCACCACGTGTCCAGTTTTCCAATTATAGGCCACAGCAGTCTGCAGAGACATGGGGTTACAGGTGAAAACACCACGCTGGCTCCTTGCACAGCGGTCTGCAGAGACATGGGGTTACAGGTAGAAACACCACGCTGGCTCCTTGCACAGCAGTCTGCAGAGACATGGGGTTACAGGTGGAAACACCAAGCTGGCTCTGAGCACAGCGGTCTGCAGAGACATGGGGTTACAGGTAGAAACACCACGCTGGCTCCTTGCACAGCAGTCTGCAGAGACATGGGGTTACAGGTGGAAACACCACGCTGGCTCTGAGCACAGCGGTCTGCAGAGACATGGGGTTACAGGTGGAAACACCACGCTGGCTCCTTGCACAGCGGTCTGCAGAGACATGGGGTTACAGGTGGAAACACCACGCTGGCTCTGAGCAGAAGCTTTAAGCATTTCCTTGCTGAGTGTCTGCTATAGAGAGAGGAGCAAGTACTTCACTGCTCCAGCCGCTCGCTGCGACTCCTGACCTATCAGCTCCCCAGTCCCCAGAACAGAGGAGCTGGTCCATGCCCTGCTGCCTTCTCACAGCTGTGAGAAGGGAAACCCATAACTCAAGAGACCTCATAACTAAAATAATATAGACATCAAGACAAGACATTGCTGCTGGGTGGTGCTGGCACACGCCTTTAATCCTAGTATTCAGGAAGCAGAGGCAGATGTATCTCTATGAGTTCGAGGCCACACAGAGAAACCCTGTCTCGAAAAACAAAAGAGAGACATCACATTACTAATGAAGTATTGATACTCAAATGTATGCTGATTTGAAGCAATGACATCCAAGGTAAATGTATCTCATAAATTTGAAATACAGTTTGCAAATGAAATTGAATGATTCTAAAAGTCTACTGGGAATAAGGACATTATTAGTAGCATTTCCTTCAAGGAAGAATCAGCACTGTATTGCAGATGCAGCTGCCAGCAGTGAGTGACAAGACAGCTCTTAATGCAGGGAGAGAAAGCAGTTAAGTCCAGGATGATGGCAACAGGAAAGACCAAAATAAAAAGGCAGTGAATACCAGTGTGACTTTTTGAAAACAAAACATAAAGCAACCAGAAAATTTTTTGCTGATTCCATAGTCTGAGTCCTACTGTTAAGAATGAGGAGGGTGGAATAGTAACTCCCTACTTACAAGGCATGCAGATGGCCTGGCATCGGGCGAGGCTCTCACTGAATCCTCACGCTGTCTTAGAACCCAGGTAACAGACTAGGACATCGGACTTGCCTACAGTAGTAGGAAGTGGCAAAGCCGGGGGAGCCCTGCTGCTCAGGACATCTTCATTTCCTACAGTGAGCTGGTTTCTTGGGAAGAAATGGAAACCTCACCTTGTCTTTTCCTCCAGAGACACACAGGTCTGAGCTCAGAGTGGCAACCACAGAGACAGAATCCACGTGAGCGGGGCTGTACTCCTGGGATGCTTTAGTCTGGACTCCCTCTTCTATACGTCCGTCAGGCCTGCTGCAGAAAGGATGGAAAGTGAGGCAGAAAAGAGACCCACTGTTTGGGGAATGTCCAGAAATAAACGGTGCTATGTATTTGGGAAACACCCAGGGTTATTGAAATCTGATGAAGGGGAATTTTGAGGCAAGGAGTCTTTGGTCTCATCAGAGAGGACTCCCAAGGATTCGGGGCCCCAGAGTGTGTGCTGCAGGTACTCGCTGGTGAGGTGACCACTTCTTACCTAAACCAGTATACAGAACCAAGTGGGAGGGAAGGTCACCAACACCTTGAAGAAGCGTAAACTGGGGACCCTGAGATGCGATCTACCTGGACTTGTAAGTGCTATGTCTGAGTTTGCTCTGCAGTTTCCCCATCACAGCCCAGAGTCGACGGAAAACCTGAGGAAGAGCTGGTTTCAGTTGGCAGCTGGGCAGCGGCATCCCTCGCAGTCGCTGGGAAGTGTGTTCCCTGTGGAATGGAGAGACCACACACGCTGAATTTCATTAGGTCCAACATTAGTAGTGTGATTAAGCTAACATTTTCCTTCCTCTTTCCTTCTTTCTTTTTTTTCTTTGTGTGTGTAATGTATTTTTTTCAAAAGTGATTAACTATGTGCCTTTGATGTTTTCCCTTCTCCTGCTTCATTCTCTTGGGACTACAGCTGTCGATATAGGTTCAGCACATAAACAAATCAAAACTAATGTTCAAAAACACTAAGAATTATTTTACGCATGCATGTTTGTGTACATGAATGCTCACATGTGCTGGCACATGTGAACATGTGTGTATGTATGTGGAAGCCAGAGTGTGACACCCCAACCTTAGATGCCATTCCTCAGGAGACACCTACTTTGCTTTTTGAGTCAGGGTCTCTCACAGAGACTTTCAGCTCATTAGGCTGGGCTGGCTGGACAGTGAGCCACAGAGATCTCCCTGTGTCCACCTCCCCAGCACTGGGACTGCATGCAACTGTGCCAGCATACCCAGGTTCTCATGTAGGTGCTGCATACTCAACTTGGGTCCTCGTGCTTGTATGTCAAGCACATACCAACTGAGCTAGTTCCCCAGTCCAGCAATTATTTTTAAACTGATTTAAATACTATGCACTATAAATTTTCATTAGCAATGTATATTATATTAATATGTATAATTTTGTTATGAACTAATTAAAAAGATAAATTAATTTTTTTTCTAAAAATACTAAACTCAGGCCTGGATATGTGGTTTTGTGGTAAAATAGAGAGCTTGTCTAGCATGCATGATGCCTGGGATTGATCCCCAGTAACACATACACACAGAGACACATACACACAGAAAAGAAAAACCAAAAACCTATAGTTCCAAGAGATCTGATGCCTGCTTCTGACCTCTGTGGGTACCAGGCATGCACATTTAGGGAAAACATTTATACACATAAGTAAATTTAAAAATTGACAATAGGTATTTAAACAAAAGTTGGTGGACACTTGCTCACCAAACACTACTCACAACAGCTGAGAGACAAACACATTTCTTCAAGCAAGGCATAACGGCACATGCTTTTAATCCCAACAGTAGGAAGCAAAGGCAGGCAGATGTCTGTGAGTTCAAGTCCAGCCTGGTCTACATTGAGAGTTCCAGCCAGAGCTAAACAGTGAAACTCTGTCTTACAGAGAGGGAGAGAGAGAGAGAGAGAGAGAGAGAGAGAGAGAGAGAGAGAGAGAGAAAGAAACAGTAGATGTATATACATGGATACATAAACAAAATGTGGCCTACACAGATAATAAACAATCCTGAATATTGAATATAATATGGTTGAACCCAGAAAGCACCATGCTAAGCAAAAGAGAGACAGACAAAGAGAGAGAGAGAAAGAAAGAAAGAGAGAGAGAGAGAGAAACCAGACATACTAAGCTACATAATACATGATCCCATTCACATGAAACACCCAGTTTAAAAAGCTACAGTGACAATAAATAGATTGGTTCGTGGCCACCAGCAGCTGAGCTGAGGTGGAGAACGGGAGAAAAGAGGCGTCTGTAACTGCTTACTGAAGACATAGCTCCCTTTGGGAGTGATGACAGTGAGTGACCACACACAATAGCATCTATGTATAAAACGTCACAAATGGTAGAGTTTATGTTCCATGTACTTTACCACAATAAATTAAATATTATGAGCATGTAATTGAAAATAAAATATATGTATGTATATATACATATGTATACACACACACACACACACACACACACACACACACACACACATATATATATATATATATATATATGACCAATCTGTATAATTCTTCTTTGGCACACATGCACATGGGGCAAGGAGCGAGGTCAGAGGACAACTTTGTGGGTCACTTCTTTCCTTCCACCCTCATGCAGGTTCTGGAATTGAACTCAGGTCACCAGGCTTATGCAGCAATGTCTTGCCTGCTGAGCCATCTCTCTAGCCCTAGAAAAGCTTCTTAAGTTTTCTGAGTACTCTAAGAGCTATAATCTTTCTTACTTGTTGTCTTTATTCATCTCTTTGCATCGTTTCTGTAATGCAGCAACCAATATCATGAGGTTATTATGCAACAAAAATAAGACTCAAAAGAGACAATGCTAATGAGATCATGGAATTAATACCTAGACCAGCAGGTCTCAAAGCAAGAACACTGGGGCATTTCTGCCTATCTCAAGGGGCCCAAAGGCCTCCCTTTACCTTCACCTCAGGGTGAGGCCTGCTTCTTTTCTCTATACATTTTATTGCAACAACAGACAGAATGAAGTAGGTATGAGAAGCCAATTGTCTTCTCTTAAATCACACATTAAAGAGACTTTAAAAAGCTCAATACAACTTTTTCCAACTAAAACTTTTTGGAACGTTTAATTTTAATAAATCATGCCATTTATGTAGCCTTGGCTAGCCTAGAGCTTGCTATACAATCCAGGCTGGTTTAGAACTCACAGAAATCTGCCTGCCCCTGTCTCCAAACACCGGGATTAAAGCCATGCACCAGCACACCTGGCCTACAATAGGCTTTTGTTTGTTTTTAGAGACAGGGTCTCATACCCTGGCCCAGAACTTACTGTACAGCCCAGGCTGGCCTTGAATTTGCAGTCCTCCTGCCTCTGCTTTTCAAGTGCTGTTAGTTCAATCACACACTCTCATACTGTACTTGCAAAAGCTGTATTACTTTTAGTTTTAAGTAGGAAATATTTTTGAAACTTTTCAGATTTATTGTAATATAGAAAATTGCAGAAATCTAAACCCAATTAAAAACTACATAAACAAAAGGTCTCTGGGATCCTCAATAATTTTAAGCATGAAAAAGAATCCTGAGATCCTGAGGTCAAAGTGTTTGAGAACAGCTGCCCTGGAGATTACACCATGTTAGTATCGGATGTTATATTAGAATAATTACTCCATGTTAGTATTGGATGTTATATAACACCATGTTAGTATTGGATATTAAATTACACCATGTTAGTATTGGATGTTATATTACTCCATGTTAGTATTGGATGTTATATTAGAATAATTACACCATGTTAGTATTGGATGTTAAATTACACCATGTTAGTATTGGATGTTATATTACTCCATGTTAGTATTGGATGTTATATTAGAATAATTACACCATGTTAGTATTGGATGTTATATTAGAATAATTACTCCATGTTAGTATTGGATGTTATATTAGAATAATTACTGAGTAGAAGAATGTTTTTTTCAGATTTACTTATATTTGCCTTCATCATCTCACAAGGCTAGAACTAAAACTAAAGAGTAATCATGAGTTCAAAGATGCTCATGTTAGGGGCTGCAGGCACAGTGGTTGCAGGTGGCAGAGTACTTGCCTGGCGTGAACAAGCCTTGCCTAGCATGATCAGACATGGGTCTGATCCCCAGTACTGCAAAAAGAAAAAAAAAAGAAATAAAAAAGAAACAAGCCAGGATGTCCATCTCATCTCTTCAAGTGTGGTGACCCTGCATGAGCTGCTGGGGCCACAAAGAACAAGGGAGAAATCTGAAGAGGATGTCGGCACCAGCATCGTAGGAGCTGAACCAGGAGCCAGGCCCAGCTACCCCCGGTCCTGTGTCCTTCATCTGCTATTCCCTGAGGTGTTGGAGATCTGGGGGGAGTAAATGGGGCAATGAGAGGGGCCTGTCCTCATTTCTTCCAGTTACTGCTTAAAGAAGTTCTGAAGGATTCATGTGTCACAGACACAAACAGCCCAGCCCCAGGAAGAGCTGTGCACAGAGCTGCCAGATAAACACTCTTATTCACACAGCCGCCACAGGGTGGACGTTCCCAGGATAAACACTCTCTGCCTCATCTCACGCCTGCTCACAGTGTACTGGGTGATGCTCCTGCATCAGCACACTCCTAAATGACTGTCCGTTCCATAAGGACTCACAGTGTACTGGGTGATGCTCCTGCATCAGCACACTCCTAAATGACTGTCCGTTCCATAAGGACTCACAGTGTACTGGTGATGCTCCTGCATCAGCACACTCCTAAATGACTGTCCGTTCCATAAGGACTCACAGTGTACTGGTGATGCTCCTGCATCAGCACACTCCTAAATGACTGTCCGTTCCATAAGGACTCACAGTGTACTGGGTGATGCTCCTGCATCAGCACACTCCTAAATGACTGTCCGTTCCATAAGGACTCACAGTATACTGGTGATGCTCCTGCATCAGCACACTCCTAATGACTGTCCGTTCCATAAGGACTCACAGTGTACTGGGTGATGCTCCTGCATCAGCACACTCCTAAATGACTGTCCGTTCCATAAGGACTCACAGTGTATGGGGTGATGCTCCTGCATCAGCACACTCCTAAATGACTGTCCGTTCCATAAGGACTCTTTTTTTTTTGTTTTTTTGTAGTCCAAACAGCTTGCACAGTATGACAAAAACATTTGTTGCAAACTACTGTCCCTGCAGTCCCTTCCACTCAAACACTCTAGGATGTTCTGTGATAGGCAATAAAAGGGAAGCCTCTAGGCCGGCATCTGGGAAACTTGTGAGCTGTACTGTTTATATACAGCGTTGCAGGGCTGCCTATCTGCCATCCTAACCCACGCCCAACACTGTCAAAACTGCTGACAGGTGCCGCCTGGAGACCATGGAGGCTATGCAAGAATTTAAAACAAATACTGGCAAATAGAATCCAAGAACACATCTGAAAAATTATCCATTATGATCAAGTAGGCTTCATTCCTGAGATGCAGGGCTGGTTCAACATACGCAAATCTATCAATGTAATCCACCATATAAATAAACTGAAAGAAAAAAACCATATGATCATTTCATTAGATGCTGAAAAAGCATTTGACAAAATTCAACATCCATTTATGTTAAAAGTCTTGGAGAGATTAGGGATACAAGGGTCATACCTAAATATAATAAAAGCTATATACAGCAAGTCGACAGCTAACATCAAATTAAACGGAGAGAAACTCAAAGCCATCCCACTTAACTCAGGAACACGGCAAGGCTGTCCACTCTCGCCATACCTCTTCGATATAGTGCTTGAAGTTCTAGCAATAGCAATAAGACAACATAATGGGATCAAGGGGATTCGAATTGGAAAGGAAGAAGTTAAACTTTCGTTATTTGCAGATGATATGATAGTGTACATAAGCGACCCCCAAAACTCCACCAAAGAACTTATACAGCTGATAAACAGCTTTAGTAATGTGGCAGGATACAAGATCAACTCCAAAAAATCAGTCGCCCTCTTATACACAAAGGATATGGAAGCAGAGAGGGAAATCAGAGAAGCTTCACCATTCACGATAGCCACAAACAGCATAAAATATCTAGGGGTAAATCTAACCAAGGAAGTGAAAGATCTATTTGACAAGAACTTTAAGGCATTGAAGAAAGAAATTGATGAGGATACCAAAAAATGGATGGACCTCCCTTGCTCTTGGATTGGGAGGATCAACATAGTAAAAATGGCAATTCTACCTAAGGCAATTTATAGATTCAATGCAATCCCCATCAAGATCCCATCAAAATTCTTCACAGATCTGGAGAAGACAATAATCAACTTTATATGGAAAAACAAAAAAACCCAGGATAGCCAAAACAATCCTATACAATAAAGGATCTTCTGGAGGCATTACCATCCCTGACTTCAAACTCTATTACAGAGCTACAGTAATGAAAACAGTGTGGTACTGGCATAAAAACAGAGAAGTCGACCAATGGAATCGTATAGAAGACCCGGATTTAATCCCACAAACCTATGAACACCTCATTTTCGATAAAGGAGCTAAAAGTATACAATGGAAGAAAGAAAGCATCTTCAACAAATGGTGCTGGCACAACTGGATGTCAACCTGTAGAAGAATGAAAATAGACCCATATCTCTAACCGTGCACAAAACTCAAGTCCAAATGGATTAAAGACCTCAATATCAGCCCGAACACACTGAACCTGATAGAAGATAAAGTGGGAAATACCCTACAACAGATGGGCACAGGAGATCGCTTCCTATGTATAACCTCAGAAGCACAGACATTAAGGGCAACATTGAATAAATGGGACCTACTTAAACTGAGAAGCTTCTGTAAAGCAAAGGACATGGTCACTAAGACACAAAGGCAACCTACTGACTGGGAGAAGATTTTCACCAACCCCACAACAGACAAAGGTCTGATCTCCAAAATATATAGAGAACTCAAGAAACTAGACTTTAAAATGCTAATTAACCCAATTAAAAAATGGGGCACTGAACTGAACAGAGAATTCTCAACAGAAGAAGTTCAAATGGCCAAAAGACACTTAAGGTCGTGTTCAACTTCCTTAGCAATCAGGGAAATGCAAATCAAAACAACTTTGACATATCATCTTACACCTGTCAGAATGGCTAAAGTCAAAAACAGCAAGGATAACCTTTGCTGGAGAGGCTGTGGAGGAACGGGTACCCTCATCCATTGCTGGTGGGAATGCAATCTTGTGCAACCACTGTGGAAGTCAGTGTTTCGGTTTCTCAGGAAATTCGGGATCAACTTACCCCTGGACCCAGCAATACCACTCTTGGGAATATACCCAAGAGATGCTTTATCAAATGACAAAAGCATTTGTTCAACTATGTTCATAGCAGTATTATTTGTAATAGCCAGAACCTGGAAACAACCTAGATGCCCTTCAATGGAAGAATGGATGAAGAAAGTATGGAATATATACACGCTAGAGTACTACGCTGCGGTAAAAAACAATGACTTCTCGAATTTTGCATGCAAATGGATGGAAATAGAAAACACTATCCTGAGTGAGGTGTCCCAGACCCAAAAAGATGAATATGGGATGTACTCACTCATAATTGGTTTCTAGCCATAAATAAGGACCACGGAGTTTACAAGAGGTGAACCTAAAGAAGCCAAGTAAGAAGGTGAACCCAAGGAAAAACATATAGTTGTCCTCTTGGCTAAGGGAAGTAGACCAAATTTCCGGGGAGAAAATGGGATCTTGGGGATGGGGTGGGATGGGGGTAAAGGGAGATGGGGAGAGAAAAGGTAGAAGGGAAGGAGGGGGGACCTGGGAAACAGGAGAATTGGGATAAAGGAAAGGTGGATAGGGGAGCACGGAACCACAATTCTTAGTTAAGGGAGCCAGTTTAGGGTGGGCAAGAGACTTGACCCTAGAGGGGCTCCCTAGTGCCCAAGATGAGGTTCCCAGTTAGTTCCTTGGGCAGCTGAGGATTGGGAACCTGAAATGACCCTATCCTAGAGCAATACTGACGAATATCTTGCATATCATCATAGAATCTTCATCTGGTGATGGATAGAGATAGAGACAGAGACCCACACTGGAGCACTGGACTGAGCTCCCAAGGTCCCAAGGAGGAGCAGAAGGAGGGAGAACATGAGCAAAGAATTCGGGACCACGAGGCATGCATCCACCCACTGAGACAGTGGAGCTGATCTACGGGGAGCTCACCAAAGCCAGCTGGACTGTGACCGAAAAAGCATGGGATAAAACCGGACTCTCTGAACATGGCGAACAATGAGGGCTGATGAGACACCAAGGACAATGGCAGGGGGTTCTGATCCTACTTAATGTGCTGGCTTTGTGGGAGCCTAGCCAGTTTGGATGTTCACCTTCCTAGATATGGACGGAGGGGGGAGGACCTAGGACTTACCACAGGGCAGGTAACCCGGACTGCTCTGTGGACTGGAGAGGGAGGGGGGGGAGAGGAGTGGGTGGAGGGGGAGAAGGGTGGGAGGAGGGGGAGAAGGGTGGGAGGAGGGGGAGAAGGGTGGGAGGAGGGGAAGGGAAATGGGAGGCTGGGAGGAGGTGGAAACTTGTTTTTTGTTTATGTTTTTTTTTCTTCTTTTCGCAATAAAAAAAAATTAAAAAAAAAAAAGAATTTAAAACAAACTAGATTCCCATCGGGTATTTTCACTGAGGAGAGTCTAAGGAAGGGTAACTTGGCATTACTTACCACCAAAACAACAGTATCTTCTTGGTGAGCTGTTGTATTTGATGATCTGTAGTTCACTCAGCCTCTGGAAACAGCCAACAGCCCCTTCCTAATCTCTGTAGTTAACGAGAGGACGCTCAGATTAATCTTCCCTCTGTTTAAGCATGTGTTTGCATCGAGGAGATCTGCAACACAAGTGTAAAAAGGGGCCTTTAATACTCTTAGAAAAGAACATTAGTGTAGTTTTTCCTCAGTAAGAAACAGCACACAAATTTCCAAGAGTATATAAGTCTTGAATTTCCATCAGTGGGGTAGAGTATCACATGATGTTAACTACACATTTATTTGGTTTTTATTTGTTTTGAGATAGGGTCTCATGTAGCTCAGCCCGGCCTCAAACTCAATGTAGCCAAGATAACCTTGAATCTTTGGTTCTCCTGCATCTACCTCCTGAGAGCTGAGAGCACAGGTACTTGCCCCTGTGCATGGTTTGTGGGTGCTTGGGATGGAACCCAGAGCGTCATACATGCCAGGCAAGCCCTTTACCAACCGAGGGGCATCCCAGGCGCTACGTATATGCTTCTGAATGTGCACAATAGAAATACTGAATTACATCAGTGGGCAGTTTGGTTTTACTCACAGTATAGTCCATCTGTCCATCAAAAGTCTTCAGAGTAGACTGCTTACTTCAGAGTTCACTGTTTTTGTGAAAAGGGTAACTTTTCTGTTTTGAATAAGTATGAATCATAGGACTTGTGAACAAAGAGCTTTAAAAATTACCCCTTATTTAAAGATCTGGAGATCACAGAAACATTAGTTCTTCAAAATTATAACTTGGCAGGCCTCTCGAGTTTAAGCCTAGAATTTCTACCACAAACATCTACACAGAGGCAGCAATCTTAACCACTCTATTTAAAGAGTTCAAGTAACTTCTGAGCATTTATACTCAGTGCAGCACAGAATAGTCAAGGGCACTGGTATGAGATGAAATGAACTAGACTGGACAGCCTGGATTGCAGTTCTCCTGTATACTTAGACAAGCTGCTCAGCTCCTGTGGATTTCCACTTCCCACATGCGGAATCAGACAGTAAATCTGCGAAGGCTGGACTTACAGTGTGTCAGAAAGGTCTCTAAGGGCTCTGCACATCTTAACTCACAAGCTCTACTACACAGACTTCCTTACAGCTTACAGCCATTGGCAGTGAGAAGAGAGAATCACAGAGATGCAAACAATACACTCATGCACAAGTGGAGGGCTGAGACCTGAATCCAGACGGCGCTTCAGAGGCCCTGCTCTTGGCCAGAATCCTGCACTGAATCCAGACAGCGCTTCAGAGGCCCTGCTCTTGGCCTGAATCCTGCACTGCATTCAGACGGCGCTTCAGAGGCCTTGCTCTTGGCCAGAATTCTGCACTGAATCCAGACGGCGCTTCAGAGGCCCTGCTCTTGGCTAGAATCCTGCACTGCACCTCTGCAAGATCTAGTTCCTGACTGCAATATTAACAGTAATATTGCCAGAACCATCAATTTCAGTTATTAACTCTGCTCATAATAGGCCCATATTAAACAGCCAACAACACAGACAGCACAGAGGGTCTTAATCCAAGTCATTTATGTCACCTAACTAGAGTGACAGATCAAAATCAGGCTAAAAATTATGTTATACACTAAGGCAATTGAAATTTTTGAGAACAAAAAATATATGTACTTGGTAGACAATACATCATGTGTAGACCAACCTATTTTTTATATAATAAACATGTAACAGACTTGAGAGGAAGAATAATGTCTTGTTTGTTTCTGTTTCTGAGCTTCCAGCTGAAAGACTAGGAAAGATTCCATATCCTTTTAGGACCTTGAACTATACGCCAGCCCCCAGGACAAGCTGAAGGCCGCAGGACCCCTCTTTAGGGGAAATATTAGCTAATGGAGAACCCTAAGTTACATAAAGTTGCTGAGTGCTGCCCATTTCCCCACCTCTTCCCCCATCAGCTGGGTGATACCAGCCGGGTGATACCAGCCAGGTGATATCAGCCGGGTGATATCAGCTGGGCAACATTTCAAGCAGCCCCTGCGGTTAGCACAGGGTCAGCAGATGTCTGGAGGGTGTAACCATGGGGCTGTTGCTATCCCCCTTAGATAACAATAGCCAATTAGGGGGCTGGAGGGATGGCTTAGAGGTTAAGAGCACTGGCTGCTCTTCCAAAGGTCCTGAGTTCAATTCCCGCCAACCACATGGTGGCTCACAACCATCTATAATGAGATCTGGTGCCCTCTTCAGATGTGCAGGCAGAACACTGTATACATAATAAATAAATCTTTAAAAAATAGCCAGTTAGGAACTAACATCTGGGTTTTACCTAATCGTTAGCCAATTATGACATAGGATATGTAATTTTGTATTGTGAAACTGTAACCTTGTGACTGTCTTGTGGTTTTTGTCTTTATAAACCCCTTACAATAGTAGACAGGGTCCTTCTCCCTCTTTCTGCTGTGCCAGACTCTGAGGCAGAGGACCTGTGCTAGCCCGTATTTAATAAACGAAACCTTGCTTTTGTATTCAAAAGTATGGCTCCGTGGTGGTCTTCTTGGGGGTCCTAGGACTCAGGCACAGCAGCAGCCTAGGTTGGGAGAATTAATTTAGCATGTATCTGCTGAATGAGGGAATGCCATAGTATACTGAAGACTCACATTAGCCGGAAGCTTTTTTTTTTAAAGATTTATTTATTTATTATGTATACAACATCCTTCCTCCATGTATGCCCACACACCAGAGGAGGGCCCCAGATCTCATTACAGATGGTTGTGAGCCACCATGTGGTTGCTGGGAATTGAACTCAGGACCTCTGAAGAGCAGCCAGTCCTGTTTATCGCTGAGCCATCTCTCCAGCCCCCGGAAGCTTTTTTTTTTAAAGGGCACAACACAACACCCTCTGGTTTTGACTGTATTTTTCTTTTTAAGACAAAATCTTACTGTATTGTCCAAGTTGGCTTCCAACCCAAAATCCTCCTGCTTCACAAGTATGTGTGACCAGACCTCAAAATATGGTCCTTTTTTAAAAAAAGATTTATTTATTTATTTATTTATTTATGTATACAGTGTTCTGTCTGCATGTATGCTTGCAAGCAAGAAGAAGACACTAGATCTCATTATGGATGGCTGTGAGCCACCATGTGGTTGCTGGGAATTGAACTCAGGACCTCTAGAACAGTCAGTGCTCTTAACCTCTGAGCCATCTCTCCAGCCCCAAAATATGAGAGCCATGGAATTGGCTTGCTGTTACAGGTCAGACCTGAGTGAACTAAATATTATTTCCCCAGGCTTTCTGATTCCATTTGTAGAGATAAAAAAGATTAAACACAAAACAAATTCCCATACGTTAACATCAGACCCTGACTACTTGGAGCCTGCCTGGTCCTAGCGACTTGAGGTCTTATAGAAACATTTAGTCTGACTCCTAGTTGCTGCCCAAATAGCCAAGACACATAGTACTGTAAAATTTACTACTTAATGAGGTAGTGAGATCCCCTTACCTCTTTATCCGAGCAACTTCCCTGTAACTATTATATAAAAGGTTTAGTCCCTTTGTGAACGGGGGGCGTATTCTCTCTATGAGAATCTGTCCACTATGCCTGTCTGTTCTTACAACATACTCTTTTCAATAAAGCTTTTCTGTGTTTATGCCGGCCCTGTAAATACGTCTATCAATGAGACTTCAGCTTGCCACCTTGCTCCCAGCATGGCACTATTCATGTAAATGATTTTTTTTTTTTATCCCAAATCTCTCTTTCACTTGTGTATCTAACCTAGACTCTCTTAGACCAAGGCATCTACACCAGTGTTCAAAGAGTAACAAGACTACGGGCAGAAGCTCTGAGATGATCTGGTTAGACTCTCTATGATAATGTAAAGGAAAAGGTTCCGACAGCAAAAGGATTTACAGACACTCGGTGCCAGGTCAGAACACCCAAGGCTGAGGACATATCAGCGTGCAGTTCTTGGTTTTTGTTTTCTTTCTGGCTCTTCAGTTTATAAATGCTCCTACCGCTGTCAATTATCCGAACAGCCAAAGCTTGTTTTTGATGTGCATGTGCCCTGGAAGGATTCCGCCAAGATGGAAGCAAGGTGACACTTCCCCAACCCTCTCCTTGCTTCGGGCAGGTAGGTGGCTGCCGCCGAAGACAGCGAGAGGGCCCCCAACTCCTCGATACTCCCCTCTCTCACCTCGGGCTCCATACCCACCGGCGGGCTGGCACCGAGGCCCGCAAGCACGAGAAGCTAATATCTGCAGCTGCCACGGACTCCCGCGCCGCCGCCCCTAGCAACCAGGCGCGCGTCGCTAGAGCGGGAGTCCCAGTTAAACGCTCCCGATGCCCGTGGCAGGCTCGGAACTGAGGTTCCACCTGCCGGAAGTCTCCCAGGGGCACGAGAACGCCTATTTTCCTTTCCTAATTTAATGGCATATGGATATTCTGGGCAGAGAAGACTTGCCCTTTGTCTGAAGACTCTATATCATCCGAGAAAAGCGGTGATATCTCTGTCATAGCCACAAAGGAGATTAATAAGTATCATATTTGTAATTACTATTCGCCTAGATAATTTATTTGAAGTTTCCCTGAATATACAAACAGGGATTTTCCTCTTTGGACAGTTCCCCCAATACCCTACTCCATTCCTTTCTCGGCGTGTGTGTGTTTATTTCTATTATTTTTTAAATATATAAAGTAATGAGTGTCAAAAATATGGAAAGCCAGCCGGGCAGTGGTGTCCTCAGGAGGCAGAGGCTGGGGTGTAACATTGACTTGGAAGTGTCACCCAGCCCGCTAAGAGCTTGGACTCCAACTCCCAGCCTGCCAAGCGCTGACCCCTCCCCGGAGAGGGTCATGACCACGCCCACAAGGTATTTAAGGTCCCGCCGAAACAAGGAATACATGGTTTTGGGTTTGCCTCTGCCCTCTCTCTGTGTTTCACCTGCCATGCCCTCTCTCTGTGTCCACCATCTGTTTAACTCAAGAATTTAATTTGGTTTAATCTGATCTGATTGCATTCCTTTGCGCCGACAGATAGGCTCCGTTAGGAATATAATATCTCTGAGTTCAGGGCCAGCCTGGTCTACATAGTGAGTTCCAGAACGGTCAGAGTTATTTATACAGAGAAAAACAAAACAAAAAACCCAAACAAACAAACAAAATCATATATATGTGTGTATATATATACATATACATATGTATACATGTGTGTATATATATATATATATATATATATGAAACATTTTGATTTTGCCTGCTGTCATTGTGCAGGAATCATGTTATTTTCTCTGTATCATTCCAATTTTTTAAAAAATGGTAGAGAATAACTTGTTTTATGTGTGTGAATGTTTTGCTTGCATGTATTTATGTGCATCACTTGTGTGTCTGATGTGAGCTGAGGTCTGATCCCACAGAACTGGAGTTACAGATAGTTGTAAGCTACCCACTAGGTTTATCTTTACCTAGGTCTTCTGCAGGAGCAACAGTTGCTCTTAATATATGTGCTGCCAAACCAAATACTGTTTGTCTTTCATTAAACTGAAACAGGCCAGCAGGATAACAAAAGGACCTCTCAGAGGTCTTCTTGAGAGCCAAATGGAAAGATACTTACAGCTAATAGCAGCTACAGAAGTTTCCAGTCCCCAAACAGCTTCTGTTTACCAGTATTCCTGATGTTCAGCATGAGGTCGATTGAACAAATGCACGAATGAATGAATAAATGATTGGATGAGATCCTGACCTTGTGGTGGTGTTCCTTGTGAGAACCAGGTATCCCAGTAGCATTACCATCCAACGGGGATTTGTGGAGATTCTGAAAGTTGAATGTCTATTAGTATAGCCAGAGAATTTTCCCCCAGAATCACCTTTGGCCACTAGGTTTATCTTCCAATTTAGGGAGTTAATTTCCTCTGTAGCATTCCTGATACATACTTAGTTCATTTTTTTTTTCATCATCTCATTTTGCACCAGAGCAATACTGCCACCTAACCAAGTGGCAAAATAAGTAACTTCAATAAGTAGTAAATATAATATCTGCTTTTCAAATTGCTGTGACAGTACACTTGGCAGAAGATTGACTTACTGATTTGTTCTGGAGAGACTAGTAGGTTTAAGTATAGCTACAAACTATGTTATTATTATAGTTTTACCCCTAAAACACTCTGCTCTGGGATATAGTCCCTTTGATAAATGCCTTAGGCTTCTGGCAGCTGATACTTCCAAGCTGTTTTCTGTAGTCAGACCTGTCTCCGAGCCTCATCTGTAACCCACTCTACTTTATGCTACCTCCACCTGTTATCTAAAAGACACCTCTTCCTTGACATGATTCAGAGACATCATCTTCTACCTAAACCTGTTCTTCTTTCCTTTCTCT
This sequence comes from Microtus oregoni, assembly GCF_018167655.1. Lineage (NCBI taxonomy): Eukaryota > Metazoa > Chordata > Mammalia > Rodentia > Cricetidae > Microtus > Microtus oregoni. The sequence goes on along the minus strand of NW_024543208.1, from coordinate 16,819,792 downwards.
AAATACTTGGCAATACCACCCCATCAATCACCCAAATCACAGACCTAGGAGTCACTTGTAACTTCTCCTCAAGAGCAATCCTCCCCACAAGATTTTCCAATTCTGTTTTCTAAATATATCATTTATCTCTGCCCACCTTTTGGGTTCATGCCAACACTATCCAGGACGTAATAGGTTTAAAATAACCATAAATTCATTGTTGATTCTTCCATTATGGCTGGTCTTATAAATTATTTTGCCCAAGTGGGCAAATAATACATTCAAATGATATGTAGTAGAAGTAACACGTGGAACTTCTGAATTTAAGTTGAAAAAGACTCAGTTTTGATGTGATTTGGAGTGATTTCTTATTAATAAAGAAACTGCCTAGGTCCCTTGATAGGCCAACCCTTAGGTGGGTGGAGTAAACAGAACAGAATGCTGGGAGAAAGAAGTTGAGTCAGGGAGTCACCATGATTCTCCTACCGGACACAGACGCAGGTTAAGATCTTCCCTAGTAAGACACCTCGTGGTGTTACAGGGGTATTAGAAATGGGTTAGATCGATATGTAAGAGCTAGCCAATAAGAGGCCAGGCAGTGTTTAAAAGAATACAGTTTCCGTGTAATTATTTCGGGTAAAGCTAGCCGTACGGGTGGCCGGGTGCCGGGGATGCAGCCCACCGCTCCTATTTCAACAGAGTGGCGCCCAGACGTGATGGACTAAATCCACATAAAAACCTGAGAAGGCTTAAAAATAAGGAAAAGAGTGTTTTTTTTTTTAAATATTTATTTCTTTATTATGTATACAATAGTCTGTCTGCAGGCCAGAAGAGGGCACCAGACCTCATTACAGATGGTTGTGAGCCACCATGTGGTTGCTGGGAATTGAACTCAAGACCTTTGGAAGAGCATGCAATGCTCTTAACCCACTGAGCCATCTCTCCAGCCCCAGGAAAAGAGTGTTTAACGCAGATTTTTGCTGTTTGTGGGTGGCGTGCCGCAGAGAGAAATTGTCCTGATTCAGCAGCAGGAAAAAACTGGCTGTTTTAAAATGCCAGCTTTCTGGGCTGTGCCGCCATTCGATATCTGTCTGGCTCCTGTGGGAGACAGAGCTTTTGAATGGAGCATTTGGAGTAAAACTCTACAGCTTGCTTGATGGCAATGTGAACTGCTGTGTGCCTGGAACTGTGTGTGGCTCAGGGGCACCAAATGGCTCTGAGGCAGGAGCAGCTTGGCTCAGCTCTGCCATGCTGAACTGTGCTGGTCTCAGGCAGGAACTACCTTAATTACCATAAAAAGAGCGCAGTTAAGGTTTTGACTGGGCAGGAAACAGGCTGTACCTTATTACCGTATTACCTGTACATGGTGCAACTTTAGTTTTTAAGAACTGCTTAACATTTTAAGAAAAGCTCCTGGATAGTAAAAAAATGTTACAGATTCACAATAAAACAGATTCAGACATAAAAGACCACAGTGTTGGATGAGTGTACGTAGGCTTGAGAGAGAGAAGAAAAGAATATAGAGAATAAAGTTAATGGTTTAAAAAAAAGGGTAAAGTCTTTAAAGAGACAGAGTACAGATAGTTGTAGATTAAAAGAAATAAAGAAAAATAAGCCACATAAAAATGGAAAACTCACAGAGAGTCTGGATTCTTTGTATTATTGTGTTTTCTTTAAAATTTTTGACTGTAAAGGAGCTAAGTACAGAGAGACATTTCATTACATGGGCTGCCAAGCTAAACCAGAATGGATATAAGGGTATTACGATTTCAAAATTTGGGTCTAAGGATATGATGCTTTGGAGAGGGTCTTCTTTTGTTTTCACAGAGGACCAGACCCTGTGGATTTCTTCTATCCCAATTTGGTATGATAGACCACAACCTCCCGAAAAGTTGCTGCGAACACCCTCAAAAAATTACTTCACTCAACTGCCAACTGAGGTAAACCTGGCACACAGGTTACACCCTAAATGATCTGATTAACAGCGCCCCCATTCAGCAGGAAGCAGTTTGGAGAGAAAAAAACTGCGCCCATGTTCCCAAAATATTGTTTAGAAATGTTCTTTTACATTTAAAGGGGGAAATGATATAGGTATGAATAATTTGCATTGGTATGGATTTTACAGTCAATTTTGTTATATGTATATGTATTTCTGATCTTGATTAAGGTATTGTGATTGTGTAGTTCATTAAAAATGTAATGTATAATTAAGAAATATAGGTTAATGGATAATCATCAGTAATAGTCAAGCTTGTAGTCATGTTAGTTAGATTTTCTAGATATATAGAGATACATTTCAGTTAGATAGACATTCTTCATACAACAAAATTATATGCTCTACGATGTTCATAGCAGCATTGTTTGTTATAGCCAGAACCTGGAAACAACCTAGATGCCCTTCAATGGAAGAATGGATGAAGAAAGTATGGAATATATACATATTAGAGTACTACTCAGCAATAAAAAACAAGGACTTCTTGAATTTTGCATGTAAATGGATGGAAATAGAAAACACTATCCTGAGTGAGGTAAGCCAGACCCAAAAAGAGGAACATGGGATGTACTCACTCATATTTGGTTTCTAGCCATAAACCAAGGACATTGAGCCTATAATTAGTGATCCTAAAGAAGCTAAATAAGGAGAACCCAAAGAAAAACATATAGGCATCCTCCTGAATATTAACCTTCAGCAAGCCATGAAAGGAGACAGAGACAGAGACCCACATTGGAGCACAGGACTGAAATCTCAAGGTCCAAATCAGGAGCAGAAGTAGAGAGAGCACGAGCAAGGAACTCAGGACCGCGAGGGGTGCACCCACACACTGAGACAATGGGGATGTTCTACTGGGAACTCACCAAGACCAGCTGGCCTGGGTCTGTAAAAGCCTGGGATAAAACCGGACTCTCTGAACATAGCGGACCATGAGGACTACTGAGAACTCAAGAACAATGGCAATGGGTTTCTGATCCTACTGCACGCACTGGCTTTGTGGGAGCCTAGGCAGTTTGGATGCTCAACTTACTAGACCTGGATGGAGGTGGGGGGTTCCTTGGACTTCCCACAGGACAGGGAACCCTGATTGCTTTTCTGGCTGAGGGGGGGGGGACTTAATTGGGGGAGGGGGAGGGAAATGGGAGGCGGTGGCGGGGATGAGACAGAAATCTTTAATAAATAAATTAATTAATAAAAAAATCTAAAAAAAAAGAAAGAGTTAGCTACCTATTCTAGAATCAGTAGTGAAGATTCAGCAAATGAGAAACCAGCGCACACTGAGCTATCAGTCACTTGGGCAATTTGTGTCTTTTCATTCCATAAAGTCCCAAGCCTCAGACCTTAGACTGTAGAGATTTTCCATCAGAAATATAGTCAAATAATTGAGTGCTCATTACTAAGTAGAAGAGGCAATGCTATGTCACAAAGTTTTCAAAGAACTTTCTGTAAATATATTTAATTCTTTACATTTATAATTTCCCTTCACAGTGTTTTCTCTATTTCTACAAATTCCATCATTCTTCAGATTCTAATGACTCAGGATAATTCCTGTTGAAAAACACAAGATCACTGCCACATTGTTCTCCAACCAATGTATGAAGAGAAAAAAGCCGTGGCACCCAATGTGGAATATATAGTCAATGCTTAATATTTTTTTCTCTCAATATATTTGGATCAAAGACAAAAGATGAAATTTTTTATGAGATATGGAGCAAAGGAAACTCATACGATGTTGGTGGAATAAAGATTAAGTTTAGATGCTAAGTGAGTATGTGGAGATTACTCCAGAAATACCTTAGCATGTCAATAAGATGCTTGCAGTCTCATATGGATCACTGCATTATTCAGAGGATATGTTACAATGTACACTACCGAAAACAGAGAAACTTTAGGAAATATTCAGAAAATATATATTCCTTAAGTATATGGGAGTTGTATCTAGTTGAGAAGGAACACAATGAATTATTTTTAATTACAAGCACCAAGGAGACACAGAATGTTCTTTAAAAAAATACATTTAAATGCCATTGAAGGTCCACTTTACTTAGGTTACTCATTAGCATGAATAGTATAATCTATTACTGAGTAGGAGGTAGTTAACATTATTTAAAGAATCTTTTTAATATATAATATAATTCTTTATTGATTTTTTTGGGGAATTTTACACCATGAACCTCAATCCCACTCACCTCCCAGTCTCTCCACATCCACTGTTCAATGCTGCAGTATCCCCTCAAAAGAAAGGTCCCTCAAATTAAAAACAAAACAAAATGAATCATTCACTGAAACTCCCCCCTTTTTTTCTTTTTTAATTGATTTTATTGAGTTCTACATTTTCCTCTGCTCCCCTCCCTATCTCTCCCCTCCCCTTCAGCCCTCTCCCATGGTCGCCATGCTTCCAATTTACTCAGGAGATCTTGTCTTTTTCTACTTCCCATGCAGATTAGATCCATGTATGTCTCTCTTAGGGTCCTCATTGTTGTCTAGGTTCTCTGGGATTGTGATTTGTAGGCTGGTTTCCTTTGCTTTATGTTTAAAAATCACTTATAAGTGAGTACATATGATAATTGTCTTTCTGGGTTTGGGTTACCTCACTCAATATGATGTTTTCTAGCTCTATCCATTTGCCTGCAAATTTCAAGATATCATTATTTTTCTGTGTAGTACTCCATTGTGTAAATGTACCACATTTTCCTTATCCATTCTTTGGTTGAAGAGCATCTAGCTTGTCTGAAACTCCTCTTAAATATTTTGTCGTTGCACTGAGTCATGAGGAATATATTGTTCCACAGAAGCAGTCCCTTAGGTCATAGATAGGTATATGTTAGGTGGGCCAACTCTAGGCTTAGGGTGTGGGTCTGTGTGGTAACTGAATTGGTCAGTCTATGCCACTGGGATTACCCCCTTTAGGTGGGGTACAGAGCCAGCTCTCTCTCAGGCCCATGCATTTGGTTTCAACTCTCCCATGCCCATGATGTGGGGTGGGGTCATTCCTTCCAAGGGCTGGGACCAAATCTCCCATGAGGGTAGGAACAGTTCTCCTGCTGCTGTGTCCATTGAGAAGTCAGGTGAAATTCTGATAGGTGATTGCTGTTCCTCCAGGTGCAAGTGTGGTCTGTGGCTCTAGAGGGTGCTGATGCAGCAGGGGATGATAGGGTGGTGGCAGGGAGAATGCTACTGCCTGGTTGCTGGGGTTGCAGTAGATGGGGGTAGGGTATGGGATGTACACCCTGGAGCTAGGGTCTAGAGAGCAGGGTTGCCCAACTGGGAGTTCAGACACTCACCTCAACTGTAAAGTGTTTATTTTTCTTTTTGGTTTATTAACATATCATGCCTGTAGCAACTGAGCTGCATTTACAAAGCATGTATTTGAAGACTGTAAAGTTTATCACTGATGTAACATTGCTAAGGTACATATTTTTGCAATGAACATTTTTATTCCTAGAGCATTGTCATTCCTTTGAAATATATACATATATATATATAATATACAAATATATGTGTTTTTTAATTTTATTTTTTAAAAAGAATACAAGCTGTCTTTTTTCATTTTACATACCAACCCTAGTTTCTACCCTCTCCTCTTCTCCCATCTCCTCTACCTTCTCCCCCACCCTAGGCCCCATCCACTCCTCAGAGAGGGTAAGGCACATTGCTTTGAGGACAGTCCAAGGCCTTCCCTTTTATATATAAGCTGAGCAAGGTATCCATCCAAAGAGAATGGGTTCCCAAATAGCCACTACAAGCAATAGGGATAAATCCTGGTGCCAACACCAGTGGCCCCTCAGTCTTCCCCAGCCATACAACTGTCACCCACATTCAGAGGGTCTAGTTTGGTCCTATGGTGGTTCCTTCCCTGTCTGACTGGAGTTGGTGAGCTCCCATTAGCCCAGGTAAACTGTTGCAGTGGATATACCCATCATGGTCTTGACCTCTTTAAACTTAAGATCCATTTACAAAAAAAAAATTTAGTCTAGTTTGAACTTGCTCTGAGGACAGAAAAGAGGTAATTGTGTGCAGTTTTGTCTTAGGCTGAGGAGAAATTATTATTTTCTTGTGTTTGTCTGAGTAAAAGAAACAAAGCAGGCTTTAAATGTCTTACAGCCTCATGGAACAATAGATCTAGTTATGACGCATGTCCTATGATATTTTCTATATGTCAAAGATACAGCTTACTGAGAAGTTATCTTACTGACCATCCACAGATATATGTGTGCACAGTAGATGGAATATTTTCACAAGGTAAACATGCAAGCGGTGGGAAAACACCCAAAGCTATTCTTAGCAAAGAAATGAAGTGACTCTTGCGTGAAATTACAGACAGACAATTATCTACATAATGTGGGTGACAGTTTTGTGGTTTGTCTGTTGAGGGGGTGCTCCTAGCAGTGGGACCAGGCCTTATCCTGGATGCATGAATTGGCTTTTTGGAGCCCATTTCCTGTGTGTGTGGGGATACCCTCCTCAGCCTTGATAAGGGGGAGTGACTTGGTGCTGCCTCATTGTGGTATGCCAGACTTTGTTGATTCCCTCAAGTGTGGTCTTACCCCCTCTGGGTCCACTCAAAGGAATATTCTTTCGACTAATTAGATGTTGCTCTTGTAATTTTTGTTATTATTGCTTCAAGTCTCCAGTACAAAGGTATATTCAAACTAGGTAAACAAGAAGCTAGGGAGACTTGAAGCAGAATTAGAAAAAGGTTTAGAGCTACAGAATTGATACAGAGAATTGAACCAAAGGAGAACCAGAAGCTATAGCGGTAGAATTAGTGAGGCAGGAGAATAAAGAGCATGACTCGAACAGCACATGTGTGAGTTATCCCATTACCTCTCAGATGAGAAGTTCCCTTCACCTAGCTCTGGCTTCTGACCTGAACCCTGGGAGGTAGTTTTGTGAGCTGGACTCGTAAGCTACCAAAAGCCTTAAGCGTCAGCTCTGGCCCAGATGTCACCATGGATGGCCCTGGTGGCAGCACAGGTCACTCAGATCATTATGGTTTTGAGGGTAGTATGGCACTTGGACGCCAACATTGCCTCAGGCTGCCGACCAGACCCTGGGCTTCAGCAGGGCCCTCAGTGGTCACAGAAACTATGGACATCAATTCAGACATTGGCAACTGTAGGGCCGTGGACCCAGGCATGTCCTTGGCTGCAGTCCCAGCCTGGATGTGTCCACCCACATCGGCCTATTCCTCACTGCCTTTCACTTCTTCAGTTCTTCCTCTTTCTACAGCACATGGACGGTTCTGCTTCTCTATCTCTCCCATTTCTCTACCATATATTTGCTCTTCATAATGGCACTCACCTATTCAGTGATGCAAGGCACTGGGCAGGCCTCTGAATGGTTTCAGCCGGCCCAGACTGCGAGGATCCAGGCTGGCCTGTAGGTGTCTTGGCCCTGCCTGGGCCGATTGATCCCAGATGGGCTTGTGGACGCTTTCAGTCAGCATGGACTGTGAGGACCCAGGATGGCCTGTGAGTGTCTTTCACTCTCCTGAGCAGAGTGGCATCGGAGAATCTTTTATAAGAAGGGGATAGTTAATATATTTTGAAACTTCTTTCAGAAATAGAATTTCATGGGGCCTGTTTTACGATACCATCTCTTTTTCATTCATTCTTTTATTTCATGTATTCACCAGTGTTATGGAAAGAAATGAAAGAATATATATTAGTATCAATATTTGTTAAGTATCTCATATAGAACACCTTTTATACAGAATACATTGTTTTGAACTTTTATTTTATTATGTTTAAACTGTAACATGAAATGTCAGTTTTTATTTATATGATAGATTATATGTATACTAATAAACTGTATCTCTGGAATAAATTGCAAGTGACTGAGCTATGAAATGAATTTTGTTTTTCTGAATTGAAAACTCATGTTCTGTCTACTGCACTGTTTATTATTTAAGAAGAAGTGGACCTACGAGATGATGTAATAAATTAATTTTTTCAAAGTCAAAGAAAATGTGTTTTTACTACAGAATGGCTACCTTCAGAGGTTTAAAATTTCTGCTCATGTGCTGAACACTCCAGGGAAGCAATTCTTACTTACGCATCATATTTTATGGACAAGTACTTAGATAGAACGTGAAATCTCACCCTGAACTGTTGCTTTTATATTGAAGGCCATCATTGCAATCCAGAAATAACACATGGAACAGAACACTACTCAACTGCCACCAGTTTCACTGAGTGGTCTCTGTTTCAAAACTCTATGGGCATAATAGGTGTTTTTTTCCCTTTCTATTTCATACAGGTACAACTAATAAATAAATATTGTGTATATTTTTGGTGTATAATATTTTGTTTATATATATGTATATATACATAAATATATTACCTTAATATATATAAAGTTATATTGCATATATTATATACATATATCTTAAACTAATGAACATGATTACCTCACAGAAGACTGATTATTGACTCTCAGTACTTTTCAAGAATGCTATTTCCATCTTTCATAATCCCCATGCTGCAGCAGATCTTCAGAAGTTACCACCATGTCAATGGAGCTTTCATATTTTTTTTACAGTCATTATCTTCTTGTTCCATGACCATACCCCACATCATTTTTGCTTGTTCGTCTTCATATTCTTTGCTTGTGTGAGCATGAATTCTTTAGATTTTATATAACATAAGATATGTCATCCCTTGTCTTCTTGTGTCTCAATTTTCACTTAACACAGTGACATCCAAGTTCATTAATACTGCTGATGCACAAATTTTTTCTTTTAAAGTTCTGCAGAATAATCCATCCATCCATCCATCCATCCATACATACATACATACATATGTGTGTGTTTGTGTGTGTGCATGTGTGTGTGTGTGTGTGTGCGTGAGAGAGAGAGAGAGAGAGAGAGAGAGGAGAGAGAGAGAGAGAAAGAGAGAGAGAGAGCCAAATGTTCTTAACAGTGGTGGCAAAAAAACATTGGAAAAGAGCCTCTTTAACAAGGAGGGCTCAAAAGACTAGATATTCCCATATAGAAGACTTAAAGTAGTTCAATTTTTCATTTGTAAGAAAACTTATACTTGTAAAAATGGCCAAGATCAAAAGCACTGATGACAATTTATGCTGGAGAGGTTGTGGGGTAAATGGAACACTCTGGCACTGTTGGTAGGGATGCAAGCTGGTACAACCCCTTTGGATGTCAGTGTGGCGATTTGTCAGAAAATTAGAAAAAAACTTTCCTCCAGACCCAGTAATACCACTTTTGGGTATATAACCAAAGGATGCTCAATCGTGCCACAAGGACATGTGCTCAACTATGTTCATAGCAGCATTGTTTTCATAGCCAAAACCTGGAAAAAACCTAAATGCCCCTCAACTGAAGAATGGATAAGGAAAATGTGGTACATTTACACAATGGAGTACTACACAGAAAAATAATGATATCTTGAAATTTGCAGGCAAATGGATAGAGCTAGAAAACATCATATTGAGTGAGGTAACCCAAACCCAGAAAGAAAATTATCATATGTACTCACTTATAAGTGATTTTTAAACATAAAGCAAAGGAAACCAGCCCACAAATCACAATTCCAGAGAACCTAGACAATAATGAGGACCCTAAGAGAGACATACATATATCTAATTTACATGGGCAGTAAAAAAAGACAAGATCTCCTGAGTAAATTGGGATCATGGGGACCATGGTAAATGGTTGAAGGGGAGAGAAGAGGCAGGGAGGGGAGCAGAGAAAAATGTAGAGCTTAATAAAAATCAATAAAATAAAAAGAAATCAACTCAAATAAATGAATGCCATTAATTTTACAAATTAAACTTGTAGGGGAAAACATGGCGCAAACACTTCAGGATATAGACATAGGCATTGACTTTTAAACGTGACTTCTAGAGCAAAGAAAAACTTGGAGTAGTGAAAGAGATGGAATTTAATCAAATAAAAGCGCTTCTGCAATCCTATACAATAAAGGATCTTCTGGAGGCATTACCATCCCTGACTTCAAACTCTATTACAGAGCTACAGTAATGAAAACAGTGTGGTACTGGCATAAAAACAGAGAAGTCGACCAATGGAATCGTATAGAAGACCCGGATTTTATCCCACAAACCTATGAACACCTCATTTTCGATAAAGGAGCTAAAAGTATACAATGGAAGAAAGAAAGCATCTTCAACAAATGGTGCTGGCACAACTGGATGTCAACCTGTAGAAGAATGAAAATAGACCCATATCTCTCACCGTGCACAAAACTCAAGTCCAAATGGATTAAAGATCTCAATATCAGCCCGAACACACTGAACCTGATAGAAGAGAAAGTGGGAAATACCCGACAACAGATGGGCACAGGAGATCGCTTCCTATGTATAACCTCAGAAGCACAGACATTAAGGGCAACATTGAATAAATGGGACCTACTTAAACTGAGAAGCTTCTGTAAAGCAAAGGACATGGTCACTAAGACACAAAGGCAACCTACTGACTGGGAGAAGATTTTCACCAACCCCACAACAGACAAAGGTCTGATCTCCAAAATATATAGAGAACTCAAGAAACTAGACTTTAGCGCCAGACGCACAGAGGCAGAGCGGCAGCAGCGCCAGACGCACAGAGGTGGAGTGGCGTCGGCGCCAGATGCAGCAGAGCAACAAGGCATACAGGAAGAAGCTTTCGGGGACCGGCCCAGCGGCAGACCCAAGCAGCGGGGACAGGCATGCAATAAGGAGAGCAGATCGCCCTACTACAATTGAATCAAAGAGGTAGGCCTTTGGTTGGCCAGGTCACTGGCACAAGGGGAGCCTGGTCCTGTCCTGAAGATCCTTCGGAGGGGTGAGAGGGTTCTTGGCCTGCAGCAGGAACCACGAAAGAGAGTGAGGGCATTTTGTAAGCGGAGCCCTTGGCCAGCAGGGAAACCTGATCCGGTTTCTAAAGGACCCATTGGATAGGATCAATAGGAGGAGATGGGCAGGCACCAAGGCAAGAACTCACCCAATAATCCGAAAAACAACATGAAAACATCAGAACCCAATGATCTTACAACAGAAGTATTTGAACAACCTAACACAGAAGAAGTGGAAAAAATCGACTTTATGAAGATAATAGAGTCCCTTAAACAACATGTAAAAAATGCCCTTATAGAAATGGATGAGAAGTATAACAAAAAGTTTGAAGAAATGAGTAAATACGTACATGATACCCTGGGAAACCAAGAAAAAACCATCAAACAGGTAATGGAAACAGTTCAAGAATTGAAAACTGAAATGAAGGCAAAGAAGAAAATACAAACTGAGGACCAGCTGGATATGGAAAATCTAGGCCAACGAGCAGAGTCTACAGAAATAAGCATAATCAATAGAATAAAAGAGCTAGAAGAAAGACTCTCAGATGCTGAGGACACCATAGAGAAAATAAACGAACAGATCAAAGAAAACAGCAAAGCCAACAAATTCTCAACACAAAACATTCAGGAACTATGGGACACAATAAAAAAACCAAACCTAAGAATAATAGGAATAGAAGAAGGAGAAGAGTCACAGCTCAAAGGCCCAGAAAATATTTTCAACAAAATTATGGAAGAAAACTTTCCCAACTTAAAGAAAGATATTCATTTAAATATTCAAGAAGCATACAGAACACCAAACAGACTGGATCAAAGAAAAACATCTCCTCGCCATATAATAATCAAAACACAAAATATACAGGTTAAAGAAAGAATATTAAGAGCTTCAAAAGAAAAAGGGCAAGTAACTTATAAAGGTAAACCAATCAGACTTACACCTGACTTCTCGATGGAAACTATGAAAGCCAGAAGGTCCTGGATAGAGGTTCTGCAGAAGCTAAGAGACCATGGATGCAAACCCAAACTACTATACCCAGCCAAGCTTTTGTTCACTATCAACGGAGAAAACAAGACATTCCAGGATAAGAACAAATTTAAACAATACGTAGCCACAAATCCAGCCCTACAGAAAGTAATAGAAGGAAAATCGCAACCCAAGGAATCCAACACTGCCAACACTGCCTACAATAACCCAGGCATCTAATGACCCTTCACGAGCACATCTCAAAGAAGGGAGACACACAATCTCGACTACCAAAAGCAATAAGAATAACCGGAGTAAACAACCACTGGTCATTAATATCACTTAATATTAATGGGCTCAATTCACCTATAAAAAGGCACAGGCTAAAAGATTGGATACGAAAACAGGATCCAACATTCTGCTGTTTGCAAGAAACACATCTCAACCACAAAGACAGGCACCTACTCAGAGTAAAGGGTTGGGAAAAGGTGTTTCAAGCAAATGGTCCTAAGAAAAAAGCAGGTGTGGCCATACTAATTTCTAACAAAACTGACTTCAAACTAAAATCAATCAGAAGAGACCGAGACGGTCACTTTATACTCATAACAGGAACAATTCATCAGGAGGACGTCTCAATCCTGAATATATACACCCCCAATATAAAAGCACCTACTTATGTAAAAGAAATATTACTAGAACTCAAGGCAGACATCAAACCACACACACTAGTAGTAGGAGGCTTCAACACACCTCTCTCTCCAAGGGACAGGTCAATCAGACAGAAACCTAATAGAGAATTAAGAGAATTATTGGAGGTAATGAAGCAAATGGACTTAACAGACATCTATAGAACATTCCACCCAAATAGGAAAGAATATACCTTCTTCTCTGCAGCTCATGGAACCTTCTCAAAAATTGACCACATACTCGGAAACAAAGGAAACCTCCACAGATACAAAAAAATATCAGTGTCCACCTGTGTCTTATCCGATCATCACGGATTAAAGTTAGAAGGCAACAACCACGCTGCCCCCAAAAAACCGACAAACTCATAGAAACTGAACAGTCAACTACTGAACCACACCTGGGTCAAGGAAGAAATCAAGAAAGAAATTAAAGTCTTCCTTGAATTTAATGAAAATAAAGGGACAACATACTCAAACCTATGGGACACAATGAAAGCAGTGCTAAGAGGAAAGTTCATAGCACTAAGTGCCCACTTAAAGAAAACGGAGAATGCATACATTGGGGACTTAAAAACACACCTGAAAGCTCTAGAAAAAAAAGAAGCAGACGCGCCCAGGAGAAGTAGAAGACTGGAAATAATAAAACTGAGGGCTGAAATCAACAAAATAGAAACCCAGAAAACAGTCCAAAGAATCAATGAAACAAAAAGCTGGTTCTTGGAGAAAATCAACAAGATCGACAAACCCCTATCCAAACTAATTAAACGACAGAGAGAGAACACGCAAATAAATAAGATCAGAAATGAAAAGGGGGACATAACCACAGACACAGAGGAAATTCAGAGAATCATTAGATCTTACTACAAAAGCCTGTATGCCACAAAACTGGAAAATACAAAAGAAGTGGACATTTTTTTAAATAAGTATCATATACCAAAGCTAAACCAAGACCAGGTGAATGAACTAAATAGACCGGTTTCTCGCGAAGAATTAGAAATGGTTATCAAAAATCTCCCTTCAAAAAAAAGCCCAGGACCAGATGGTTTCAATGCAGAATTCTACCAGAACTTCCAAGAAGAACTAATACCTATACTCCTTAATGTATTTCACAATATAGAATCAGAAGAGTCATTGCCAAATTCGTTTTATGAAGCTACAGTTACCCTGATACCAAAACCACAAAAAGACCCAACCAAGAAAGAGAATTACAGACCGATCTCACTCACGAACATCGACGCAAAAATTTTCAATAAAATACTGGCAAACCGAATCCAAGAACACATAAGAAAAATTATCCATTATGATCAAGTAGGCTTCATCCCAGAGATGCAGGGCTGGTTCAACATACGCAAATCTATCAATGTAATCCACCATATAAATAAACTGAAAGAAAAAAACCATATGATCATTTCACTAGATGCTGAAAAAGCATTTGACAAAATTCAACACCCCTTTATGATAAAGGTCTTGGAGAGAATAGGGATACAAGGGTCCTACCTAAATATAATAAAAGCTATTTACAGCAAGCCAACAGCTAACATTAAATTAAACGGAGAAAAACTCAAAGCCATCCCACTAAAATCAGGAACACGACAAGGATGTCCACTCTCTCCATACCTCTTCAATATAGTGCTTGAAATTCTAGCAATAGCAATAAGACAACATAAGGAGATCAAGGGGATTCGTATTGGAAAGGAGGAAGATAAGCTTTCGTTATTTGCAGATGATATGATAGTGTACATAAGCGACCCCAAAAATTCTACCAAAGAACTCCTACAGCTGATAAACAGCTTTAGTATTGTGTCAGGATACAAGATCAACTCCAAAAAATCAGTTGCCTTCCTATACACTAAGGATAAGGAAGCAGAGAGGGAAATCAAAGAAGCATCACCTTTCACGATAGCCACAAATAGCATAAAATACCTTGGGGTAACCCTGACCAAGGAAGTGAAAGATCTACTTGACAAGAACTATAAGTCTTTGAAGAAAGAAATTGAAGAAGACACCAGAAAATGGAAAGACCTCCCTAGCTCTTGGATTGGGAGGATCAACATAGTAAAAATGGCAATTCTACCAAAAGCAATCTATAGATTCATTGCAATCCCCATCAAAATCCCATCAAAATTCTTCACAGATCTGGATAAGACAATAATCAACTTTATATGGAAAAACAAAAAACCCAGGAGAGCCAAAACAATCTTATACAATAAAGGATTGTCTGGAGGCATTACCATCCCTGACTTCAAACTCTATTACAGAGCTACAGTATTGAAAACAGCTTGGTATTGGCATAAAAACAGAGAAGTCGACCAATGGAATCGAATAGAAGACCCTGACATTAACCCACAAACCTATGAACACCTGATCTTCGATAAAGGAGCTAAAAGTATACAATGGAAAAAAGAGTGCATCTTCAACAAATGGTGCTGGCAAAACTGGATGTCAATCTGTAGAAGAATGAAAATAGATCCATATCTATCACCATGCACAAAACTCAAGTCCAAATGGATTAAAGGCCTCAATATCAGTCCGAACACACTGAACCTGATAGAAGAGAAAGTGGGAAGTACTCTACAGCACATGGGCACAGGAGACCACTTCCTATGTATAACCCCAGCAGCACAGACTCTAAGGACATCATTGAATAAATGGGACTTCCTGAGGCTGAGAAGCTTCTGTAAAGCAAAGGACACTGTCACTAAGACAAAAAGACAACCCACTGACTGGGAGAAGATCTTCACCAACCCTGCAACTGACAAAGGTTTGATCTCCAAAATATATAAAGAACTCAAGAAACTAGACCGTAAAAGGCTAATCAACCCAATTATAAAATGGGGCACTGATCTGAACAGAGAATTCTCAACAGAAGAACTTCAAATGGACAAAAGACACTTAAGGTCATGCTCAACTTCCTTAGCGATCAGGGAATTGCAAATCAAGACAACTTTAAGATACCACCTTACACCTGTCAGAATGGCTAAAATAAAAAACACCAATGATAGCCTTTGCTGGAGAGGTTGTGGAGGAAGGGGTACCCTCACCCATTGCTGGTGGGAATGCAATCTTGTGCAACCACTCTGGAAAGCAGTGTTTCGGTTTCTCAGGAAATTCGGGATCAACCTACCCCTGGATCCGGCAATACCACTCTTGGGAATATACCCAAGAGAGGCCCTATCATACAACAGAAGTATATGCTCAACTATGTTCATGGCAGCATTGTTTGTAATAGCCAGAACCTGGAAACAACCTAGATGCCCTTCAACGGAAGAATGGATGAAGAAAGTATGGAATATATACATATTAGAGTATTACTCAGCAGTAAAAAACAAGGACTTCTTGAATTTTGCATACAAATGGATGGAAATAGAAAACACTATCCTGAGTGAGGTAAGCCATACCCAAAAAGAGGAACATGGGATGTACTCACTCATATTTGGTTTCTAGCCATAAATAAAGGACATTGAGCTTATAATTCATGTTCCTAGAGAAGCTAAATAAGGTGAATCCAAAGACAAACACATAGGCATGCTCAGGAATATTAACCTTCATCAGGCGATGAAAGGAGACAGAGACAGAGACCCACATTGGAGCACCGGACAGAAATCTCAAGGTCCAAATCAGGAGCAGAAGGAGACGGAGCACGAGCCAGGAACTCAGGACCACGAGGGGTGCACCCACACACTAAGACAATGGGGATGTTTTATTGGGATCTCACCAAGGCCAGCTGGCCTAGGTCTGAAAAAGCACGGGATAAATCCGGACTAGCTGAACATAGCGGACAATGAGGAATACTGAGAATTCTAGAACAATTGCAGTCGGTTTTTGATCCTACTGCACGTACTGGCTTTGTGGGAGCCTAGGCAGTTTGAATGCTCACCTTACGAGACCTGGATAGAGGTGGGCAGTCCTTGGGCTTCCCACAGGTCAGGGAACCCTGATTGCTCTTTGAGCAGATGAGGGAGGGGGACTTGATCGGTGGAGGGGGAGGAAAATGGGAAGCGGTTGTGGGGACGAGGCAGAAATCCTTAATAAATAAATAAATTTAAAAAAAAAAGAAAAAAAAAGAAACTAGACTTTAAAAATGCTAATTAACCCAATTAAAAAATGGGGCACTGAACTGAACAGAGAATTCTCAACAGAAGAAGTTCAAATGGTCAAAAGACACTTAAGGTCATGTCCAACTTCCTTAGCAACCAGGGAAATGCAAATCAAAACAACTTTGAGATATCATCTTACACCTGTCAGAATGGCTAAAGTCAAAAACAGCAAGGATAACCTTTGCTGGAGAGGCTGTGGAGGAACGGGTACCCTCATCCATTGCTGGTGGGAATGCAATCTTGTGCAACCACTGTGGAAGTCAGTGTTTCGGTTTCTCAGGAAATTCGGGATCAACTTACCCCCGGACCCAGCAATACCACTCTTGGGAATATACCCAAGAGATGCTTTATCAAATGACAAAAGCATTTGTTCAACTATGTTCATAGCAGTATTATTTGTAATAGCCAGAACCTGGAAACAACCTAGATGCCCTTCAATGGAAGAATGGATGAAGAAAGTATGGAATATATACACACTAGAGTACTACGCTGCGGTAAAAAACAATGACTTCTCGAATTTTGCATGCAAATGGATGGAAATAGAAAACACTATCCTGAGTGAGGTGTCCCAGACCCAAAAAGATGAACATGGGATGTACTCACTCATAATTGGTTTCTAGCCATAAATAAGGACCACGGAGTCTACAAGAGGTGAACCTAAAGAAGCTAAGTAAGAAGGTGAACCCAAGGAAAAACATATAGTTGTCCTCTTGGCTAAGGGAAGTAGACCAAATTTCCGGGGAGAAAATGGGATCTTGGGGATGGGGTGGGATGGGGGTAAAGGGAGATGGGGAGAGAAAAGGTAGAAGGGAAGGAGGGGGGACCTGGGAAACAGGAGAATTGGGATAAAAGAAAGGTGGATAGGGGAGCACGGAACCACAATTCTTAGTTAAGGGAGCCAGTTTAGGGTGGGCAAGAGACTTGACCCTAGAGGGGCTCCCTAGTGCCCAAGATGAGGTTCCCAGTTAGTTCCTTGGGCAGCTGAGGATTGGGAACCTGAAATGACCCTATCCTAGAGCAATACTGACGAATATCTTGCATGTCATCATCGAATCTTCATCTGGTGATGGATAGAGATAGAGACAGAGACCCACACAGGAGCACTGGACTGAGCTCCCAAGGTCCCAAGGAGGAGCAGAAGGAGGGAGAACATGAGCAAAGAATTCGGGACCACGAGGCATGCATCCACCCACTGAGACAGTGGAGCTGATCTACGGGGAGCTCACCAAGGCCAGCTTGACTGTCACCGAAAAAGCATGGGATAAAACCGGACTCTCTGAACATGGCGAACAATGAGGGCTGATGAGACACCAAGGACAATGGCAGGGGGTTTTGATCCTACTTAATGTGCTGGCTTTGTGGGAGCCTAGCCAGTTTGGATGTTCACCTTCCTAGATATGGACGGAGGGGGGAGGACCTAGGACTTACCACAGGGCAGGGAACCGGGACTGCTCTGTGGACTGGAGAGGGAGGGGGAGAGGAGTGGGTGGAGGGGGAGAAGGGTGGGAGGAGGGGGAGAAGGGTGGGAGGAGGGGAAGGGAAATGGGAGGCTGGGAGGAGGTGGAAACTTGTTTTTTGTTTATGTTTTTTTTCTTCTTTTCGCAATAAAAAAAATTTAAAAAAAAGCGCTTCTGTACAGTGTGAACATACAATACACAGTATTTAAATAGTTAAAGTCCAAAAAAAGGAATAAATGATAACTGATCAATAAGTAAGCAAGCTATGTGTGGGATACCTTTTTTTTTTAAACTTTTTTTTTTTATTGAGAAAAGGAAAAAAAAAACAAATTTCCTCCTAAGCCCAGGCGCCCATTTCCCTCCCCCTCCTGCCACCCTTCTCCCCCTCCTCCCACCATTCTCCCCCTCCCCCCACTCCTCTCCCCCTCCCTCTCCAGTCCACAGAGCAGTCCCGGTTCCCTGCCCTGTGGTAAGTCCTAGGTCCTCCCACCTCGGTCCATTTTTAGGAAGGTGAACATCCAAACTGGCTAGGCTCCCACAAAGCCAGCACATTACGTAGGTTCAAAACCCCGTGCCATTGTCCTTGGGTTCTCATCAGCCCTCATTGTTTGCCATGCTCAGAGAGTCCAGATTTATCCCATGCTTTTTCGGTCACAGTCCACCTGGCCTTGGTGAGCTCCCAGTAGATCAGTTCCACTGTCTCAGTGGGTGGGTGCTCCCCTCGTGGTCCCGACTTCTTTGCTCATGTTCTCCCTCCTTCTGCTCCTCATTGGGACCTTGGGAGCTCAGTCCAGTGCTCCAGTGTGGGTCTCTGTCTCTGTCTCCATCCATCACCAGATGAAGGTTCTATGATGATATGCAAGATATTGGTCAGTATTGCTCTAGGATAGGGTCATTTCAGGTTCCCTATCCTCAGCTGCCCAAGGAATTAACTGGGGACCTTGGCTTGGGCATCTGGGAGCCACTCTAGGTTCAAGTCTCTTGCCAACCCTGAGGTGGCTCCCTTAACTAAGAATTGTGCTTCCGTGCTCCCCCATCCAACCTTCCTTTATCCCAATCATCCTTTTTCCACAAGTTCCCCCCATTCTCCCCTTCTCCCTTTCTCTCCCCATCTCCCCTTACCCCCATCCCACCCCACCACCAAGATCTCAATTTTCTCCCCGGCAATTTTGTCAACTTCCCATAGCCAAGAGGACAACTATATAATTTTCCTTTGGTTCACCTTCTTACTTAGCTTCTTTGGGATCACCAATTGTAGACTCCGTGACCCTTGTTTATGGCTAGAAACCAATTATGAGTGAGTACATCCCATGTTCATCTTTTTGGGTCTGGGTTACCTCACTCAGGATAGTGTTTTCTATTTCCATCCATTTGCATGCAAAATTCGAAAAGTCATTGTTTTTTACCACAGCATAGTACTCTAATGTGTAGATATTCCACACTTTCTTCATCCATTCTTCCATTGAAGGGCATCTAGGTTGTTTCCAGGTTCTGGCTATTACAAATAATACTGCTATGAACATAGTTGAACAAATGCTCTTGTCTTATGATAGGGCATCTCTTGGGTATATTCCCAGGAGTGGTATTGCTGGGTCCAGGGGTAAGTTGATCCCGAATTTCCTGAGAAACCGAAACACCGATTTCCAAAGTGGTTGCACAAGATTGCATTCCCACCAGCAATGGATGAGGGTACCCCTTCCTCCACAGCCTCTCCAGCAAAAGCTATCATTGGTGTTTTTGATTTTAGCCATTCTGACAGGTGTAAGATGATATCTCAAAGTTGTTTTGATTTGCATTTCCCTGATCGCTAAGGAGGTTGAGCATGACTTTAAGTGTCTTTTGGCCATTTGAACTTCCTCTGCTGAGAATTCTCTGTTCAGTTCAGTGCCCCATTTTTTAATTGGGTTAATTAGCATTTTAAAGTCTAGTTTCCTGAGTTCTCTATATATTTTGGAGATCAGACCTTTGTCTGTTGCGGGGTTGGTGAAGATCTTCTCCCAGTCAGTAGGTTGCCTTTTTGTCTTGGTGACAGTGTCCTTTGCTTTACAGAAGCTTCTCAGTTTTAGTAGGTCCCATTTACTCAATGTTGCCCTTAAAGTCTGTGCTGTTTGGGTTACACATAGGAAGCGATCTCCTGTGCCCATCTCCTGTAGGGTACTTCCCACTTTCTCTTCTATCAGGTTCACTGTGTTCTGACTGATAGTGAGGTCTTTAATCCATTTGGACTTGAGTTTTGTGCATGTGATAGATATGGGTCTATTTTCATTCTTCTACAGGTTGACATCCAGTTGTGCCAGCACCATTTGTTGAAGAAGCTTTCTTTCTTCCATTGTATACTTTTAGCTCCTTTATAAAAAATGAGGTGTTCATAGGTTTGTGGGTTAAAATTCGGGTCTTCTATACGATTCCATTGGTCAACTTCTCTGTTTTTATGCCAGTACCGCACTGTTTTCATCACTGTAGCTCTGTAATAGAGTTTGAAGTCAGGGATGGTAATGCTTCCAGACAATCCTTTATTGTATAGGATTGTTTTGGCTATCCTGGGTTTTTTGTTTTTCCATATAAAGTTGATTATTGTCCTCTCAAGATCTGTGAAGAATTTTGATGGGACCCTGATGGGGATTGCATTGAATCTATAAAATGCCCCTGGTAGAATTGCCATTTTTACTATGTTGAGCCTCCCAATCCAAGAGCAAGGGAGTTCCTTCCATTTTCTGGTATACTCCTCAGTTTCTTTCTTCAATGCCTTAAAGTTCTTGTCAAATAGATCTTTCACTTCCTTGGTTAGAGTTACCACAAGATATTTTATGCTGTTTGTGGCGATCGTGAAATGTGAAGCTTCTCTGATTTCCCTCTCTGCTTCCATATCCTTTGTGGATAAGAGGGCAACTGATTTTTTGGAGTTGATCTTGTATCCTGCCACCTTATTAAAGGTGTTTATCAGCTGTAGGAGTTCTTTGGTGGAGTTTTGGGGGTCGCTTATGTACACTATCATATCATCTGCAAATAATGAAAGTTTAACTTCTTCCTTTCCAATTCGAATCCCCTTGATCCCCTTATGTTGTCTTATTCCTATTGCTAGAACTTCAAGTACTATATTGAAGATGTATGGCGAGAGTGGACAGCCTTGTTGTGTTCCTGAGTTTAGTAGGATGGCTTTAAGTTTCTCTCCATTTAATTTAATGTTAGCTGACGGCTTGCTGTATATAGCTTTTATTATATTTAGGTATGACCCTTGTATCCCTAATGTCTCCAAGACTTTTATCATAAAGGGGTGTTGAAATTTGTCAAATGCTTTTTCAGCATCTAATGAAATGATCATATGGTTTTTTTCTTTCAGTTTATTTATATGCTGGATTACATTGATAGATTTTCGTATATTGAACCAGCCCTGCATCCCTGGGATGAAGCCTACTTGATCATAATGGATAATTTTTCTAATGTGTTCTTGGATTCGGTTTGCCAGTATTTTGTTGAGGATTTTTGCATCGATGTTCATGAGTGAGATTGGTCTATAATTTTCTTTCTTGGTTGAGTCTTTGTGCGGTTTTGGTATTAGAGTAACTGTAGCTTCATAAAAGGAATTTGGCAATGACCCTTCTGTTTCTATATTGTGAAATACATTAAGGAGTATAGGTATTAGGTCTTCTTGGAAGTTCTGGTAGAATTCCGCATTGAAACCATCTGGTCCTGGGCTTTTTTTGGTAGGGAGGTTTTGGATAACCTCTTTTAATTCTTCGCGACTAACAGGTGTATTTAGATTGTTCACCTGGTCCTGGTTTAACTTTGGTATATGGTATTTATCTAAAAAATTGTCCATTTCCTTTACATTTTCCAGTTTTGTGGCATACAGGCTTTTGTAGTAAGCTGTAATGATTCTCTGAATGTCCTCTGTGTCTGTGGTTATGTCCCCCTTTTCATTTCTGATCTTATTAATTTGCATGTTCTCTCTCTGCCGTTTCATTAGTTTGGATAGGGGATTGTCAATCTTGTTGATTTTCTCCAGGAACCAGCTTTTTGTTTCATTGATTCTTTGCATTGTTTTCTGTGTTTCTATTTTGTTGATTTCAGCCTTCAGTTTGATTATTTCCAGTCTTCTACTCCTCCTAGGTGAATCTGCTTCTTTTTTTTTTCTAGAGCTCTCAGTTGGGCTGTTATGTCTCCAATGTGAGCTTTCTCTGTTTTCTTTAAGTGGGCACTTAGTGCTATGAAATTTCCTCTTAGGACTGCTTTCATAGTGTCCCATAAGTTTACGTATGTTATTTCTTTATTTTCATTGAATTCCAGGAAGACTTTAATTTCTTTCTTAATTTCTTCCTTAATCCAGGTATGGTTCAGTAGTTGACTGTTCAGTTTCCATGAATTAGTAGGGTTTCTGAGGGTAGCATTGTTGTTGATTTCTAACTTTAATCCGTGGAGATCTGATAAGACACAGGTGGTTACTAATATTTTTTTGTAACTGTGGATGTTTGCCTTGTTACCGACTATGTGGTCGATTTTTGAGAAGGTTCCATGAGCTGCAGAGAAGAAGGTATATTCTTTCCTATTTGGGTGGAATGTTCTATTGATGTCTGTTAAGTCCATTTGATTCATTACCTCCATTAATTCTCTTATTTCTCTGTTAGGTTTCTGTCTGATTGACCTGTCCATTGGTGAGAGAGGAGTGTTGAAGTCTCCTACTATTAGTGTGTGCGGTTTGATGGCTGCCTTGAGTTTTAGCAATGTTTCTTCTATGTACGTGGGTGCTTTTATATTATGGGCATAGATGTTCAGGATTGAGACTTCATCCTGCTGAACTGTTCCTGTTATGAGTATAAAATGTCCCTCTCCATCTCTTCTGATTGATTTAAGTTTGAAGTCAACTTTGTTAGAGATTAGTATGGCCACACCTGCTTGTTTCTTAGGTCCATTTGCTTGATAAGCCTTTTCCCAGCCCTTTACTCTGAGTAGGTGCCTGTCTTTGTGGTTGAGGTGTGTTTCTTGTAAACAGCAGAATGTTGGATCCTGTTTTCATATCCAATCTCTTAGCCTGTGCCTTTTAATAGGTGAGTTGAGTCCATTGACATTAAGTGATATTAATGACCAGTGGTTGTTAATTCCGGTCATTTTTTTAGTAGTAGAGTTTGTGTGTTTCTCTTCTTTGATTTGTGTTGGTGAAGGGTCTCTAGATGTCTAAGTTATTGTGGTCATTGTTGGACTCCTTGGTTAGTGATTTTCCTTCTATTACTTTCTGTAAGGCTGGATTTGTGGCTGTGTATTGTTTAAATTTGTTTTTATCCTGGAAAATTTTATTTTCTCCATTCATAGTGAACGAAAGCTTGGCTGGGTACAGTAATCTGGGCTTGCATCCATGGTCTCTTAGTTTCTGAAGTACATCTATCCAGGACCTTCTGGCTTTCATGGTTTCCATGGAGGAGTCAGGTGTAAGTCTGATAGGTTTACCTTTATAAGTAATTTGGCCTTTTTCCTTTGCAGCTCTTAATATTCTTTCCTTATTCTGTATGCTTTGTGTTTTGATAATTATATGGCGATGGGATGTTCTTTTTTGATCCAGCCTATTCGGTGTTCTGTATGCTTCTTGAACCTTCATAGGTATATCTTTCTTTAGGTTGGGAAAGTTTTCTTCTATAATTTTATTAAATATATTTTCTGGACCATTGAGCTGCACTTCTTCTCCTTCTTCTACTCCTATTATTCTTAGGTTTGGTCTTTTTATTGTGTCCCCTATTTCCTGAATGATTTGTGATGAGAGTTTGTTGGACTTGCTCTTTTCTTTGATCAGAGTGTATTTTTTCTCTATGGTATCTTCAGAAACTGAGATTCTTTCTTCTAACTCTTGTATTCTGTTGGTTATGCTTGTTTCTGTAGACTCTGTTTGTTTACTTAAATTTTCCATGTCCAGCCGGCCCTCTGTTTGTGTTTTCTTCTTTGCCTCCATTTCAGTTTTCAAGTCT
Source organism: Microtus oregoni (assembly GCF_018167655.1). Classification (NCBI taxonomy): domain Eukaryota; kingdom Metazoa; phylum Chordata; class Mammalia; order Rodentia; family Cricetidae; genus Microtus; species Microtus oregoni. The sequence continues at coordinate 16,795,852 of NW_024543208.1, read as the reverse complement.
TGCACCGTTTCCATTATCTGTTTGATTGTTTTTCCTTGGTTTTCTAGGGTATCATTCACTGTTTCATTCAATTCTTCAAACTTTCTCTTATATTTCTCATCCATTTCTATAAGGGCATTTTTTACATGCTCTTTAAGGGCGTCAATCACTTTCATGAAGTCGATCTTTTCTACTTCTTCTTGATTAGGGTGTTCATGTCCTCCCGTTGTGAGGTGGCTGGTTTCTGGTGGCTTCATATTGCTTTTCAGCTTGTTGGGCGAATTCTTGCCTTGGCGTCTACCCATCTCTTCTTCCAAATGCTCCCTTATGGATCTTCTTTACCGGATCAGGTCTCCTTGCCTATCCAATGCTGGCTCTCTCCAACGTTGTCTCTCCCCAACGCTGGGTCTCCCCAACGCTGGGTCTCCCCAACGCTGGGTCTCCTGGCGCCGAGAGATCAGGCCTCCGTGCTGGTGGGCAGGTGGCAAACAAAGTGCCTACCCTGCTTGGTGCAGGCAGGCCAAAGAAACAAAGGAACTCCCGCCTGCTTGGGTGCCCCTAGGAATAGGACCCATTGCCCAGACAGGCTGGGCTGGGTGATGTTATGTGCAGAAAGAGGGCGGTGGGGCAAAGTGGGAGGGTTCTGGATGGAAGCTGGGTGGGCTAGGAAGAAAGAGGAGGTATGCAGGGAGTGGAGGCCCTGCAGAGAGCTCAAGAAGGATAGGGGGCCAAGGAACCTCTGAACTCCCCTTCCCAGGCTGGCGCCGCGGGGCCAGAAACTCACCCCAAGCTGGGTCTCCTGGCGCAGAGAGATCAGGCCTCCATGCTTGTGGGCAGGTAGCAACAAAGCGCCTACCCTGCTTGGTGCAGGCAGGCCATAGAAACAAAGAGACTCCTACCCGCTTGGGTGCCCCGGGGATTCGGACCCAGTGCCCAGACAGGCTGTGCTGGGTGATGTTATGATACCTTTTTATTATTAGCCTGAGGTCATAGAATTCTCCAAGCAATATACTTTTTTTTTTTTTTACAATATAGAGAAATCAGACTGGAATTAAACTGAAAGAATATTCTCTGCTGTTAATTTTCATCGTGCTAGATCATTCTAGGCAGACTGCGGGGAGAATAAAGGTTTCAACAGTGTTACTTAGCTCTGAAACCTATGAACTACAATATTGGTCTGCTATGTGTGATGTGTCCCCTTGTGCAATAGCGTCTTGGCTGTTACAAAGCTAAGTAACTGCTTTCTTATTGGAATTCCACAAGAAGGGAATCCCAAGTGTATGTTGTTATGCTGTTCACTTCTTTTTTTTTGGGGGGGGGGGCATTTCTAGACAGGGTTTCTCTGTGTAGCTTTGGAGCCTGTCCTGAAACTTGCTCTGTAGACCAGGTTCGCCTCAAACTCACAGAGAGCCGCCTGCCTCTGCCTCCTGAGTGCTAGGATTAAAGGCGTGCACCACCACCTCCTGGTATCTGCTGTCCACTTTTTATATGAAGAGTGTTTTTTGATTTTCTTTAATGATACACAATTTGAGTTTTCATTTCAGTGGTTTTAAGGAATTGGATATTTTGGGTAGTATAATTTTAAAATTTACTGTAAATTAATTATTATTTCAGTTGTTTCATTTCTAAATATTATTCATTAGAATGAAGCTGTGAACAGCCAAATCTATGCAGAAATTTATAATTATTTACTATATCAAAAGGCATCATAAATATTTACCTATTTTTTTATTGAGAAAAGGAGAAAAAAAACAAAAAACAAGTTTCCACCTCCTCCCAGCCTCCCATTTCCCTCCCCCTCCTCCCACCCTTCTCCCCCTCTTCCCACCCTTCTCCCCCTCCTCCCACCCTTCTCCCCCTCCACCCACTCCTCTCCCCCTCCCTCTCCAGTCCACAGAGCAGTCCCGGTTCCCTGCCCTGTAGTAAGTCCTAGGTCCTCCCCCCTCCGTCCATATCTAGGAAGGTGAACATCCAAACTGGCTAGGCTCCCACACAGCCAGCACATTAAGTAGGATCAAAACCCCCTGCCATTGTCCTTGGCGTCTCATCAGCCCTCATTGTTCGCCATGTTCAGAGAGTCCAGATTTATCCCATGCTTTTTCGGTCACAGTCCACCTGGCCTTGGTGAGCTCCCAGTAGATCAGCTCCACTGTCTCAGTGGGTGGGTGCACCCCTCGTGGTCCCGACTTCTTTGTTCATATTCTCCCTCCTTCTGCTCCTCATTGGGACCTTGGGAGCTCAGTCCAGTGCTCCAGTGTGGGTCTCTGTCTCTATCTCCATCCATCACCAGATGAAGGTTCTATGATGATATGCAAGATATTTGTCATTATTGCTCTAGGATAGGGTAATTTCAGGTTCCCTATCCTCAGCTGCCCAAGGAACTAACTGAGAACCTCAGCTTGGGCACCTGGGAGCCCCTCTAGGGTCAAGTCTCTTGCCCACCCTAAAGTGGCTCCCTTAACTAAGAATTGTGGTTCCGTGCTCCCCTATCCACCCTTCCTTTATCCCAATCCTCCTGTTTCCCCAAGTCCCCCCCTCCTTCCCTTCTACCTTTTCTCTCCCCATCTCCCCTTACCCCCATCCCACCCCACCCCCAAGATCCCAATTTTCTCCCTGGCAATTTTGTCTACTTCCCATAGCCAAGAGGATAACTATATGTTTTTTCCTTGGGTTCACCTTCTTACTTAGCTTCTTTAGGTTCACCTATTGTAGACTTTGTGACCCTTATTTATGGCTAGAAACCAATTATGAGCGAGTACATCCCATGTTCATCTTTTTGGGTCTGGGACACCTCACTCAGGATAGTGTTTTCTATTTCCATCCATTTGCATGCAAAATTTGAGAAGTCATTGTTTTTTACCGCAGCGTAGTACTCTAATGTGTAGATATTCCACACTTTCTTCATCCATTCTTCCATTGAAGGGCATCTAGGTTGTCTCCAGGTTCTGGCTATTACAAATAATACTGCCATGAACATAGTTGAACAAATGCTTTTGTCATATGATAGAGCATCTCTTGGGTATATTCCCAAGAGTGGTATTGCTGGGTCCAGGGGTAGGTTGATCCCGAATTTCCTGAGAAACCGAAACACTGACTTCCAAAGTGGTTGCACAAGATTGCATTCCCACCAGCAATGGATGAGGGTACCCCTTCCTCCTCAGCCTCTCCAGCAAAGGCTATCCTTGGTGTTTTTGACTTTAGCCATTCTGACAGGTGTAAGATGATATCTCAAAGTTGTTTTGATTTGCATTTCCCTGATTGCTAAGGAAGTTGAGCATGACCTTAAGTGTCTTTTGACCATTTGAACTTCTTCTGTTGAGAATTCTCTGTTCAGTTCAGTGCCCCATTTTTTAATTGGGTTAATTAGCATTTTAAAGTCTAGTTTCTTGAGTTCTCTATATATTTTGGAGATCAGACCTTTGTCTGTTGCGGGGTTGGTGAAGATCTTCTCCCAGTCAGTAGGTTGCCTTTGTGTACCTATTTTTAAAACTAACTACACTATTTGTAAATATATACAATAAAATAGCACAAGGATACAAAACTCCCCGATTTTGTTTCTCTTTTTTATTTCTAGTATTGTATAATGTGATATGAAATCCTTTTGTTACACTGGACAAATCAAATGGCCCTCTAGGGGAAAAGTCCCTGAACTACAAGCATTTTAAAACTTCTTGGTCATTGCCCACTTGAGATATGTATAATTAGTTTTATATATTCTTGTATTAGGCTATCCTAGATACTTTATGTTGGAGAATATAGGGAAATATGAGTCCATGAAGATTGTGTTCCTTTTATGCAGGTAAATGACGAAGTTTAGCTAAAAGAACAGTGCTTTCTTTATAGATAGGAATCCACTGTTGGAATTGCTATGAATTTGAATCGAATCTTAAATTGGTTGAGTGAGCCTAGAGCAAAATAGATAACATTTAGGAAAATCATTTGACAAGCACAAGAAAATAGTTGTAAAAATTTATTGCTACACTAGAAATTGACTTCTACTTTGAGCTGGAGCCATGTTTTTACCTGGGAAAATGTAAAATGCATCAAAAAACATCCAATAGCTTTATAATTTTTTAATGTAGCATAGCTTATAATTAATCATTATATTCTCAGATAATACATGAATGATGTTATTCTCTTCTACTTGATAAATTAGCAAGTATTTGTTGACATAAAATACAAAAGCATAGAGGCTATATCTTTCTATCCATCAGCTTTTCTATGGAGCTGGGCATACACTGATCATCTCTAAAGGAGATACATTTATTGGAAGTCTTCTAGTGTGAAGTGTGTCCTAGACATCTAATTGAAAATATAATTTGACATGGACATCAAATTATCCAGTGCTGAAAACATACTTTTCAATGTAATTTAATTTTTAGATATGATATGGATAATTACAAAATGAAATAATACCTAAAATTACCTGGAATTGTATTTATTTTTCCAGTTTTTCTTATATCATTTATAGCTAATGTTTGTACTAATTTTATTTCTGAACAGTAAGTAGAATGGATAAGGATAAATAATTTTGATGAGTAGTAATTTTTAATGTGTGGTATAAAGTGAGAAAGAAAATAAAAAAATCATGAAAAGGATTGTAAAAGGTATTTTGGGCATGTTGGCACACAACTTGGTAGAAGGAGGCAGCAAGATTGCCATGAGGCCAACCTGGAATACACAAAAGGATATTGTATCAAAAAACAATAGCTAAACATTTAGTTTATTGAGTTCAGTAAATTTGAAGCTACAAAGTCATTTTTAATGTATGTATTTATTTGAAAAGAAGACAATCATTTAAATTTCCCACAATAATAATTAAAAATAGAAATGTTCCAATGTAAGAAGTTTCAAATATTAAATGTTTCAACTGAGTGTGTGAGTAAGTTTGCAATATTTCCGGATTGAAAAAAGAAATAAACATGGATGATGGTTTACATGAGCTCCACTCAATAGAGACATTGAATTTGATGACTATGTATATATGAACTATATGACCTCAATACCAAATTCTTTGTCCATCAATAAGGATTGAATGTCTTGGAATATGTTCTCCTCAGTTCATTAGTTTTGTATAGGCCAAGGAAAAGCATTAATTACTACACTAGGCAAAGACATGGGATGGTCTTTCTCATCCTGGATATTTCAATAGTTATGAGTGTAAAGAATGTGTTTATGAAACAGCACTTTCAAGTAGGGCTAATGTGTAAGTGAAGACAATTCCAAACACCAGTCTTAGGAGTTTTCTCTGTGGATGCCTTAGTAAGTGAGTCCTTTACTCCTGAGCTACATAAAATCATATTTTCAAAATTTGAGAGAGATTATTCTTTTCTTTTGTAATGTTGTACTACTTTATGTGCTTATCAATAACTTAAAAATAGATCTATTATTCATAACTACTCTGAACTATTTTTTGACTTTTTTACAAAACTTTTAACTAGCATGAAGTAATATTTCACTTCTATTTTAAAATTCACTCCTTGATATTAAGTGCCTTTAATATATGTTTGCCTTTAATTTGATTTTAATGTTAGATTACAAACAGACTTCCATAACCTTTCTTACTATATTCTATCAATACAACTTACAGAGTTTCCTGTTTCCTTCTCTAGGTAGCACTGACACACACATGCTTATGGAAGGAGCAAATCACTCTGTGGTGTTGGAGTTTGTATTTCTTGGACTCACTAACTCCTGGGACATTCAGCTTCTTATCTTTGTATTCTCCTCCATGTTTTATGTAGCAAGCATGATGGGAAACTCCCTCATCATTTTTACCGTGGTTTCAGATCCTCACTTACACACTCCCATGTACTTTCTGTTGGCCAACCTCTCCTTTATTGACTTAGGTGTTTCTTGTGTCACTTCTCCCAAGATGATTTATGATTAGTTCAGAAAGCGCAAAGTCATCTCTTTTAGGGCTTGTGTCATTCAGATCTTCTCCATCCATGTCATTGGTGGTGTGGAGATGGTGCTGCTCATAGCCATGGCTTTTGATAGATATGTAGCCATATGTAAACCTCTCCATTATTTGACCATTATGGGCCCAAAAATGTGTCTTTTCTTTGTAGTAACTGCCTGGGTAGTTGGCCTTACACACTCTGTTGTTCAACTGGCTTTTGTAGTCAATTTACCTTTCTGTGGACCAAACGTGATGGACAGCTTCTATTGTGACCTTCCCTGGTTCATCAAACTTGCCTGCACAGACACCCATAAACTGGAATTCATGGTCACAGCAAACAGTGGATTCATCTCTGTGGGTTCCTTCATCATACTAATCATTTCCTATATTGTCATCATAATCACTGTACAAAAACACTCGTCAAGTGGTTCCACTAAAGCTCTGTCCACACTTTCAGCTCACATCTCTGTGGTGGTCTTATTCTTCAGTCCTCTGATATTTGTCTATACCTGGCCTTTTCCCTCAATACACCTGGATAAATTTCTGGCCATATTTGATGCAGTTTTCACTCCCTTTCTGAATTCTGTGATCTATACATTCAGGAACCAAGAAATGAAGATGTCGATGAAGAGAGTATTCAGACAGCTACTGAGTTATCGAAAGATCTCCTAAGTGCTTGCGTTGTGCACATAGAAGCACATTAGGACCATCTCAGTGAAAAAATGCCTTTCCACACTATGTTTATATAGATCAAAATTTAGTCTATTTTTTCTACTTATGAAGGTGAGATAATCCCTTCTGAACACAGAGGGGATTACATGTGCAAGCTAAAGATTATAGTAATCACAATCCTCAATTCCCAAGGAATTTTTTAAATATAAACTCTTAGATGTAAGGAAGCTGGAAGCCTATACTAAGACGTTTAGAACCAAGAAAAATAGGCTTTTAAAATCACATAAAAGAAAGTCTGGCAGTACTTACTAGGGATATTTGTTTTTCTTTTCAACCTTTAATTTTTCTATATTCTTGAGAATTTCACACATGTATTCAATTAACAAAGATCATCACTATTCTTTTGTTTCCATCCTTCAACTTTCCAAGACGTTCCCCTCAAGACTTCATGTCTTTTTCTTTTTGGATAACCTACTCAGTCTTTTTTTTTATTTTTTATTTTTTTATTTTTTGAGAAAAGAGAAAAAAAAACAAATTTCCTCCTCCTCCCAGCCTCCCAATTCCCTCCCCCGCCTCCCACCCTTCTCCCCCTCCCCCCACTCCTCTCCCCCTCCCTCTCCAGCCCCAAGAGCAGTCAGATTTCCCTGCCCTGTGGTAAGTCCTAGGTCCTCCCCCCTCCGTGCATTTCTAGGAAGGTGAACATCCAAACTGGCTAGGCTCCCACAAAGCCAGCACATTACGTAGGTTCAAAACCCCGTGCCATTGTCCTTGGGTTCTCATCAGCCCTCATTGTTGGCCATGCTCAGAGAGTCCAGTTTTATCCCATGCTTTTTCAGTCACAGTCCAGCTGGCCTTGGTGAGCTCCCAATAGATCAGCTCCACTGTCTCAGTGGGTGGGTGCTCCCCTCGTGGTCCCGACTTCTTTGCTCATGTTCTCCCTCCTTCTGCTCCTCATTGGGACCTTGGGAGCTCAGTCCAGTCCTCCACTGTGGGTCTCTGTCTCTGTCTCCATCCATCACCAGATGAAGGTTCTATGATGATATGCAAGATATTCGTCAGTATTGCTCTAGGATAGGGTCATTTCAGGTTCCCCATCCTCAGCAGCCCAAGGAACTAACTGGGGACCTCGGCTTGGGTATCTGGGAGCCACTCTAGGTTCAAGTCTCTTGCCAACCCTAAGGTGGCTCCCTTAACTAAGAACCGTGCTTCCGTGCTCCCCCATCCAACCTTCCTTCATCCGAATCCTCCCCCTTTCCCAAGCTCCCCCCATTCTCCCCCTCTCCCCCCTCTCTCCCCATCTCCCCTTACCCCCATCCCACCCCACCACCAAGATCTCAATTTTCTCCCCGGCAATTTTGTCAACTTCCCATAGCCAAGAGGACAACTATATGCTTTTCCTTTGGTTCACCTTCTTACTTAGCTTCTTTGGGATCACCAAGTGTAGACTCCATGACCTTTGTTTATGGCTAGAAACCAATTATGAGTGAGTACATCCCATGTTCATCTTTTTGGCTCTGGGATACCTCACTCAGGATAGTGTTTTCTATTTCCATCCATTTGCATGCAAAATTTGAGAAGTCATTGTTTTTTACCGCAGCATAGTACTCTAATGTGTAGATATTCCACACTTTCTTCATCCATTCTTCCATTGAAGGGCATCTAGGTTGTTTCCAGGTTCTGGCTATTACAAATAATACTGCTATGAACATAGTTGAACAAATGCTCTTGTCATGTGATAGGGCATCTCTTGGGTATATTCCCAGGAGTGGTATTGCTGGGTCCAGGGGTAAGTTGATCCCGAATTTCCTGAGAAACCGAAACACCGATTTCCAAAGTGGTTGCACAAGATTGCATTCCCACCAGCAATGGATGAGGGTTCCCCTTCCTCCACAGCCTCTCCAGCAAAGGCTATCATTGGAGTTTTTTATTTTAGCCATTCTGACAGGTGTAAGATGATATCTCAAAGTTGTTTTGATTTGCATTTCCCTGATTGCTAAGGAGGTTGAGCATGACCTTAAGTGTCTTTTGGCCATTTGAACTTCCTCTGCTGAGAATTCTCTGTTCAGTTCAGTGCCCCATTTTTTAATTGGGTTAATTAGCATTTTAAAGTCTAGTTTCCTGAGTTCTCTATATATTTTGGAGATCAGACCTTTGTCTGTTGCGGGGTTGGTGAAGATCTTCTCCTAGTCAGTAGGTTGCCTATTTGTCTTGGTGACAGTGTCCTTTGCTTTACAGAAGCTTCTCAGTTTTAGTAGGTCCCATTTATTCAATGTTGCCCTTTAAGTCTGTGCTGTTGGGGTTACACATAGGAAGCGATCTCCTGTGCCCATCTCCTGTAGGGTACTTCCCACTTTCTCTTCTATCAGGTTCACTGTGTTCTGACTGATAGTGAGGTCTTTAATCCATTTGGACTTGAGTTTTGTGCATGGTGATAGATATGGGTCAATTTTCATTCTTCTACAGGTTGACATCCAGTTATGCCAGCACCATTTGTTAAAAATGCTTTCTTTCTTCCATTGTATACTTTTAGCTCCTTTATAAAAAATGAGGTGTTCATAGGTTTGTGGGTTAAAATTCGGGTCTTCTATACGATTCCATTGGTCAACTTCTCTGTTTTTATGCCAGTACCACACTGTTTTCATCACTGTAGCTCTGTAATAGAGTTTGAAGTCAGGGATGGTAATGCCTCCAGACAATCCTTTATTGTATATGATTGTTTTGGCTATCCTGGGTTTTTTGTTTTTCCATATAAAGTTGATTATTGTCCTCTCAAGATCTGTGAAGAATTTTGATGGGATCCTCATGGGGATTGCATTGAATCTATAAATTGCCTTTGGTAGAATTGCCATTTTTACTATGTTGATCCTCCCAATCCAAGAGCAAGGAAGGTCCTTCCATTTTCTGGTATACTCCTCAATTTCTTTCTTCAATGCCTTAAAGTTCTTGTCAAATAGATCTTTCACTTCCTTGGTTAGAGTTACCCCAAGATATTTTATGCTGTTTGTGGCTATTGTGAAAGGTGAAGCTTCTCTGATTTCCCTCTCTGCTTCCATATCCTTTGTGTATAAGAGGGCGACTGATTTTTTGGAGTTTATCTTGTATCCTGCCACATTACTAAAGGTGTTTATCAGCTGTAAAAGTTCTTTGGTGGAGTTTTTGGGGTCGCTTATGTACACTATCATATCATCTGCAAATAACGAAAGTTTAACTTCTTCCTTTCCAATTCGAATCCCTTTGATCCCATTATGTTGTCTTATTGCTATTGCTAGAACTTCAAGTACTATATTGAAGAGGTATGGCGAGAGTGGACAGCCTTGTCGTGTTCCTGAGTTTAGTGGGATGGCTTTAAGTTTCTCTCCATTTAATTTAATGTTAGCTGTCGGCTTGCTGTATATAGCTTTTATTATATTTAGGTATGACCCTTGTAGCCCTAATCTCTCCAATACTTTTATCAAAGGGGTGTTGAATTTTGTCAAATGCTTTTTCAGCATCTAATGAAATGATCATATGGTTTTTTTCTTTCAGTTTATTTATATGCTGGATTACATTGATAGATTTTCGTATGTTGAACCAGCCCTGCATCCCTGGGATGAAGCCTACTTGATCATAATGGATAATTTTCCTAATGTGTTCTTGGATTCGGTTTGCCAGTATTTTGTTGAGGATTTTTGCATCGATGTTCATGAGTGAGATTGGTCTATAATTTTCTTTCTTGGTTGAGTCTTTGTGCAGTTTTGGTATCAGAGTAACTGTAGCTTCATAAAAGGAATTTGGCAATGACCCTTCTGTTTCTATATTGTGAAATACATTAAGGAGTATAGGTATTAGGTCTTCTTGGAAGTTCTGGTAGAATTCCGCATTGAAACCATCTGGTCCTGGGCTTTTTTTGGTAGGGAGGTTTTTGATAACCTCTTCTAATTCTTCGCGACTAACAGGTCTATTTAGATTGTTCACCTGGTCCTGGTTTAACTTTGGTATATGGTATTTATCTAAAAAAGTGTCCATTTCCTTTACATTTTCCAGTTTTGTGGCATATAGGCTTTTGTAGTAAGATCTAATGATTCTCTGAATTTCCTCTGTGTCTGTGGTTATGTCCCCCTTTTCATTTCTGATCTTATTTATTTGCAAATTCTCTCTCTGCCGTTTGATTAGTTTGGATAGGGGTTTGTCAATCTTGTTGATTTTCTCCAGAAACCAGCTTTTTGTTTCATTGATTCTTTGGATTGTTTTCTGTGTTTCTATTTTACTGATTTCAGCCCTCAGTTTGATTATTTCCAGTCTTCTACTCCTCCTAGGTGAGTCTGCTTCTTTTTTTTCTAAAGCTTTCAGGTGGGCTCTTAAGTCTCCAATATGTGCTTTCTCCGTCTTCTTTAAGTGGGCACTTAGTGCTATGAACTTTCCTCTTAGGACTGCTTTCATAGTGTCCCATAAGTTTAAGTATGTTGTTTCTTTATTTTCATTGAATTCCAGGAAGACTTTAATTTCTTTCTTAATTTCTTCCTTAATCCAGGTATGGTTCAGTAGTTGACTGTTCAGTTTCCATGAGTTTGTAGGCTTTTTGGGGGAAGCATTGTTGTTGAATTCTAACTTTAATCCATGGTGATCTGATAAGACACAGGTGGTTACTAATATTTTTTTGTAACTGTGGATGTTTGCTTTGTTACCGACTATGTGGTCGATTTTTGAGAAGGTTCCATGAGCTGCAGAGAAGAAGGTATATTCTTTCCTATTTGGGTGGAATGTTCTATAGATGTCTGTTAAGTCCATTTGATTCATTACCTCCATTAATTCTCTTATTTCTCTGTTAGGTTTCTGTCTGTTTGACCTGTCCATTGGTGAGAGAGGAGTGTTGAAGTCTCCTACTATTACTGTGTGTGGTTTGATGGCTGCCTTGAGTTTTAGCAATGTTTCTTTTATGTACGTGGGTGCTTTAAAATTAGGGGCATAGATGTTCAGAATTGAGACTTCATCCTGCTGAACTGTTCCTGTTATGAGTATAAAATGCCCCTCTCCATCTCTTCTGATTGATTAAGTTTGAAGTCAACTTTGTTAGAGATTAGTATGGCCACACCTGCTTGTTTCTTAGGTCCATTTGCTTGATAAGCCTTTTCCCAGCCCTTTACTCTGAGTAGGTGCCTGTCTTTGTGGTTGAGGTGGGTTTCTTGTAAACAGCAGAATGTTGGATCCTGTTTTCGTATCCAATCTCTTAGCCTGTGCCTTTTAATAGGTGAGTTGAGTCCATTGACATTAAGTGATATTAATGACCAGTGGATGTTAACTCCGGTCATTTTTTTAGTCGTAGAGTTTGTGTGTTTCCCTTCTTTGATTTGTGTTGGTGAAGGGTCTCTAGATGTCTGAGTTATTGTGGTCATTGTTGGACTCCTTGGTTAGTGATTTTCCTTCTATTACTTTCTGTAAGGCTGGATTTGTGGCTGCGTATTGTTTGAATTTGTTTTTACCCTGAAAATTTTATTTTCTCCATTTATAGTGAACGAAAGCTTGGCTGGGTACAGTAATCTGGGCTTGCATCCATGGTCTCTTAGTTTCTGAAGTACATCTATCCAGGACCTTCTGGCTTTCATTGTTTCCATGGAGAAGTCAGCTGTAAGTCTGATAGGTTTACCTTTATAAGTAATTTGGCCTTTTTCCTTTGCAGCTCTTAATATTCTTTCCTTATTCTGTATGCTTTGTGTTTTGATAATTATATGGCGAGGGGATGTTCTTTTTTGATCCAGCCTATTCGGTGTTCTGTATGCTTCTTGAACCTTCATAGGTATATCTTTCTTTAGGTTGGAAAAGTTTTCTTCTATAATTTTATTAAATATATTTTCTGGACCATTGAGCTGCACTTCTTCTCCTTCTTCTACTCCTATTATTCTTAGGTTTGGTCTTTTTATTGTGTCCCATATTTCCTGAATATTTTGTGATGAGAGTTTGTTGGACTTGCTCTTTTCTTTGATCAGAGTGTTTATTTTCTCTATGGTATCTTCAGAATCCGAGATTCTTTCTTCTATCTCTTGTATTCTGTTGGTTATGCTTGTTTCTGTAGACTCTGTTTGTTTACTTAAATTTTCCATGTCCAGCCGGCCCTCTGTTTGTGTTTTCTTCTTTGCCTCTATTTCAGTTTTCACGTCTTGCACCGTTTCCATTATCTGTTTGATTGTTTTTCCTTGGTTTTCTAGGGTATCATTCACTGATTTATTCAGTTCTTCAAACTTTCTGTTATATTTCTCATCCATTTCTATAAGGGCATTTTTTACATGCTGTTTAAGGGCGTCAATCACTTTCATGAAGTCAACCTTTTCTACTTCTTCTTGATTAAGGTGTTCATGTCCTCCCGTTGTGAGGTCGCTGGTTTCTGGTGGCTTCATGTTGCTTTTCAGCTTGTTGGGCGAATTCTTGCCTTGGCGTCTACCCATCTCTTCTTCCAAATGCTCCCTTATGGATCTTCTTTACTGGATCAGGTCTCCTTGCCTACCCAATGCTGGATCTCCCCAACGTTGTCTCTCCCCAATGCTGGGTCTCCCCAAGGCTGGGTCTCCTGGCGCCGAGAGATCAGGCCTCCATGCTGATGGGCCGGTGACAAACAAAGTGCCTACCCTGCTTGGTGCAGGCAGGCCAAAGAAACAAAGGAACTCCAGCCTGCTTGGATGCCCCGAGGATTCGGACCCAGTGCCCAGACAGGCTGGGCTGGGTGATGTTATGTGCAGAAAGAGGGCGGTTGGGCAAATTGGGGAGGGTTCTGGATGGAAGCTGGGTGTGCAAGGAAGAAAGAGGAGGTATGCAGGGAGTGGGGGCCCTGCTGAGAGCTCAAGAAGGATATGGGGCCAAGGAAGCTCTGAACTCCCCTTCCCGGGCTGGCGCCACAGGGTCAGAAACTCACCCCAATGCTGGGTCTCCTGGCGCCTATTGATCAGGCCTCCGTGCTGGTGGGCAGGTCGCAAACAAAGCGCCTACCCTGCTTGGTGCAGGCAGGCCATAGAAACAAACAGACTCCCGAGACTCCTGCCTGCTTGGGTGTCCCGAGGATTCGGAACCAGTGCCAACCTACTCAGTCTTGTTAGTGCTGTCCATATGTATGGGTCTAGGGTCATTCCCTGAAGCATGGAAAACCTCCCAATGGGAACATTCTTGAAGAAGAATGATTCTACTTTCCCAAGGAGCTACTAATGGCAATAGCTTCTCAGAAATGAGTGGGGCCTGAAAGGCACATCTATGGTTGAAGTTTGATTGGCTTGCTTTTGTGTACATCATATGCAAGTAATTACAGCTGTTGTGAGTTTATGAGTGTGGTTGTTGCATCCTGTCCAGAAGACTGAATTCCATTGCACTCTTCCCCAGCCTTTGGATGGACCTTACATTCTTTCTGCCTCCTCCTCCACAGTCTTCTTGGGACCTTGGCAGTGTGGTGGATATTGATAAAGATACTTCATTTACAGCTGAGCTCTTTGTGCCTTATTGTCATCATTTCCACAATCATGTATCTCATAACTGACTTTTACCCACCACAATTAGAAGCTTCTCTGACCATGTTTGAGAGAATTCTAGATCTGTGGATGTTGCAAATTAGGTCGGTACGATAAATAACCAGGCCAGCTCAAGAATAATAGCCACATTTTAATGGTTAAAAAGGGGAAAATCACGCTACAAGGGTGGGAGATCTGACGTCCTATCTGTCCAGCAGGCACCGTGCAGAGAGGGCATGCATCTGGGTCCTCCCAATTTTTCTCCCTGCGGTCCAGGTCGCCATGCCTTAATTAAATGTGATTGATTGACAGAGTTTTCCCATCATGTGGACATAGACTTAACTCTCTAGAAGGCAACACAATGACATAAGTATTGATAAAATAAAAGTAGTAGGCCACACTCCAGGACACATGAGTTCTCCAGGCATGAGCTTTTGACTAGGATTATACAGTCTTGCATGTATGTGAATTCCTGTTGAGGAACTCTTCTCCACTAGAAAGCCATTAATTTATCCATATAACAGTTATGGCACCACGGCACCAGTGCCTCGCAGGTCATTATTGCAATATGCAAGATTCAGCACTGGGTAAGATTACTGTTATTTTCCTGCATTGGCCTACATTGCACCTTTTGGCATTGTAGAATTTAGCTATCAGGAGTGGTTTTTTTTTGATTCGAGATTGATTCCTCAATACTCTGCAATCAAAGTATGTAATGTCTTCAACAACAGGATCTTACCATGTAGGTATGGAGGACAAGAAGGGCAGTAACAGTAGCCATTTTGTTTTAGAGTTCATTAGTTTTGGTAGCCTTTCATGTTCTTATTAGTTATTCCTGAACACTAGTATATAATCCCTAACTGAAAATGATGTGTTCTTTCTAGCTCTCAGCCAATTCCTTATACCATCTGAAAAGCTGCAGAAAGAAAGTGCAGCTATGTACATTATAAAAGAGAAATACTTATAAATGTAAAGCACAGGAAGGTTCTGAACAATATACAGTACAGGAAACCTTTCCCTACTAAAATGACAGGGGAAATGATTGAAACATTCTTATCAAAGCAGCTTTGCCTTTATGAGGGATGTTTTAACTTAAAATATGAGAATAGATTCAAGCACTCTATATTAGAAATTATTCTAAAACTCAACAATGGTAGCCAATGATTGTAGTGAGGAGCTGCAGGTTACATTCCTGCTGCCCTGCTCCCAGCTGCCTGGCTAGCTTATGCCCCGAAATAACAACACACAAACTGTATTCATTTAAACACTGCCTGGCCCATTTCTATTAATGTGTGTAGCACCGAGGTGCACTTACCAGGAAGATTCTAGCCTACGTCCATCCTGGGTCGGAGCTTCATTGCATCTGCCCCAGAGAGCAGAGCTAAGGCATATGAGCTCACTTCCTCTTCCTCCCAGCATTCTGTTCTGTTTACTCTGCCTACCTAATTTTCTGTCCTATCAGGGCCAAGGCAGTTTCTTTATATAACCAATGAAATTAACACAAAACAGAAGACTCTCCCCCATCAAATGATCTCTGCTTCTGTTAGGTATCCTGTGACTTTGAATATTCAGTCACATTTGCCAATTCTAAAATTAAAATTTTTAGCTTTCATATTTTAGACATAACTTTTTTTCTTACTAAAATGATACAGGTAATGACGTTTAATTTTGCTGTGTTTCTTACTACTCTGAATGTAAGCATGGTGTACCTGTGAACTGCCTGTTCAGAAGAGTGTATCATAAGTAAAGTGTATTCTTTTTATTTGCAGAAGCATTTGAAATGTGTTTGTGGACCATATATATGAATATCTTTAGGTGTGCAGAAATCAATTATGTTTCCTCCATTTTTGCTGCTCTGTGAAGACTCATACTTTCAATCAAATGCACTTAACAGACATATATAGAACATTCCACCCCAAAACAAAAGGCTATACTTTCTTCTCAGCACCTCATGGAACCTTCTCCAAAACTGACCACATACTCAGAAACAAAGCAAACCTCCACAAATAAAAAATAATTGAAGTAACCCATTGTGTCTTATCAGATCACCAAATTAAAGTTAGAATTTAACAACAATACTACTCTCAGAAAGCCTAAAAACTCATGGAACTTGTACAATGCTCAAATGCCCCATGCCTGGGCCAAGTGAGAAATAAAGAAAGTAATTAAAGACTTGCTAGGATTCAGCAAAAATGAAGGCACAAGGTACCGACACCTGTGGGACATTATGAAAGCAGTGCTAAGAAGAAAGTTCATAGCACTAAGCGCTAAAGAAAGGGGAGAAATCTCACACTCGTGACTTAACAGCACACCTGAAAACTCTAGAACAAAAAGAAGCAGACTCACTCAGGAGGAGTAGATGACAGAAAAGCATCAAATTGAAGGTCTAAATCAATAAAATAGAAACAAAGAAACTAATACAAAGAATCAAAGAAACAAAAAGCTGGCTCTTTGAGAAAATAAACAAGACAGACAAAAATTTATACAAACTAATCAAAAGGCAGAGAGAGCTCATCCAAATTAATAAAATCGGAAATACAAAGGGGGACATAAAAACAGATACTGAGGAAGTCCAGAGAATTATTAGGTCATACTACAAAAACATGTACTCAACAAAATTGGAAAACATATAAAAAATGGACAATTTTCTTTCTTTTTTTTTTTTTAATAATTTTTTTTATTAAGAAAAGAAGAAAAAAAACATAAACAAAAAACAAGTTTCCACCTCCTCCCAGCCTCCCATTTCCCTCCCCCTCCTCCCACCCTTCTCCCCCTCCTCCCACCCTTCTACCCCTCCCCCCACTCCTCTCCCCCTCCCTCTCCAGTCCACAGAGCAGTCCAGGTTCCCTGCCCTGTGGTAAGTCCTAGGTCCTCCCCCCTCCGTCCATATCTAGGAAGGTGAACATCCAAACTGGCTAGGCTCCCACACAGCCAGCACATTAAGTAGGATCAGAACCCCCTGCCATTGTCCTTGGTGTCTCATCAGCCCTCATTGTTCGCCATGTTCAGAGAGTCCGGTTTTATCCCATGCTTTTTCGGTCACAGTCCAGCTGGCCTTGGTGAGCTCCCAGTAGATCAGCTCCACTGTCTCAGTGGGTGGGTGCACGCCTCGTGGTCCCGACTTCTTTGCTCATGTTCTCCCTCCTTCTGCTCCTCATTGGGACCTTGGGAGCTCAGTCCAGTGCTCCAGTGTGGGTCTCTGTCTCTGTCTCCATCCATCACCAGATGAAGGTTCTATGATGATATGCAAGATATTCGTCAGTATTGCTCTAGGATAGGGTCATTTCAGGTTCCCAATCCTCAGCTACCCAAGGAACTAACTGGGAACCTCATGTTGGGCACTTGGGAGCCCCTCTAGGGTCAAATCTCTTGCTCACCCTAAAGTGGTTCCCTTAACTAAGAATTGTGGTTCCGTGCTCCCCTATCCACCTTTCCTTTATCCCAATTCTCCTGATTCCCCAAGTCCCCCCTCCTTCCCTTCTACCTTTTCTCTCCCCATCTCCCCTTACCCCCATCCCACCCCACCCCCAAGATCCTAATTTTCTCCCCGGCAATTGGGTCTACTTCCCTTAGCCAAGAGGATAACTATATGTTTTTCCTTGGGTTCACCTTCTTACTTAGCTT
Organism: Microtus oregoni; assembly: GCF_018167655.1. Taxonomy (NCBI): domain Eukaryota; kingdom Metazoa; phylum Chordata; class Mammalia; order Rodentia; family Cricetidae; genus Microtus; species Microtus oregoni. The sequence goes on along the minus strand of NW_024543208.1, from coordinate 16,778,209 downwards.
CTTTAGGTTCACCTATTGTAGACTCCGTGGCCCTAATTTATGGCTAGAAACCAATTATGAGCGAGTACATCCCATGTTCATCTTTTTGGGTCTGGGACACCTCACTCAGGATAGTGTTTTCTATTTCCATCCATTTGCCTGCAAAATTCGAGAAGTCATTGTTTTTTACCGCAGCGTAGTACTCTAGCGTGTATATATTCCATACTTTCTTCATCCATTCTTCCATTGAAGGGCATCTAGGTTGTTTCCAGGTTCTGGCTATTACAAATAATACTGCTATGAACATAGTTGAACAAATGCTTTTGTCATATGATAGAGCATCTCTTGGGTATATTCCCAGGAGTGGTATTGCTGGGTCCGGGGGTAAGTTGATCCCGAATTTCCTGAGAAACCGAAACACTGACTTCCACAGTGGTTGCACAAGATGGCATTCCCACCAGCAATGGATGAGGGTACCCGTTCCTCCACAGCCTCTCCAGCAAAAGTTATCCTTGGTGTTTTTGACTTTAGCCATTCTGACAGGTGTAAGATGATATCTCAAAGTTGTTTTGATTTGCATTTCCCTGATTGCTAAGGAAGTTGAGCACGACTTTAAGTGTCTTTTGGCCATTTGAACTTCCTCTGCTGAGAATTCTCTGTTCAATTCAGTGCCCCATTTTTTAATTGGGTTAATTAGCATTTTAAAGTCTAGTTTCTTGAGTTCTCTATATATTTTGGAGATCAGACCTTTGTCTGTTGTGGGGTTGGTGAAGATCTTCTCCCAATCAGTAGGTTGCCTTTGTGTCTTATTGACTATGTCCTTTGCTTTACAGAAGCTTCTCAGTTTAAGTAGGTCCCATTTATTCAATGTTGCCCTTAATGTCTGTGCTTCTGGGGTTATACATAGGAAGCGATCTCCTGTGCCCAGCTCCTGTAGGGTACTTCCCACTTTCTCTTCTATCAGGTTCAGTGTGTTCGGGCTGATATTGAGGTCTTTAATCCATTTGGACTTGAGTTTTGTGCACGGTGATAGATAAGGGTCTATTTTCATTCTTCTACAAGATGACTTCCAGTTGTGCCAGCACCATTTGTTGAAGATGCTTTCTTTCTTCCATTTTATACTTTTAGCTCCTTTATCGAAAATCAGGTGTTCATAGGTGTGTGGGATAAAATCCGGGTCTTCTATACGATTCCATTGGTCGACTTCTCTGTTTTTATGCCAGTACCACACTGTTTTCATTACTGTAACTCTGTAATAGAGTTTGAAGTCAGGGATGGTAATGCCTCCAGAAGATCCTTTATTGTATAGGATTGTTTTGGCTATCCTGGGTTTTTTGTTTTTCCATATAAAGTTGATTATTGTTCTCTCCAGATCTGTGAAGAATTTTGATGGGATCTTGATGGGGATTGCATTGAATCTATAAATAGCCTTTGGTAGAATTGCCATTTTTACTATGTTGATCCTCCCAATCCAAGAGCAAGGGAGGTCCATCCATTTTTTGGTATCCTCTTCAATTTCTTTCTTCAATGCCTTAAAGTTCTTGTCAAATAGATCTTTCACTTCCTTGGTTAGATGTACCCCAAGATATTTTATGCTGTTTTTGGCTATTGTGAATGGTGAAGCTTCTCTGATTTCCCTCTCTGCTTCCATATCCTTTGTGTATAAGAGGGCGACTGATTTTTTGGAGTTGATCTTGTATCCTGCCACATTACTAAAGCTGTTTATCAGCTGTAGGAGTTCTTTGGTGGAGTTTTTGGGGTCGCTTATGTACACTATCATATCATCTGCAAATAACGAAAGTTTAACTTCTTCCTTTCCAATTCGAATCCCCTTGATCCCATTATGTTGTCTTATTGCTATTGCTAGAACTTCAAGCACTATATTGAAGAGGTATGGGGAGAGTGGACAGCCTTGTCGTGTTCCTGAGTTAAGTGGGATGGCTTTGAGTTTCTCTCCGTTTAATTTGATGTTAGCTGTCGGCTTGCTGTATATAGCTTTTATTATATTTAGGTATGACCCTTGTATCCCTAATCTCTCCAAGACTTTTAACATAAATGGATGTTGAATTTTGTCAAATGCTTTTTCAGCATCTAATGAAATGATCATATGGTTTTTTTCTTTCAGTTTATTTATATGCTGGATTACATTGATAGATTTTCGTATGTTGAACCAGCCCTGCATCTCAGGAATGAAGCCTACTTGATCATAATGGATAATTTTTCGGATGTGTTCTTGGATTCGATTTGCCAGTATTTTGTTGAGGATTTTTGCGTCGATATTCATGAGTGAGATTGGCCTGTAGTTCTCTTTCCTGGTTGAGTCTTTGAGTGGTTTTGGTATCAGAGTAATTGTGGCTTCATAAAAGGAGTTTGGTAATGACCCTTCTGTTTCTATCTTGTGGAATACATTAAGGAGTATAGGTATTAGATCTTCTTGGAAGATCTGGTAGAATTCCGCATTGAAACCATCTGGTCCTGGGCTTTTTTTGGTAGGGAGGTTTTTGATAAACTCTTCTCATTCTTCGCGACTAACAGGTCTATTTAGATTGTTCACCAGGTCCTGATTTAACTTTGGTATATGATATTTATCTAAAAAAGTATCCATTTCCTTTACATTTTCCAATTTTGTGGCATATAGGCTTTTGTAGTAAGATCTAATGATTCTCTGAATTTCCTCTGTGTCTGTGGTTATGTCCCCCTTTTCATTTCTGATCTTATTAATTTGCAAATTCTCTCTCTGCCGTTTGATTAGCTTGGATAGTGGTTTGTCAATCTTGTTGATTTTCTCCAGGAACCAGCTTTTTGTTTCATTGATTTTTTGTATTGTTTTCTGTGTTTCTATTTTGTTGATTTCAGCCCTCATTTTGATTATTTCCAGTCTTCTACTCCTCCTAGGTGAGTCTGCTTCTTTTTTTTCTAGAGCTTTCAGGTGGGCTGTTAAGTCTCCAATGTGAGCTTTCTCTGTTTTCTTTAAGTGGGCACTTAGTGCTATGAACTTTCCTCTTAGGACTGCTTTCATAGTGTCCCATAAGTTTGAGTATGTTGTTTCTTTATTTTCATTGAATTCCAGGAAGACTTTAATTTCTTTCTTTATTTCTTCATTAATCCAGCTATGGTTCAATAGTTGACTGTTCAGTTTCCATGACTTTGTATGCTTTCTGGGGGTAGCATTATTGTTGAATTCTAACTTTAATCCATGGTGATCTGATAAGACACAGGTGGTTACTAATATTTTTTTGTAACTGTGGATGTTTGCTTTGTTACCGACTATGTGGTCGATTTTCGAGAAGGTTCCATGAGCTGCAGAGAAGAAGGTATATTCTTTCCTATTTGGATGGAATGTTCTATAGATGTCTGTTAAGTCCATTTGATTCATTACCTCCACTAATTCTCTTATTTCTCTGTTAGGTTCCTGTCTGATTGACCTGTCCATTGGTGAGAGAGGAGTGTTGAAGTCTCCTACTATTAGTGTGTGCGGTTTGATGTCTGCCTTGAATTTTAGCAATGTTTCTTTTATGTACGTGGGTGCTTTTATATTAGGGGCATAGATGTTCAGGATTGAGACTTCATCCTGATGAACTGTTCCTGTTATGAGTATAAAATGCCCCTCTCCATCTCTTCTAATTGATTTAAGTTTAAAGTCAACTTTGTTAGAGATTAGCATGGCCACACCTGCCTGTTTCTTAGGACCATTTGCTTGATAGGCCTTTTCCCAGCCCTTTACTCTGAGTAGGTGCCTGTCTTTGTGGTTGAGGTGTGTTTCTTGTAAACAGCAGAATGTTGGATCCTGTTTTCTTATCCAATCTCTTAGCCTGTGCCTTTTTATAGGTGAGTTGAGTCCATTGACATTAAGTGATATTAATGACCAGTGGTTGTTAACTCCGGTCATTTTTTTTTAGTCGTAGAGTTTGTGTGTTTCCCTTCTTTGTTTTGTGTTGGTGAAGGGTCTCTAGATGTCTGAGGTATTGTGGTCATTGTTGGACTCCTTGGTTAGTGATTTTCCTTCAATTACTTTCTGTAAGGCTGGATTTGTGGCTGCGTATTGTTTAAATTTGTTTTTATCCTGGAAAATTTTATTTTCTCCATTTATAGTGAACGAAAGCTTGGCTGGGTATAGTAATCTGGGCTTGCACCCATGGTCTCTCAGTTTCTGCAGTACATCTATCCAGGACCTTCTGGCTTTCATGGTTTCCATGGAGAAGTCAGGTGTAAGTCTGATAGGTTTACCTTTATAAGTAATTTGGCCTTTTTCCTTTGCAGCTCTTAATATTCTTTCCTTATTCTGTATGCTTTGTGTTTTGATAATTATATGGCGAGGGGATGTTTTTTTTTGATCCAGCCTATTCGGTGTTCTGTATGCTTCTTGCACCTTCATAGGAAAATCTTTCCTTAGGTTGGGAAAGTTTTCTTCTATAATTTTATTAAATAGATTTTCTGGACCATTGAGCTGCCCTTCTTCTCCTTCTTCTACTCCTATTATTCTTAGGTTTGGTCTTTTTATTGTGTCCCATATTTCCTGAATGTTTTGTGATGAGAGTTTGTTGGACTTGCTGTTTTCTTTGATCAGTGTGTTTATTTTCTCTATGGTATCTTCAGAATCCGAGAGTCTTTCTTCTATCTCTTGTATTCTGCTGGTTATGCTTGTTTCTGTAGTCTCTATTCGTTTACCTAGATTTTCCATGTCCAGACGGCCCTCTGTTTGTGTTTTCTTCTTTGCCTCCATTTCAGTTTTCAGGTCTTGAACTGTTTCCATTATCTGTTTGATTGTTTTTCCTTGGTTTTCTAGGGTATCATTCACTGATTTATTCAATTCTTCAAACTTTCTGTTATATTTCTCATCCATTTCTATAAGGGCGTTTTTTACATGCTGTTTAAGGGTGTCAATCACTTTCATGAAGTCAATCTTTTCTCCTTCCTCTTGATTAAGGGGTTCTTGTCCTCCCGTTGTGAGGTCGCTTGTTTCTGGTAGCTTCATGTTGCTTTTCAGCTTGTTGGGCGAATTCTTGCCTTGACGTCGGCCCATCTCTTCTTCCAAATGCTCCCTATGGATATTCTTTTACCGGATTAGGTCTCCTTGCCTACCAAACGCTGTCTCTCCCCAATGTTGGCTCTCCCAATGCTGGGTCTCCTGGCACCGAAAGATCAGGCCTCCGTGCTGGTTGGGCAGCTCGCAGACAAAGCGCCTACCCTGCTTGGTGCAGGCAGGCCACAGAAACAAAGGAACTGCTGTCCGCCCGGGAGCCCCGGATACTCGGACCCAGCGCCCAGATAGGCTGGGCTGGGCGATGCCACGCGCCTAAAGAGGGCAGTGGGGGCGAAGTGGGGAGGGCTCTGGACGGAAGCTGGGTGGGCCAGGAAGAAAGAGGCAGCAGAGAGCCCAAGCAGGACAGGGGGCCAAGAAACCCCCGAGCTCCCCGTCCCAGGCTGGCGCCGTGGGCCAGAAACTCACCCCAATGCTGGGTCTCCTGGCGCCGAAAGATCAGGCCTCCGTGCTGGTTGGGCAGCACGTAGACAAAGCGCCTACCCCGCTTGGTGCAGGCAGGCCACAGAAACAAAGGAACCGCTGCCCCCCGGGAGCCCCGGCTACTCGGACTCAGCGCCAAAAGAGGACAGTGGGGGCGAAGTGGGGAGGGCTCTGGACGGAAGCTGGGTGGGCCAGGAAGAAAGAGGCAGCACCCGGGGAGTAGAGGCCCTGCAGAGAGCCCAAGCAGGACAGGGGGCCAAGAAACCCCCGAGCTCCCCGTCCCAGGCTGGCGCCGTGGGCCAGAAACTCACCCCAATGCTGGGTCTCCTGGCGCCGAAAGATCAGGCCTCCGTGCTGGTTGGGCAGCTCGCAGACAAAGCGCCTACCCCGCTTGGTGCAGGCAGGCCACAGAAACAAAGGAACCGCTGCCCCCCGGGAGCCCCGGCTACTCGGACTCAGCGCCCAGATAGGCTGGGCTGGGCGATGCCACGCGCCAAAAGAGGGCAGTGGGGGCGAAGTGGGGAGGGCTCTGGACGGAAGCTGGGTGGGCCAGGAAGAAAGAGGCAGCACCCGGGGAGTAGAGGCCCTGCAGAGAGCCCAAGCAGGACAGGGGGCCAAGAAACCCCCGAGCTCCCCGTCCCAGGCTGGCGCCGTGGGCCAGAAACTCACCCCAATGCTGGGTCTCCTGGCGCCGAAAGATCAGGCCTCCGTGCTGGTTGGGCAGCCCGCAGACAAAGCGCCTACCCCGCTTGGTGCAGGCAGGCCACAGAAACAAAGGAACTGCTGCCCGCCCGGGAGCCCCGGGTACTCGGACCCAGCGCCCAGATAGGCTGCGCTGGGCGATGCTACGCGCCAAAAGAGGACAGTGGGGGCGAAGTGGGGAGGGCTCTGGACGGAAGCTGGGTGGGCCAGGAAGAAAGAGGCAGCAGAGAGCCCAAGCAGGACAGGGGGCCAAGAAACCCCCGAGCTCCCCGTCCCAGGCTGGCGCCGTGGGCCAGAAACTCACCCCAATGCTGGGTCTCCTGGCGCCGAAAGATCAGGCCTCCGTGCTGGTTGGGCAGCCCGCAGACAAAGCGCCTACCCCGCTTGGTGCAGGCAGGCCACAGAAACAAAGGAACTGCTGCCCGCCCGGGAGCCCCGGGTACTCGGACCCAGCGCCCAGATAGGCTGCGCTGGGCGATGCTACGCGCCAAAAGAGGGCAGTGGGGGCGAAGTGGGGAGGGCTCTGGACGGAAGCTGGGTGGGCCAGGAAGAAAGAGGCAGCAGAGAGCCCAAGCAGGACAGGGGGCCAAGAAACCCCCGAGCTCCCCGTCCCAGGCTGGCGCCGTGGGCCAGAAACTCACCCCAATGCTGGGTCTCCTGGCGCCGAAACTGGACAATTTTCTTATACCACATACCATTTAGTATAAGACCAGGTGAACAATTTAAATAGGCCTGCAAGGAAATAGAAGCAGTCATCAAAAGCCACTCAACCAAAAATAGCCTGGGTACCGATGATTTCAGTGCAGAATTCTACCAGAACTTCAAAGAATAATTAATACCTATACTTCTCAAAGTGTTCCACAAAATAGAAATAGAAGGAAGATTCCCAAACTCTTTTTTATGAGGTTGCAGTTACCCTGATACTGAAACCACACAAAGACTCAACAAAGAAACAGAATTACAGACCAATCTCATTCATGAACATAGATGCAAAAATACTTAATAAAATCTTAGCAAACCAAATCCAAGAACACATAAAAAATCATCAACCATGATCAAGTCAGCTTCATCCTAGAGATACAGGAATGGTTCAACATATGAAAATCTGTCCATATATGCAATCCACCATATAAATAAACTGAAAGAAAAAAACATATTATCATCTCATTAGATGCTGAAAAAATTTCAATAATGTCCAACACGCTTTCATGATAAAGGTTCTGGAGAGATCAGGGATTCAATGAAGATATCTAAAAATAAAAAAGTAATATACAGCATGTTGACAGCCAACATCAAAATAAATGGAGAGAAACTCAATGCAATTCCACTAAATTCAGGAACAAGACAAAGTTGTCCACTCTCTTTATGTCTATTCAACATAGTTCTTAAAGTTCAGGCTAGAGCAATAAGACAACAGGAGAAAATCAAAGGGATTCACATTGGAAAGAAAGAAGTCAAACTTTCACTATTTTCAGATGATATGGTAGTAAACATAAGTGACTCCAAGGATTCCTCCAAGGAACTCTGACAGCTGATATATACTTTCAATAATGTGTCAGGATAAAAGATCAATTAAAAAAAACACTAGCGAAAAGAAAAATCAGTAGCCCTCTCATATACAAATAATAAAGAAGCTGAGTTTGGAGTCCTGTCTCTGTCTACCCAACCTAGGTCTGCCTTTGCCCAGCCAATGCTAATGTGGCAGAATATTATTGGCCCTTATTCCTTGTTCTGCCTGGTCCATTCCAGGCTTCTCCACCCCCATCACATCCCTATATGAGTTTTTGCTTGATACCATTAAACGAGATCCTGCTTCAAGAGACTCCTGACTCAGTGGGTGTGTTTCTCCACCCCCTGCCCCCTCCCCCTCTGTGGCCAAAGTGGTAGGGAAGGGTGGCAGGACCACTGAATGCTCACCATCTTACTTAGCCCTAGGGAGAGTCCGAGGTTCCAGCTCTGCCCCTGATCTTTCTGCCAAAGAACCCGGCAAGAATAGAGTATTGAAGTCTGCCACTATTAGTGTGTGGGGTTTAATGTGTAATTTAAGCTTTAGCAGTGTTTCTTTTACACATGATGGTGCCCTTGTATTTGGGGTATAGATGTTCAGTTTTGAGATATCCTCTTGATGGATTTTTCCTGTGACTAATATGAAATGTCCTTTTTTGCTCTTTTGATTGATTTCAGTTTGAAGTCTATTTTGTTAAATATTAAAATAGCTACACAAGCTTGCTTTTTAGGTCCATTTGATTGGAAAATTTTTACCCAACCCTTTACTCTGAGAGGATGTCTTTGAGGTTGAGGTGTGTTTCTTGTATGCAGTAGAAAGATGGATTCTGTTATCCCGTATCTTTTTGTAGGTTAGTTGAGTCCATTTATATTAAGGAATATTAATTACCAGTGATTGCTATCTCCTGTTAATTTAGTTTTTGTTGTAGGTTATATTATTTTGTGTGTTTTTTCATTCTTTGAGAATTGCTGCTGTGAGATCATCTATTGTTTATGTTTTTGTTCATGTAGCCAACTTTCTTGGTTAGGAGTCTTCCTTCTCATTATTTTTGTAGGACTGGATTGTGGCTTAAATTTTGTTTTTTTCATCGAATATCTTGTTTTGTCCATCTATGGTGATTGAAAGTTTTGCTGGGTTTAGTAGTCTGGGCTGGCATCCATGGTCTGTTAATGTCTGCGTAATGCTTGACCAGGACCTTCCGGCTTTCATTGTTTCCACTGAGAAGTCAGGTGTAATTGATAGGTCTACTTTTATATATTACTTTGCCTTTTTCCTTTGTAGCTCTTGATATTCTTTTTTTTATTCTTTATGATTACTGTTTTGTTTATTATGTGGCAAGGGGACTTTTTTTTGGATCCAGTCTATTTGGTGTTCTGTAAGTATCTTGTATCTTTATAGACATATTTTTCTCTAGGTTGGGAAAATTTTCTTCTATGATTTTGTTAAACATATTTTCTGTGCTTTTTAGTTGAACTTCTCCTTCTATCCCTATTATTCTTATGTTTGGTCTTTAAATAGTGCTCCATATTTCCTGTATATTTTGTGTTAAGCTGTAATTAGATTAATGTTTTCATTGACTGATGAGTCTATTTCCTCTATTGTATCTTTTTTTTTTTTTTTTTTTGGTTTTTCGAGACAGGGTTTCTCTGTGGTTTTGGAGCCTGTCCTGGAACTAGCTCTTGTAGACCAGGCTGGTCTCGAACTCACAGAGATCCGCCTGCCTCTGCCTCCCGAGTGCTGGGTTAAAGGCGTGCGCCACCACCGCCCAGCTCCTCTATTGTATCTTTAGTGCTTGAGATTCTCTCTTCCATCTCTTGTATTCAGCTCTTTATGCTTGCATTTGTGGTTCCTGATCATTTCCTCATGATTTCTGTTTCTATAATTCCCTTGGCTTGTGTTTTCTTTATAATCTCTATTTCAGTTTTCAAGTCTTGCATAGTTTCTTTCATATGTCTGATTTCTTTTTCATGGTTTTCTTTAACGTATTTGTTGATTTCTTCCAATTTTTTTGTTTGCCTCCCCCCCCCCCCCATTTCTTTGATGTAATTTTTGATTTCCTTTTTAATGGCCTCAGACTTTGTCCTAAAGTTATTTTTTAGGTCACTTTCTTCTGCTTCATCTATATTTGGTTGTTCCAGTCTTGCTGTTGTAGGGTCACTAGTTTTACTGTTATCATATTGCTCTTTGTGGTGTTGCACGTGTTCTTACCTTGTCTATCCATCTTTTCCTCTGATTGGTGTACTTTGGGCTGTCTGTGACTCTGGTGATCAATCTTCCAGGTGCTAGTGGATCCAAGGCCCAGAAGGTGGCTCCTCGTGGTGCAGTCAGGGCCTTGGTTCCAGTTACTCCATTGGTCAATACATGTTCCTGGAGGTTTCTTGGTGTTCCTGGGGTTTGCTCTGCAATACCAGGGTTCATTTGGAAACTGCTTGCTTGGGATTCTTTATGCTGAGTTTGTTCCCTTGGGCCAATTCTGGCAGAGGTCCTGGCTCAGGCCTATATCCTAGGAGGTCCCAGACTCACCTAGACCTATTTTCAGATCGATAAATATCTTTTTAATTTTTTTAAAAAAGCTTTATTAATTATGTGTACAGTATCTGCCTACATGTGTCCCTGAAGGTGAGAAGAGGGCACCAGATCTTATGAGCCATCATGTGGTTGCTGGGAATTGAACTCAGGACATCTGGAAGAATAGTCAGTGCTCTTAACCGTTGAGACATCTCTCAGCCCTGATGAATATCTTAAACATAACCATAGGACCTTCATCCAGCAACTGATGGAAACAGACCCACAGCAGAGTATTGGGCTGAGCTCCCAAAGTCCAGAGTGGGAGAAGTGAGAATATCAATAAAGAGGTCACGATCATGATGCAAACACCCACTGAAACAGTTTTCCTGAGCTAATGAAAGCTCGCCAACTCCAGCTAGATAGGAAAAGAACCATCATTGGAACAAACTAGGCCCTTGGATTGTTGGTAATGGTTGTATGACTGGGGCAGACTGTGGGGCCACTTGAAGTGGCACCAGGATTTATCCCTACTGATTGTACTGGCTGTTTGAGAACCAGTTTTCTTTAGATGGATACCTTGCTCAACCTAGATATAGTAGGGAAGGTCTTGGATCTTACCCAAAGTAATGTGCCTTACCTTCTCTGATGATTGGATGCAGTTGGGATTTGGGAAGGTGGAGGGAATAGGAGGTGGGGACAGAATGGGAACTGGGATTGGTATGTAAAAATAATAAAAGACAATTTTTTTAAAACATAAAATAAAAATTTAAAATGAAAAACACAAACAAATAAAAATATATACTAGAGTGCTTAAATGATTGTTTATAGTCAGGATTTGAGCTAATTATCTAGTTTTAGGGATTAATTACAATGACTGGTTATCAATATTTACAGCAAAAATAGTACAATGATATAAAAATTTCCATTTTTGTTTCCCTTTTTCTATTTATGAGGTTGTTTCATGAGGTATGATATCCTTTAGTTGCACTGGACAAATTACATTGTCCTCTAGGGAGAGAGTCTAAACTATGATCCCATTTAATCCTATCTAGTGTTTTCAGAATCTTTTGTTTAATGATCTCTTGAGGTTTTATTAATTAGCTTCCTATATTTTATGTAAGGTTATTATTTGGTATTTTAGGCTAGAGAAATCAGGAAAGTCAGTCTGTGAAGATGTTATACATTTTATACAGGTAAAATGCACAGAGATGTTTAAACAATGAGCAGTGTGGCTTTATTTGTAGATGCAATTCTTGTTTTGAAATTGCTATGAGCGTAGATCATACCTAAAGTGCTTGTGTTTGTTTAAAGCAGATAGCAACCTGGAAAAGGAATTCAGTTGCATGGGAAAATAACTATGAAAAAATTCTGTGATGTTTAGAACAATGCTAATTTTCTTTGATTTTTGAGCTAGAATAACATTGTATATGAGGAAATGTAAAAGACACTAGGAAACATCTAAAAACTTTGTAGTATTTTTAATTTATTCAAGGGGCAATTTTACAATATATATTCATTTCCCCATGTGTGTTGAGAGTTTGAAAACAAAATAAAGTTTACATATCATGAAATATATATATTTTTCACATTTACTCTGTTTTGAAAAGATTAGTTTTGCCGGGCGGTGGTGGCGCACGCCTTTAATCCTAGCACTTGGGAGGCAGAGGCAGGCGGATCTCTGTGAGTTCGAGACCAGCCTGGTCTACAAGAGCTAGTTCCAGGACAGGCTCCAAAGCTACAGAGAAACCCTGTCTCGAAAAAAATGCAAAAAAAGATTAGTTTTTATTTTATGCATATGAAGTTCTAGCTTCCATGTATGTACGTGCACTTCTTGCAAGCAGTACTTGAGCAAGCCAGAAGGATGTGTTAGGTTCTCTGGAACTGGAATGAAAGAGAGATATGAGCTGCCATGTGGGTACTGATAAACTGAACCCATTTCCTCTGCAAGATCAGTGAGTACTCTCAGCCACTGAGCCATCCCTCCAGCTCCATCTCCTGTGGCCTATAACAAATGTTTATATTAATTTATTTTCTGAACTGTTAGACAGTTAAAGATTTTAGCAAATGGTAAATAATAATGTAAATAACAATTTTTCTTGGGTGACAATGGGAATCAGAGTAATTAACATGCAAAAGGTATTGAGTTGATTGAACTTTGAAATTAAAAAGCTAAGGGTGTTGCTTTGTTTCATGTATTCTCATAAGTAGTTATTTGAAAAAGACATACAGTTACTTATATTTTTCCTAGTAATCAATAAAAGCAGCAGTTGTTCTTAAATTAAAAGGGTTTGGGGGTTCTTTGAGTGTAAAGCAGGTTTCATAACAGTTGGAGAAGTAAAAATCCAGAGTTTATCTTGCAAGAGTAATAAACTTACAATATTTATCAAACAGGAGAAAATATTCACAGGTGATAGTTTTGATGGGTGCTTTGCTCTAACATAGCAGATAACTATAGGGGCGCTGAACTTACAGCTCTGCAGTAGGAACCTCATTACCAAATACTCCCTTTAAGAATTAGGCAATTATTAAAAATTTAGGTGTCTGGAAATCTGTTTTGGAGAATTTTAGGTATGACATGTAGGATTATATAAAAGTACAAATAAGAAGACTTGTAAAAAAATGTAAGTAAAAAAAATGATGTCTGCCCTTTGTATCTTGGATATTTTAATAGTTGTAAGTGAATTTATGTTATATAATGAACAGGAATGATGTTAAGGTAAGAAAAGATTTAAAATGACCTTTCCTGTGTGTGTTTCCTCTGCTGTTGGTAGCTCATAGGCAAATACACATTGTATCCTTCCTTCTCCGTTGCAGATGTCTACATGAATCTTCTTTGGACTTATTTTTGGATGCTATTCTGTGTCAAGTGACTATAAGCCCGTCATGTCTTGACCATTATCTCTTTCTAAATTCCATGATACTGTGGTATAGTTACATATCATTCTACTCTAAAGTCAAAAGCATTCTTGGGTTTTACCAAGGTGATGGAGACTGGCTGTCCAAAAGACAAATTCATGGTGGACATAGGGTTCCTGACAATGTTTCCCATAGCTTTTGAACTTGAAAGATGTTTGAAGCTCTGTGATTGGTTTTAGCTATGTGGCTTTTGAAGAATGGTCAGAAAACAGTACAAATTGAATAAATTGTCTTTACTTAAGCTTTTCTTTTTCTCCATACCCACACATACATTCCAAATTAAATTGTTGGTTTTAGATTTTTACTTTGACCTCATTGTCTTTTTCTTTGTTTTTATAATGGTTTGCTTCTAGTTTCTCTGTCAATTCAGAACTCTGCAAATCTCCTTTCTTGTCTTTAAACCTATAATCAGGTATATTTTAATGTGTGCTTGAAATAATCAAACTACATCTTTATCTCTGTTTCAACAAATACTTATATACATTATGTTGTAATTCTGAATTTTAGAATGGGTTATGAAAGTAATCGTTATAGTCCTTAAATCTATGGGAGTTATATCTAGTTGATATATAATACTTAATAAATTACACTTAATTAATTTTAAGCACTAAGGAGAAACACAGAGTTTTTTTTTGAAAAAAAACATTTAAATTACATTGAAAGCACACTTTGATTACTAAGTAACCTGAATAATCTATTATTGCATAAGTGGTAGTTAGCATATTTTGAAGAAGGGGAATAGGTAATATATTTTGAAACATCACTCAGATATTGAATTTCTTCCTCTCTGTTTTATGATACTATCTCTTTTAATTCATTCATTTATCTCATGTATTCAAAATATTATGGTAAAATGAAAGAATATTAGTATCAGTATTAATTAGTTCGTGTAGAACACCTACATGTTGAATACATCCTGTGTCTATATTGTAATGTGAAATGTGAGTTTTATAATATATACAAAAGATTAATAAACAATCTCTGGAATGATTTGCTAGTAGCTGAACCATGGTATTAATTTTGTTTTTCTGAATTTTGTATTTTTATCTTAATTTTGTTTTGAGAGTCTGTTTTGTTTCTACTGTGTTATTTGTTCTCTTAGGAGAAGTAGACCTACAACATACTGTTATAATTTTTTTCAAAGTTGTACAAATGCTATCTACTACAGCATGGCTACCATGAGAGGTTTAAAATTTCTACCCATGATCTGAAATCTCCAGCAAGCAATTCTCATCTATGCATCTTATTTTATAACAAACACTTAGCTAAAATATGAAATCTCACATTTAGCTGTCCTTTTCTATACTGAAGGGTATCATTGTAATCTAGTTATATCACATTGTACAGAACACTGCATGACTGCCACCAGTATCACTGTATGGTCTCGGCTTCAAAACTCTATGGGTACTATAGGTAGATTTTCCCTTACTGCTTTTGTATAGGCACAATTAACAGAACTGTATATTGTATATTTTGGTATGCAACATTTGTTTAAATATATAGTATATTAGGTTATTATATATTTATTATTAATATCTATTTATATATTAAGCTAGTACATGTATCAAGTTACATTTAATGTTACATATAGTACATATGTTATGTATTAATACATAATACATATATTAAGTTATATATAACACATATCTTAAACTAACAAAATGTTTACCTTACATACTTATCTGTTGTGAGAACAATGATAATAGGTTATCAGCAATTTTCAGGAGTATCACACATAATTATCATTGTCTGTAATCACCATGCTACGTTGGATCTCCAGGAAGTAACTATTATGTCAATGGAGCTTTGTATTTTTGCCATCATTATCATCTTGCTCCCATGTCTGACACCATTTTTGCCTGGTCCCCCATCTTTGTTTCTAAGAGTATGATTTCCTTTAGATTTTATATGTATATAAGATATTTCAGCACGTGTCTTCTTGTGGCTGTAGTTTCACTCATGAAAATGGCATCCAGTATCATTAATGTTAGTATGAAACCCAAATTTTCCTTATTTTTAAGGGCTATGGAATAGTCCACTATATCTGTACTATGTATATATGTGAGTGTGTGTGTCTGCATTTATGTTTATTTTCCACTCATCTGTAAAGGAGCACATGGGATGCCTATATTAGTTACTATAAATAATATTTCAATGATCATGGGCCAATACAGTGTCATTTCCTCTCGATGATTCATTCCTTCTTTCTCTCATTTTCTTCCAGTCCATTTTATCCTGTTTCCTCTTGCATTTTCTCTGTCTCCATCTCTATTTCTCCATTTTCTGTTTGTTCCCCTTTCTCCTTCCTTCTTTCCTCCCTTCTTCTCTTCTTCCCTTCTTTTTGTCCTTTCTCTTTCTACATTCTTTCCTTTCTTTCTTTAATGGGGATAAAATCTAGGGCCTTAAACACTGTAAGGCATGAGTAATATACTGATAAATACCAAGACCCCACTTTAAAATATTTACAGAAATGGCTATGTATTTTCTTTTTTTGGAGATGAGGACCAAATCCAGGGCCATGTACTCCCTAGGCAAGCACTCTATCCCTGATCTAAATCCCCAACTCCTCTGTACACTTTCTTAAATAAATGCATACACTAATCTATGTTCCCAATAACTTCTCTTGCACAAGGTTCATTTTTATCACCTAAAAAAAACTTGTTATTTTTGAACCTTTGATAAAACTCTTTTAACAAGTATGGAAGGGTATTTCAGAGTGTTTGTAATTTTCTGTCACCTGGTAAGTAGCCATGTAAACATTTTCACATATATTTGTTCATCTTTGGATTGGCTTTAAATGCTAAATCAAAACAAGATTTCCACACCTCTGAGTTCTAATGTTTTTGTCTATTAATAAAATTATTACAATTTTCAGTTTCTTTTAGGTAGTGGTGCAAAGAGCATCAATGGAAGGAAGAAATAACTCTATGGTGTCAGAATTTCTGTTCGTGGGACTGACCAACTCCTGGAAGTTGCAAGTACTTCTGTTTGTGTTTGCTTCAATGTTTTATATGGCAAGCATGATGGGAAACTCCCTCATGATTTTCACAATGGCTTCTGATACTCACTTACATTCTCCCATGTACTTTTTGTTGGCCAATCTCTCCTTCATTGATTTAGAGGTTTCGTGTGTCACTTGTCCCAAGATGATTTATGACCTGTTCAGAAAGCACAAAGTCATCTCCTTTAGAGGCTGCATCACTCAAATGTTCTTCATCCATGTGATTGGTGGTGTAGAGGTGGTGTTGCTTATAGGAATGGCTTATGATAGATATGTAGCCATATGTAAGCCTCTCCATTATTTGACCATTATGAATGCCAAAATGTGCATTTTCATCTTAGTGTCTGCCTGCGTGGTTGGCCTGATGCATTCCCTGGTTCAATTTGTTTATGTAGTGAATTTGCCTTTCTGTGGACCAAATATTTTGGACAGTTTTTACTGTGACCTTCCTCGGTTCATTAGACTTGCTTGCATAGATACTAACCAATTAGAATTAATGGTATCAGCCAACAGTGGATTCATCTCTGTAGGCTCGTTCTTCATACTGGCCATATCTTATATTGTCATAATAGTCACTGTTCAGAAACATTCCTCAAGTGGTTTCTCTAAGGCCATGTCTACACTTTCTGCTCACATCTCTGTTGTGGTCCTATTCTTTGGTCCCTTGATATTTGTTTATACACGGCCTTCTCCCTCCACACACCTGGATAAGTATCTGGCCATATTTGATGCAGTTGGTACTCCTTTTCTGAACCCTGTGTTCTACATGCTGAGGAATCAAGAAATGAAGACATCAATGAAGAGAATATGCAGACAGTTACTGAAATACGGGAAGATCTCCCAAATGTTTACAATCATCATTATATAATTTTTTTGTTGATACAATTCAGTGAAAAATTACTTTCCTTTGTCATATTTGCTTACCTATACTGATATTTGGGTGAATCCTGTTTTCTGTTAGGAGAGATTTGCAGTGTTTTCTAGCAACAGAGAAACAATTATATATTTATAAAACAAAGATTGTAATAAGACAGAGCTCAATTCCTAAAGAAAAATTTTTATGTGAAGCAAACTTTTAGTTGTACATTTAGTTTTACAGAAGATAGAAGATTGCTTTAAGGCTTATAAAAGAAATGTAAACACACACACACACACACACACACACACACTCACACACACACACAGTCTCTCCCTTTGTGAACATAAATTTTCTCACATGCAGGACTTTCATGCAGCACTCCATGTGTAATTCTCAAATTGACATTGATCTGCGTCAATTTTTCATCTTCTGCACCTTGCATGCACTCCAGCCTCTTTTGCCTGTCTGTTTAGAATCTGCAAGCATACACACTCAATTCTCAGGAATATAAGCTGTCCAGTTAACATTATGATATTCAAACTTATTCAAGTTTCCTTTATAATTCCTTTCAATTTCACATGTTTTCTCTTAGTATTTATCTAAGCCAGAGTTCAGCAAAAATGTTTGTTTGATATTTTTGAGATGCAAAAGAAGCTATAATGTTTTTAAATCAGTTGTTATGTTGTAGGAACCTATGCACCTCATACCCACTCTATAGCATGCTAACTCATCAAGAAACTTTGGAACAGAAGTAGTGTTATAGTTCTGCTCTCTCTCCAATATACCCCTTCAATTCCTCCATGTTTCAAGCTAGTTGCAAGTGTGTCATTATGATGATAGTCACCAGGCTAGCCACCAACTACACCATTGAAATTGGAGGCATTAAGAGACACAGTATTAACTATCCTTTGTCTCTGTTTCATGCCCATTTTCCCTTGTGGGATTCTAGCACCTTTAACTTTGCATCTAAATTGATATTATAATCTTCATGGGCAGCTTTTAGTACTGACAATTAGATAAATCTAGCTCCTGTAAGTAATTCTTTATTGAAATCATCTGTACCTTTTCTTACTCACTGATTAAAGTGTGAGTGGGCTAGATCCTACATATATAGTAGCTTAATCAGTTGTGGGTTTATAGAATGCGTTGTCTAAGCCATCTTGTACTTACACAAGGTATTGCTTGACCAGGGGACATATTTTATACCAAATAAAACATAACATAAAATTCCCTAGTTTACATATGTGTTCCGTGACAAGCTACTGAGTTTTCCAGTTTAGTGATGTGATTTGCTAAAGGGGAGTTGCAATGTTAATTGTAGCACCACACCCCAGGGTGATGTGTGCTTCATCAGAACATAAGGCCCAGGATAAACTGCAGAAATATCTGTGGTACTCTCCTATTTACATCTCCTATTGTCTCACCCTTTTCTGGAACTATAGATTTAATTTATGCTCCTAGAAATCCCTAGAGTTCTGTAGCTGTAGGAATTCCCCTGCTGGTCCTGAGGTTCTTTACAATCTTCTTGTTTTTGTATAAATTTTCTCAAACTATTACAGAATTCTTTCACTTGATTATTTCATTTTTCTCACTAGAGCAGGGTGAAAAAAATAAAAATTAAAAAAATTAATAATATTTTAAATATTTAAAATAAAAGATAGAATTACATAGAGCTCAATAAATAAAATAAAAAATAGAATCATAATACTGTGTATATATTTTAGAATATGCTTTTGTAAGTAAAGATGCACAGAAGGATCATTGTTGTTATCATGCTGTGATGATTTTGGAAGAAAATTACCTTGAGTAATTAGTCAAGGTAATTTTTCATAATGACTGCAAAAATAATGAAAAGAAACAAGTTAATACACATTTATCAAGGCAAATACTTGTAATATAAATGCAAGTCCCAAGAAAGACCTAGAAGACTATATTCTACATGATGCCATCTGAAGAAATACAGGTAGAGACCTTGAACTAAGAGCCATCATAAAAGGGTGTTTGCCCTTATTTGGGATGTAGTTTTAAAATGAGAATAAGACACCAATGAAGCAAGTCTTCTAAACACTACAGGACTGATACACACATGAACTCACAAAGACTGTGGCAGCATCGCAGGACCCGCAAATGAATGTGAAAGACGGGGTCTCAGTCCTGAGAGGGGAAACAGACACAAGCACTCATTCCTAACACAAAATCAATTGATAACCACTCACAAATGAAAAATTAGTTGTCTCTGAGACTCACTAAATACAGAAACCACTTTTAAGGCCATATCTCATGTACAGCACGAGGTAGCTCACAATGTTTTGCCAGGTCTTTTTTTTTTTTTTGCTTGCATGTTTATTTTTCTAAAACATAATAGTCCTTTACATATATAGTATTGATTTTTATGGAATTTTGATGTTTTTTTATGGGATTTCTGTGTGAGTGAATGTGTTTTTCTTTGTGTGTATTTGTGACTTTTGTTTGGCTCTTTTTTCTGTTTGTTTATTTGTTTTTCTTATTTTTATTATATTATTATTATTATTATCATTATGTTATTCCTGTTTGTTTTCTAAAGAGGAAGGGAAAAGGCGTGTATTTGGGTGTGTTGGGAAACGGGGAGGGTCTGAAAGTAGGGAGAAGGAAAATCTTAAACTGAATATATTGTATGAAGAAAATTTTCATATACTTAAAAAGGATAGAATCATAATAATTGTGTATATTTTGGAATATGCTTTTGAAACTTAGAATGTTACTGAAGGATCATTGTTATCAAGTCATGTTGTGATGATTTATGGAAGATTGTGAGTTTTCAGGGTATCTTCTACCAGTATTAAAAACAGATTTTTTTTTTTACTATATTAGCACATCCTAGTGGTTTGTAGAAGCTTTTGAAAGCAAGTGTGTAGGACACAGAGAGCAACGGCTTTAGAGGAGTCTGTGGGAGGAGACTGATGTTCTTACCCTGCTTTGTTGCTGTGTGCACAATCTATTGTGAAGCATTTATGACTTTAAAGGCAGTGTTATGAATTAATGTGCTCTTCTTGAAACTAAAATTCATGCTTGGACAAATGTATCATGAGTTATTGTTCTCTTATTTTTATAATCCGAGTTTAAACTATTTTAATTATTTCTTTTTTTTAAAAAGTATTTATTTATTTATTTATTTATTTATTTATTTATTTATTATGTATACAATACTCTCTGTGTGTGTATGTCTGCAGGCCAGAAGAGGGCACTAGACCTCATTCCAGATGGTTGTGAGCCACCATGTGGTTGCCAGGGATTGAACTCAGGACCTTTGGAAGAGCAGGCAATGCTCTTAACCACTGAGCCATCTCTCCAGCCCTTAATTATTTCTTTATACATGATTTTAGGACTAATTTTTCAGTAGTTATGCAGTTTTGTTTTGTCAAACAGGTATTCATTGGATGTTTAAATCTTGACAGAAACTTGTGGATGTATAGTTATATAAGGCAATGTTCCTTCCCTGGAAAATTTTCTATTATTTAGAGCAATAAAGTAAGAAACAGAGTTCCAGTGTTAGTAGTTTAGCATGGTAGAGAAGCATATATAAAAAGTCAAGAGACCACAGAGTGGAAGACAGCAGAACACACCTGTGTATCATATTACCTGAGGCACTTGCAAAAATACAGACAAAACATTTAACATTTTTCAAGAAAATAAAATGTTCAATATATGAGCGTTTTAATTTCCAGAGACAAAAGATATGAGTTAGCTTAAACAATCCTGAAAACTAAATGACAAACTCTCAAGTAGATCACAGAAATTATCAACCACAGGAAACTACAAAGGAAAACAGAATAAGAGAGTAGGAAGGGATATGACATTGAAGATGGGAGACTTTTGTGCAGTTTCCTCCTCCTAGCATTTTCAAATGGTTAGAATTCTACTTCTAATTCATATCCATCTCAGATTCTTTTATAAACAGTTAATTTCATTTTTAGATATGATATGGATAATTTAAAAACAAAAGAATATCTAAAGTTCCGTGGATTTATATTTATTTTTTTGATTTTCTCCTATCATTTATAGGTTATGTTTGTACTAATTTTATTTTTGAACAACAACTAGAAAAAATATTGGTAAAGAATTTTGAAAAATAGTAAGTTTTAAAGTGTGGTGTAAAGTGAGAAAGAAAATGAGAAATCATGAAAAGGATTTTTAAGCTATTTGGGCATGTTGGTATACAGCTTAGTTGACTGAGGCAGGAGGATTGCCAGGAGGCCAACCTGGAATACACAAAAGGACATTGTATCAAAAGAAAAACTAAACATTTAGTTTATTGAGTCCAGAAAATTTGAGGCTACAAAGTCATTTTCTTTTATTTGTGTATGTATTTATTTGAAAAGGACACAATCATTTAAATTTCCTACAATAATAATTAAAAATAGAGATTTTCCAAGCAAATTGAGAAGTTTCAAATATGAAGTATTTCAATTGAGTGTGTGAGTAAGCTTGCAATATTTCTAGACTGAAAAAGAAATACACATGGAGGATGGTTTACATGAGCACTGCTCAGTGAAGATATTGAACTTGATGACTCTGTACTAGGAACGTCAATACCAAACACCTTGTCCATCATTAAGGACTGAATGTCTTGGAATATGTATTTCTTGGTGATGTGGGAGTGATTTCTTATTAATAAAGAAACTGCCTAGACCCATTTGATAGGCCAACCCTTAGGTAGGCGGAGTAAACAGAACGGAATGCTGGGAGAAAGAAGCTGAGTCAGGGAGTCGCCATGATTCTCCCACTCCAGACAGAAGCAGGTTAAGATCATTTCTGGTAAGCCAGCTCGTGGGCTACACAGATTAATAAAAATGGGTTAGATCAATATGTAAAAGCTAGCCAATAAGAAACTAAAACTAATGGGTCAGGCAGTGTTTAAAAGAATACAGTTTCCGTGTAATTATTTCGGGTAAAGCTAGCTGGGTGGCGGGACACAGCCCGCCGCTCCGTATTTCAACACCTTGGTTCATACTTTTGTATAGGCCAAGGAAAATCATTAATTACTACACTAGGCAAAGACATAGGATGGTCTTTCTCATCATGGATATTTCAATAGTTATGAGTGTAAAGAATGTGTTTATGAAACAGCACTTTCAAGTAGGGCTAATGTGTAAGTGAAGACAATTCCAAACACCAGTCTTAGGAGTTTTCTCTGTGGGTAAGTATGGATTCCAAGTAAATGAACATCTTGTCCTTGTGTACAATCTAGAAACTTTTTTAATGTTTGTATTTCATACCTATATTTATTCATTGAAAAGATTCTTCTCTCATACAACACATCCCAACTACAATCTTCTGCCTCCACTCCTCATACCTCTCCCTACCTCCCCTCTCACCTAGAGCCACTCCCTCTCTGTTTCCTCTTCAGAAAGAATAGGTCTCTAAGAGATGAGAGATGACAGCCCAAATCGGACAAAGCAAAATACAATAGGACAAGGCAAAAGCCCTCAGATGAGGCAGGACAAGGCAACTCAACAGAAGGAAAAGCACTGAAGGAGCAGGTAAGAAGAGCCAGAGACCCCCACTCCCTGTTAGGTGTCTCACAGAACACGGAGCTGACAGTCATGACATATGCAGAGGACCTCCTGCAGACACATGCAGGCCCAGTGCCTACTGTTTCAGTCTCTATGAGCTCATGTGAGCCCCGCATAATTGATTCAGTGAGCCATGTTCTCCTGGTGTATTCCATCCCCTTTAACTCCTACAGTCTTTACTCCCCCTCTTGGTTGGAGGTCCCCAATCTCTGAGGGGAGGGACCAGACAGAGACCTCCAATTTACACATTCTCTCCACATAATGTCTGGCTGTGGATCTCTTCACCCGCTCACATCTGCTGCCAGAGATGACTGGACAAGACACTGTTCTATGACTATAGCAGAATATTATTAGGAATCACTTCATTGATCTTTTTTCCAATTGTGTTTGCTTCTATCCCAAGTCTTTGGGTTATCCAGGCCATCCAGGCACTGTAGGGCATGAGGCTCCCTCTTGTGGCATGGACCTCAAGTTAAACAGGTCTAGACATATTTATATAACTTTCCCTGTGCTAAAAATTGAGCTGTTGGCACTGTTGTCTTTTAATTCTAATCTTCCTAATTTCTCATATATGATATCTTCTGGTATTGTTGCTGTACTTCTATCTCACTCTTCTCTAGTTATGAGTTATCATTTTAGGCTAAATTCACTTTAGGCAAATTTTTAGTTCTTCCTAGATGAAGGGCATTG
The DNA here is from genome assembly GCF_018167655.1 of Microtus oregoni. Taxonomy (NCBI): domain Eukaryota; kingdom Metazoa; phylum Chordata; class Mammalia; order Rodentia; family Cricetidae; genus Microtus; species Microtus oregoni. The sequence goes on along the minus strand of NW_024543208.1, from coordinate 16,755,031 downwards.
CAAATAAAAAAGATAGTCAAATTCACAACTGATAAATTGAGAATGTCTTCAAAGAGTTTTAGAACGTAAAACCCAAAAATACCGTAATAATAATTGTTATCTTATACACATTCAAAAGAATTAAAAAAGAGAATGGATTCATGAAATTTATCACTGTGCAATGAATATATGCAAAATACTTATATATAACATACCTGAAATTATTGTATTTTTATTCTAATTTTATGGTTTCTGAAGGATAGCTCTGAAAATCACTGCTTATCATTCCTCATAAAATATCCATTATTTTGCTACAGGAAACTGCTTTCTTTTTCTCTTTCTAATTGCACAAATGCTGTTCAATTTTCTTAGTTCTTTTAAAGATTTTTTCTTTATTCTTACTTATTTCTAATTTTTCTCCAAATCTTTAATTCTATAATCTTTTATTTTCTAATCCTCTATCACTTTATAATTCTGGTCAGTCTCTTTGCATACCTTCTTCGGCTATATAACCAATGAGAAAAAAGTTGGTGGATATGTGAATATTGAGCACTCAAAAATAGAGATCAGAATTTAAAAAAAGTGTAGACAAACGGGACAAAATTTAGATCTGGAGTAAAAATTTGTAAATAATAGAAAAGAGTATTCAGTTACATATGTTGATAGCTAAAGGGAGTTATAAGAGTAGAAGAAAAACAATGGCAAAGATACTTAAAATCTGTAAGTGTGATAGATGCAGAATTGCAACTTTTATCACTTGTTAAAGAGGTAGGAAAACAGCTTTTGGCCCAAGAATCACCTAGGTGACCACTGAGACTGAGACACTATGCGAGCACAGAAGTCACCTGATTCTAACCCACCTTTGGGTCAAAGGCAAGCAGGAGCAAAAGTAAGTTTAGAGAGCAAATTTAACCTCCCACAGTCAGTACCCCAGAGTCAATCAATAAAACAAAGGAGAGAATTCAAAAAGTCTCCTAATTTTATGATTTACAAGTTAAAATTAAAAAAAAGATATTTAAAAATCTGCCCGCCAGAGCTTAGAAAGACAGGTTGGCAGACCGAGAGAGATTGTGTTCTTCCCCCTGCCATGCAGTGCAATTTCAACTGAAAGCTGCAATACAGGTTTAAAATAAGAAGCCTCTGAGAACTACAACTTCAGGTGAATTAAAAGTAAATAATAAGGTTAAATATGTTTCTTTTCCATTTCACAATTTTGCTTCTTTGTCAAAAGTCAGCACTCATTGTCAGCCACATTCAGAGTCGGGTTTGATCACATGCTCATTCAGTCCCAGTCCAGCTGGCCTTGGTGAGCTTCCATTAGATCAGTCACACCATCTCCGTCGGTAGACGCACCCCTCGTGGTCATGACTTCCTTGCTCATGTTCTCCCTCCTTCTGCTCTTCATCTGGACCTTGGGAACTCAGTCCAGTGCTCCAATGTTTCTCTGTCTCTATCTCCATCCATCGCCGGATGAAGGTTCTATGGTGATATGCAAGATATCCATAAGTGTGGCTATGGGAGAAGGCCAGTTCAGGCACCCTCTCCTCTGCTGCCAAAGGACCTAGCTGGGGAAATCCCCTTGGACACTTGGGAACCCCTCTAGAGCCAAGACTCTTGCCAACCCTAAAATGGCTCCCTTAGTTAAGATATTTTCTTCCCTGCTCCCATATCCACCCTTCCTCCATCTCAACAGTCCCATTTCCCCAAGCTCTCCCCATCCTCCACTTCTCCCTCCCCATCTCCCCTTCCCCCAAACACACCTGACTCCTCTGGCAGCCTGAGGTCCTCAGTGACAAAGAGACAGCAAAGAAGTCCCAAGATAATCATAAGAATTTGTTATTGAATCTGACCCAGGCTCTTCTGACCTTGGTGGGCTGTGGAATTGTGACCTGATTTGCTTAGAGATAATGAACCCAGAAAGGGTCCCAGACCGGTTTCTCTAATCTTGGACTGAAGAGGCATTTCTACAGAAGAACAGAGCTTTTCTGCAGGAGAACAGACAGCTCTTAAGGTCCCTTCCAGATGGACACTGGACTCGGGACATTTCATTTGTTCTGTTAAAGCTGTTTTAAAGTAGAGACAATGTAGAAAGGGGAAATCTTCTAGCTAACCTGGAATTCTAATCCAATGTCAGAATTAAAAGTATCAGAGCAGACGTTATAACACATCATATGGCAATGCTGTTCTCTGGAGAAACCATAGGACTTTAGAGATGAGACAGAGAAAACTCATTTCCCCTTTACAGATATCCACCGTTCGTCCCTTGAGTGGAGTGTGACATGCAGGAATAGCTTTGAAACCAAAAAGATTTGGTTTGAAATCCACTTGTACAATGAGATAGCCAGCCACCTTTTCCCAAGCAGCAATTTCGTACAAAAGCATAATTATACCCACCCAACCTGCATGAGGTATGAAACTCCTGCACTGCGTGTCTTAGGAGACTGATTTGCTGTTGTGCTGTTTTCTTCTTTGACAGTCTTGCTATGTACCACAGGCTATCTTGAACTTAACTATATGGACAAGACTGACCCCGAACTTATGATCTCCTGTCTCGGCCTTCTGAGTGCTGGAGTTGCAGGCAAGTGCCCAACATTTTCCAGTGTTCTCTCAGAACAATACACAAGGCTTCAGGACTTCACCCCGGCACTCTGCTTCTTTAACTCAGTCTCGGGGTGGATTTCTTCCCCCCACCTCGTCTGCTTTGGCTTCAGCAGCTGAGGCTAGAAGGATGCTCACAGCCCTCTGAGGCTGGTCAGTGAGAAGGGAGGCTTTTCAGAACTTTAGTACTCTGGGAACCATCCCTCCTCCACTCTCCAGAGAGCAGACACAGGTACGTAACAACTGTGCCGACAGACAACCCCACACAAATCTTCATTCCGAAAATAACACTTTATTATTTTACAATAGTTCAGGAAAGTCCTTGGGAGGTTGTGACTAAAATGGAATCACCATAGAACATAGAGCTGATCGGTGAGCCCATCAGTCCTCCCTCTTCAGGTGATGAGCACAGAAGGGAAGACATGATGTCGGCAATGAGAAAGCCGGCGGCTAGCAAGGGGGGACCACAGCTCTCAGGTCTGGATCAGGAATTTCCTCTTCTCTTCCCATTGTCTAAGCCCTGTTCGCAGAGCCGGGTGACAATGGCATTGAAGACAGAATAACTTACAACCACGAGCCGTAGCTCAGGGGTTTTTGAGCTAGAAGTTGCGATGCTCCGGCTCCTGAGTGGCTTCAGGACACGCACACATGCCCCAGCCCCAGTGGAGGGACATCCAGAAAACAGGATGCACCAGGCCTTGAGTCCCAACCTGTCCTCTGTTGTTATGGGAACTTTCTAAGATACGGAAGGGTTGGAAGTGGGAAGGCTGTTCTAAAAACTACAATTCTGACATTAGAGATGAAGGAATTACAAGTTCTGAGAGCTGTGGTTGTTTATATATATAAAGTGAAAAATTTATTTATAACTTGTGAAAAACAGGATGAGGAGGACATGAGCCGTCAGGAATAGATGGGACCGGGAATGTTAGAATGGTCTCAGAACCCTCTTCCAAATAGCAGTGCTGGGGGTCTGAAACAAACAAAACAAAACAACAACAACATGAGGAAGTCAGCTCCACCTGAGGCTCTTTCTCTTCACCAGTAATTCTGCATCTTAGCCAACTGATCCCATCCTCACAGCAGAGCGGCACTCCAGGAGAAAGTTTCCTCAGGGGCTGAACACCAATAACATTGCTCATCTCCATACCTCAGCCTGTTCCCACAGCCGAGTTCTCCCTGCGTCCTTCCCTCTTACCCTTCGGCAGCTGCTGTCTGGGACATCTATCCATACAGATGTTTCGTGAGAGCCACCGGTACCAATCGTAGGAGTCTGGGGCGGCGGATTCCATTCACTCTGCCCCAGCCTGTGTTGAGAGAAAGATACAGCACACGTCCCCTGCATGAGCATCTTCCCAGCCATCCTGGGAAGGTGGCTTGGGGACTGGCAGCAGAGATTTCTCCCATAGGCCAGGCCCACACAGTAGTAAAGGAACTGCTTATTGAGGATGCTGGCTTGGGTGCTTCCGGCTGGGAAGCTGGTTAGTGTCTGACCCATGGAAGCACGACTAACAACGGAACTAGAACCCAATGCCCGTTTGTCTTTATGCCTCATGTTCCTCCCCCCCCCCCCCACACACTACATTTCATTCAGAAACTCACTCATTTCTCTCTCCCCTTCCATCTCCACCCCACCCTGGTTTTTTCTTTGTTTTTGAGCAAGGGGCTTACTATGCAGCCCAAACTGGCTTTGAACTTACTATTGTCCTGGCTCTGCTTCCCAGGGCTGGGATTACAGGCATGCTCCATCACTCTCAACATTTTTTTTTCAATTTATAATAGGCAAAGGACTCAAGAAATTTTGTAGGACTCTTAGCATGAGGCTGAGCTGCAACCACTGCAGCGTCTGCAGCTTCTGCTCTGATTTCTGCTGATGTACTTATTACTTCATTCTGGAAATTCTCCATTTAAGGAGAAGCTGCCATTACTCAGTGGCCTCTGTGAACAACAGGGCAAGGCCTGTCTCGTCACTCAGGGCAGACATTTTAACTGGAGTGGGGGGCATGCGAAGCCCCTTCCTCTTCATGTTTCTTCCCCACACAGGGAATCTCCATCAACTGGACACTTTTCTATGGGTTGCTGTCTTCTTCAGCAGAGAGGAAATACCTTAATCTGAACCTGGTTCAGGTGGGCCATATTTAGTGGCCCTGCTCTCCATTCTGGGTTTGTTGTTATCGTTGTTTTGTTTTCTGAGACAGGGTTTCTCTATGCACCTAGGGAGTCTGCCCTGGAACTTGCTCAGTAGACCAGGCTGGCTTCGAACTCACAGAGATCCACCTGCCTCTGCCTCCCAAGTGCTGGGATTAAAGGTGTGCATCATCAACACCTGGCCTCCATTCTGCTCTCAGTCCGAAGGAAAGGGGGAAGGGGCTAACCTTAGGTTAATGTGGTCCAGACGCAGGCTCCAGACTCATCCTGAATAAGCTGTCTCAAGTGGTCCCGAGCCTCCCCACGGACCAGGTTTCTCATAAGTGGCAGAGAAACGGCCATGAACAAATGTGTCTGAAAGTCTCTGCAAGGCCACTACACAAGCTGCACTGTGTTCCCGTAGAGCCTACCCTCAAGGCTACCTAGACGGTGTTGAGAACAAAAGCTGTATATAAGCTGGATGGGAAAGAAGGAAATCTCAGCTAAGACCTGCTCCCTGGGGAAGGCATTGCAAGAAGGCACAAACACCCCTAGTGCCGTTCATTCTGAGGGAAGAGACGGCGGACACAGTGACTCGCCCTTACACATGTAATGGAGGTGTCTGCTGTTTCTTTCCACGTAAAGGGGATCTCAGCAACAGAATGCTGCAGCCACACCACCTTCTCACACACAGTGATCTCCAGTTTCCTTGATGTGGAATAAGTAATGAGCAGGACACAGCTGTGTCTTTCCAATCACATTTGCGGTAGAGTACCCACAATATCACACACATTCATGCCCTCCTAGATGGCCAAAAGCCGGTGACTGGCAAAGGGAAGTTCAGGGTTAGGTAGTGCATTTGCCAATAAATCAAGCCACACTCCTTCTTAAGTGCTCTTCTATTTCCCTTAGGTTACAATCTTTAAAATTTCAATTGGCTAGCTAGGTGCGGTGACATATAGTTTTAATCACAGCACTTGGGAGGCAGAGGCCTGTGACTTCAAGGCCAGCCTGGTCTACAAATCAAGTTTCAGGCCAGCCAGAGCTACTCAGAAAGAACTTGTCTCAAAAACAAACAAACAAAATCTGGGAGTCAGACAGGTGATGAGAATGCGTTCATTTGGCCCTTTAAAAACTCTGACGATGGGGTCGTGGAGATGGCTCAGTTGGGAAGAGCGCTGGCTTTGCAAGCATGAGGATCTGCATCCCCACCCCCGGCAGCCATGTGAGAGCTGCCTGATTGTGTGCACCTGCAGTCCCCAGGGCTAGGGAGAAGACAGAGGCAGGAGGATGGCTAATGACCCCTGGTCACTGAAAAATGGCAAGTGCCAGGTTCAATGAGAAACTCTGTCTCAGGGGACAATGTTAGAAAGGGTTACACCAAGACACCCAACATTGTCCTCTGACCTTGCCCCCTGCCACACTAAGAGCATATGGCGAACTCTACTCCACCAAGATTACAACTCAATTTCATTAAAATAACATACACTGGCCATACACAACAATAGGTTTCATTACGATGTTTTCATACACGTAGATAATATAGTTTTATCATATTCACCCATCACCCTCTCTTGTCTACCACCCAATTTCCTTGCACACAGTGTATGATGGAGGGCGAATCATGCTCCTGTACCTTGGCTGTGTCTCCCCTGTTGCCTCCGGATCCCTCTTTTTTTCTCCATTTATTTCCTGGGGCACGCCTGGAATATGTGGTGGCCCCTAGAAACAACAACAGTTGTGAGGGAAGCTCTTCAGACACCATGTGTGTGCAAACCGAGAGCCTTCCACTGTGTAGGGAAGTGACAATCCCTAGCTATCACTCTGAGTACTTCCTGCTGCTGCCTTAACCTCCTACAGCTCCTGCACCTGCTTCTCCAGGACAGCGCAGTGCTTGGAGAGGTCACTGGAGTGGTGCTGGCTCTTGTGGGGACTCTGGCTGACGTCGCTGAGCTGGATGGAGAGGGTGTTCTTCTCCTCCAGCAGCTGTGAGAATTGCAGCAGGGGTGAGGATAAGTGCCAGCCCAGACCACATCACTGGAAGCAGTGCTTAGGCAACTGGCCTGAACTTGCAGGACCTACCTGATTTGCAGTGCAGAATCTACCTTAGAGTCCTACCGCGGCCTGCTTCTTCAAAGGGAAAAATACCTAAGTGTTTCAGCCACGAAAGGAAACTAATTCTGGAAGAAGAGCAGGAAACTGGTTTATTTTTACTGGTTCCAAGGACTATGAACTGAATAACGATTAAAGAGAACCAACCCCCTAACAAAAATTCCAGTAGAACAGGCTATTCCAGGAATGTATGCAAAGCACAGAAGGTTGGTTCCATGCTAAAATTACTAATAAATAACAAGCCCTAGAACTCAGTATAGACAGAGAGCAAGCTCACACTTAAAAATGTGTGTCATAGTATTACTGGGTGTACATGTTTCCAAGGGAGCAGACAGAAGTTATAAGTCTCTATGCGTACTTGTGAAGCACAAGTGAGAGCCCAGATGCTCACCAAGTAGAAACAGTATGCCAACCTTTTCTCTAGGTCCCGAGGGATAAGCCACAGTCAGATATGTCCCTGCACAAGTTCAGTCAGGGTACCCACTACCTGGCAAAGCAATCTAACTGCTGGTTTCTAAACCAGAAAACATTTTTACTATGAGTGAAAACATTTAGCTGACTGGGATGGACTCCTCTTGAACCAGAATTGGGATTCTTCACTTGTGGACTGTCATTTTAAACTTCAGTCACGATTAACACCCAGATACATTGGTAGCCATGGAGACGTCCTGAGTACCCACCACGGAGACACGGGAAGGCTTGGGTCACAGGAAATGGATGGATCTGGCTATGAGTCTTGTGTTCTCTTGAGGATTCTCTTCTACGTGTTTGTTAAGAAAGTTCATCAATGCTTCAGAGAAAACAGATTTCTAGAGACAACTGGGAAAACACATTGGATGCACACAGATAGCACACATGATTACAACGTGCTCTGTAACTGAACGTGGCTCCAGATGACTCCGTGTGGTTGTTACTCTAAAGATCAAGTTTCAGTTTATAAAACATTTGGACAAATTCCATCTTCATTGAAAGAAGCAGAGAAAGCACCTCCCTCCTTTTTTACAGATGGAAAAAGGAAGTAAGTTTACACTACTCAAGGCCATGGCAGGAGCAGCTCCCAGAGCAAGGCTCACAGGTGTGGATCTCAGTCTTGAGTCCCACCTACTTTATGATGCTTCCCAATCTAAACTACAGTAAGGGCACTGGAAAGGCATGGGTGTGGGAAGAAAGGCTGTTACTGGAGAAAAGGGTGTGAATTTTGGGGGAGCTAAAGTTATTTGAGGGTGGTGGGCTGAGTACAATAGGAACTCCAGGGTGAGGACTAACCCCATGCTCTCCCACCACAGGAGAAGCAATCCTAGCTGGAATGAACAGCCCCCAGGTACACCAAACACAAGTAAACGCAAGCAAAACAAATCTCCCCATTTTAAAATTGTTTCTCATTTTGTCTCTAGTAAATCTAGAAACAGAGGTCAGACCCATAAACTTGTTGGAAGCAAGGCTTATGAACTACAAAGACAAATAGTCGATCACTAATCAGCCACTCGTAACCCATCTTGGCTGTCTGCATTCTGTCTAGGTTTCTGGGGTTAGGAGCAGGCATAGGATCCAGGAGCACAGCCCTCCCAGTCAGTGTACATGGAGTCTCACTGGAGCAACCACTGCTCATAGGAACGGCTGCTGTGGGGCTGCCACTACAGAGATGTGCAGTGCACAGACCACTTAGGCTCCTCAGTTTCTGCCTCTGTTTTACTCACAGGCTAACTGAATTCAGTCCACTAAGGCTAGACTAACATTATACCATTAGTCACGTTTTAAGGTTTCTATCACATTCCTACACTGCACAGAGACATTGAGCTAAGCAGGTAGAACTGTGTACAACACCTTAGCATTTAGCAAAGGAGCGAGGGCAGACAGGGTTAGAGAGAAACACGTGTGACGGCCCCTCAACTTCATCTCAAGTGAGAAGCTGGGACCTATAGGGAGTGAGACTAAGCTCACATGACTTAAGGTTTTATGTGTGTCCTCAGTGCCTACCCCATGAGCAGAATCTCAGCCGGCAATGACAGTTACTTGTTAACTAGTGGATGAGCGAGGCTAGGGAGGTGCCTTCCTTGTAGCCAGACTCTAAAGAGAACTATTTCTTATCCAGAGTGATGATGGACTATAGCAGTATGTTCATACTGCAAACGGCTCCACTTAGTTCTAAGCCTGTGATTAGAAGAGGAATGATGGACTTGCCGGGGTGTGAGACATCCTGGTTCTTTATCTTGATTGCTTGTTACACATCTCTTTGTGAACACGTAGCCTTCTATGCCAATGATCTGTTACTTTTGTGTGTTAACTGTTGTAGAATATTACTTTAATGTGTGTGACTTTAGTTTATGTTGCATTTGTTTAACTCCGTGAAGCTGTGATTCTTGGCCTGTCTAAAACAACTGATGTTCTAATCAAGAGATGAATGGCCAGTGGCAAGGCAGACGAAAGGACAGGCGGGGCTGGCAGGCAGGCCGAGAGAATACATAGAAGGACAAATCTGGAGGGAGGATCAAGAGAGAATAAGGAGAGGAGGATGGCAGAGGCCAGCCCCCTCCCCCCCCACACACATACAGCAAGACGCAGAGTAAGAGGGAAAGTAAGGTACACAGAAGTGAGAAAAGGGAAAAGCCCAGAGGCAAAGTTAGTCAGAATAATATAAGTTAAAGAAAAGCTGGATACACCCAAATAGGAAAGAATATACCTTCTTTTCTGCAGCTCATGGAACCTTCTCAAAAATTGACCACATACTCGGTAACAAAGCAAACCTTCAGAGTTACAAAAGAATATTAGTAACCACCTGTGTATTATCAGATCACCATGGATTAAAGTAAGAATTCAACAACAATGCTACCCCCAGAAAGCCTACAAACTCATGGAAACTGAACAGTCAACTACTGAACCACACCTGGATCAAAGAAGAAATAAAGAAATTAAAGTCTTCCTTGAATTCAGTGAAAATAAAGAAACAACATACTCAAACCTATGGGACACTATGAAAGCAGTCCTAAGAGGAAAGCTCATAGCACTAAGTGCCCACTTAAAGAAGACGGAGAAAGCACATATTGGAGACTTAAGAGCCCACCTGAAAGCTTTAGAAAAAAAAGAAGCAGACTCACCTAGGAGGAGTAGAAGACTGGAAATAATCAAACTGAGGGCTGAAATCAGTAAAATAGAAACACAGAAAACAATCCAAAGAATCAATGAAACAAAAAGCTGGTTTCTGGAGAAAATCAACAAGATTGATAAAACCCTATCCAAACTAATCAAACGGCAGAGAGCGAATTTGCAAATTAATAAGATCAGAAATGAAAAGGGGGACATAACCACAGACACAGAGGAAATTCAGAGAATCATTAGATCTTACTACAAAAGCCTGTATGCCACAAAACTGGAAAATGTAAAAGAAATGGACACTCTTTTAGATAAATACCACATACCAAAGTTAAACCAGGAGCAGGTGAACAATCTAAATAGACCTGTTAGTCGCGAGGAATTAGAAACTGTTATCAAAAATCTCCCTACCAAAAAAAGCCCAGGACCAGATGGTTTTAATGCAGAATACTACCAGAACCTCCAAGAAGACCTAATACCTATACTCCTTAATGTATTTCACAATATAGAAACAGAAGGGTCATTGCCAAATTCCTTTTATGAAGCTACAGTTACTCTGATACCAAAACCACAAAAGACTCAACCAAGAAAGAGAATTACAGGCTAATCTCGCTCATGAACATCGATGCAAAAATCCTCAACAAAATACTGGCAAACGGAATCCAAGAACACATCCGAAAAATTATCCATTATGATCAAGTAGGCTTCATCTCAGGGATGCAGGGCTGGTTCAACATAGGAAAAACTATCAATGTAATCCATCATATAAATAAACTGAAAGAAAAAACCATATGATCATTTCATTAGATGCTGCAAAAGCTTTTGACAAAATTCAATATCCCTTTATGATAAAAGTCTTGGAGAGATCAGGGCTACAAGGGTCATACCTAAATGTATAAAAGCTATTTACAGCAGGCCGACAGCTAACATCAAATTAAACGGAGAGAAACTCAAAGCCATCCCACTAAAATCAGGAACAGGACAGGGCTGTCCAGACTCTCCATATCTCTTCAATATAGTGCTTGAGGTTCTAGCAATAGCAATAAGATAACATAAGGGGATCAAGGGGATACGAATTGGAAAGGAAGATGTTAAACTTTCGTTATTTGCAGATGATATGATAGTATACATAACCGACCCCAAAAACTCCACCAAAGAACTCCTACAGCTGATAAACACCTTTAGTAATGTGGCAGGATACAAGATCAACTCCAAAAAATCAGTCGCCCTCCTATACACAAATGATAGGGAAGCAGAGAGGGAAATCAGTGAAGCATCACCTTTCACGATAGCCACAAACAGCATAAAATATCTTGGGGTTACTCTAACCAAGGAAGTGAAAGATCTATTTGACAAGAACTTTAAGTCTTTGAATAAAGAAATTGAAGAGGATACCAGAAAATGGAAGGATCTCCCTTGCTCTTGGGAGGATCAACATAGTAAAATTGGCAATTCTACCAAAGGCAATTTATAGATTCAATGCAATCCCCATCAAGGTCCCATCAAAATTCTTCACAGATCTTGAGAGGACAATAATCAAGTTTATATGGAAAAACAAAAAACCCAGGATAGCCAAAACAATCTTATACAATAAAGGATCATCTGGAGGCATTACCATCCCTGACTTCAAACTCTATTACAGAGCTACAGTAATGAAAACAGTGTGGTATTGGCATAAAAAGAGAAAAGTCGACCAATGGAATCATATAGAAGACCTGGATTTTAACCCACAAACCTATGAACACCTCATTTTTGATAAAGGAGCTAAAAGCATATAATGGAAGAAAGAAAGCATCTTCAACAAATGGTGCTGGCACAACTGGATGTCAACCTGTAGAAGAATGAAAATACACCCATATCTATCACTGTGCACAAAACTCAAGTCCAAATGGATCAGAGACCTCAATATCAATCTGAACACACTGAACTTGATAGAAGAGAAAGTGGGAAGTACCCTACAACAGATGGGCACAGGAGATCGCTTCCTATGTATAACCCCAGCAGCACAAACATTAAGGGCAACATTGAAGAAATGGGACCTCCTGAAACTGAGAAGCTTCTGTAAAGCAAAGGACACTGTCACTAAGACAAAAAGGCAACCTACTGACTGGGAGAAGATCTTCACCAACCCTGCAACAGACAAAGGTCTGATCTCCAAAATATATAAAGAACTCAAGAAGCTAGACTTTAAAATGCTAATTAACCCAATTAAAAAATGGGGCACGGAACTGAAGAGAGAATTCTCAACAGAAGAAGTTCAAATGGCCAAAAGACACTTAAGATCATGCTCTACCTCCTTAGCAATCAGGGAAATGCAAATCAAAACAACTTTGAGATATCATCTTACACCTGTCAGAATGGCTAAAATCAAAAACACCAATGATAGCCTTTGCTGGAGAGGCTGTGGAGGAAGGGGTACCCTCATCCATTGCTGGTGGGAAAGCAAACTTGTGCAACCACTTTGGAAAGCAGTGTTTCGGTTTCTCAGGAAATTCGGGATCAACCTACCCCTGGACCCAGCAATTCCACTCTTGGGAATATACCCAAGAGATACCCTATCATATGACAAAAGCATTTGTTCAACTATGCTCATAGCAGCATTATTTGTTATAGCCAAAACCTGGAAAAAAACCTAGATACCCTTCAATAGAAGAATGGATGAAGAAAGTGTGAAATATATACACATTAGAGTACTACTCAGCGGTAAAAAACAATGACTTCTCAAATTTTGCATGCAAATGAATGGAAATAGAAAACACTATCCTGAGTGAGGTATCCCAGACCCAAAAAGAGGAACATGGGATGTACTCACTCTTAATTGGTTTCTAGCCACAAATAATGGTCATTGAGTCTATAATCTGTGATCCTAAAGAAGCTAAGTAAGAAGGTGAACCCAAAGAAAAACATATAGTTGTTATCCTGGGTATGGGAAGTAGACAAGATTGCCGGGCAAAAAATTGGGAACTTGGGGGTGGGTTGGGAGTGGACTAAGGGGAGATGGGGAGAGAAAAGTAAGAAGGGGATAATGGGGGGGGGGGACTTGGGGAAACGGGATGATTGGGAGAAAGGAAGGTTGGATAGAGGAGCAGGGAATCACATAACTTAATTAAGGGAGCCATCTTAGGGTTGGCAAGAGACTTGAACCTAGAGGGGCTCCCAGGTGCCCAGGGCGATGTCCCCATTTAGCTCTTTGGCCAGCTGAGGATGGGGAACCTGAAATGACCCTATCCTATAGCCATACTGATGAATATCTTGCATATCACCATAGAACCTTCATCTGGCGATGGTTGGAGATAGAGACAGAGACCCACACTGGAGCATTGGACTGAGCTCCCAAGGTCCCAATGAAGAGCAGAAGGAGGGAGAACATGAGCAAGGAAGTCAGGACCATGAGAGGTGCACCCACCCACTGAGACAGTGGGGCTGATCTATTGGGAGCTCACCAAGGCCAGCTGGACAGTGACTGAAAAGGCATGGGATAAAACCGGACTCTTTGAACATGGCAGACAATGAGGGCTGAAGAGAAGCCAAAGACAATGGCACTGGGTTTTGATCCTACTTCATGTTCTGGCTTTGTGGGAGCCTAGCCAGTATGGATGTTCACCTTCCTAGACCTGGATGGAGGGGGAAGGACCTTGGACTTTCCACAGAGCAGGGAATCCTGACTGCTCTTCGGACTGGAGAGGGAGGGGGAGAGGAATGGGGGGAGCAGGAGAGGAGTGGGAGGAGGGGGAGGGAAATGGGAGGCTGGGAGGAGGCGGAAATTCTTTTTTTTTTTCTTTCAATAAAAAAAAAAGAAAAGCTGGATAGAGGCAAGATAAGGTTGGGATTTTATAAGTAATAATAAGCCTCTGTGTGTGTATTTATTTGGGAGCTGGATGGTGGGCTCCCAAAAGAGCTAGCATAAAAAGAGTAGAAGACAACCAATTACATTTTACTTTGATAAATCATTAAAAAATTTCAGCTGTTATCATCTACCAAAATAATTTATTTCATCATCTATAAACATCTGTTTCTGTTTAAAATGCTGTCATAGGAGGAAAAGCCCCGATAGAGCTACAGACTAGCATTTAGAGAGGGACAAGAGCTGAGGTGTGACCGGAAGGAGTCACTGGGTCTTCACAGCCACAGAGCTACAAAGGTCAGAACCTCTGTAATAGGTAGGTGAGAGGAGACCCCTCCCCACCAAACAAAACTAAGCCATTTAGTTTATCAGTTCATTTGAATCCAAAGCGTATGGAGTCTGACATTCTAGTGATGGTTGAATTTATCCCTCTAACGAGTCCCTTGTATGTGTGGTAAACACACTAGTCACACACATGACCACTGACTTCAGAATGACTGCAGCCTTGAGCAAGTGGACTTCTCTCCTCATCTGGGAAAATCATCTCCTGATTTTTATGATTTTTGAATCACAATGTTATTAGTATTTGCGTGTGTTTGTGTGCATGTGTGAAATACACATGCATGAGTGTAGGAATGTTCATTCTACAGCACACATGTAGAGAACACAGAAGAGCGGCGCTCAGGAGCTGATTCTATCTTTCCACTGTGGGATCCAGAGATGAAACGGAAGTCGTCAGGATTGTGAGGTGAGCACTTTCACCCGTGTTCTGTGACTTCTTGTGAGAAGATGCACGCACCCACCCCACACTGTGCAGACATTTGCGGGCATTCACAACTTTTCTCACAGACCCCTGGACTCACTAACCACTAGCCTCATGAATGACATCTAATTTTGGCAGACCCTACCTATCTATGTTTCTCTGAAGAGGGCAGGACTGGGAGGAGCCATTGAGAACACTTGGACCAGTCAAAGCAGCAGGAAGACAGTGACTGATGGAGATGCATGAGGAGATGCTGACACATTACTAACACGTGATAAGATGGGGTGAAGTTTCTGCATCGGTTTCCCCAAGTCACTTTCAAAGACCGGCCAAGGGCGAGGGGAATGTGGCCTGTGTCCTCTGCTCTGGAATAAACACTCGCTCTTATAACTTCTGTTCCTAAGTTCTGCTGGAGCTGGTGCCTGTGCTGAATCTTACCACCAGGAAGAGAAAAAAAGAAACTGAATTTCAGTCTAGCACAAAACACGTACCTTGCTGTTCAGCTGCTCAGTTCTTAATTCTTTCTGGTGAATTTCGTTTAAGCTGTTATTAAGCTGAGCCCTGAGAAGTTCTGTCTCAAGGTTTTGTGAGCCATCGACGGAGACTGATGTTTCTGGGGATGCTTGCCAGGAAACAAACATCCGTGGCATTGTCTCCTCAGACAGTTCATACTTAACTCCTCCCCCTAGAAGAAATCATGCCCACTGTAGAAGTTGCAGATGGGCAGTTACTTATAGGAGGAGGATGTTTTTCTGGATCATGGCACCCTGCGCAAACCACATGATCTCCTCACCTGTCTTTGGTACTGTGCAGAGAGAATCTGGCTTTGTGAGGAAGACCACAGGAGACTCTGCAGATGACTGAGCTGCTTATCTTTATCTTTGATGGCCATAGTGTACTGTTCCTTTATCCGCTTCTCCTGAAGTTCCCAGGTATTTTTTTCCATTCTACACCATGAAAAAAATGGCTCAAATATACTCATGGTGCATAGAAGAAAAATTCTATATTCCAAACATTCTTTTTTTTTATTTTTTTTCCATTTTTTTATTGAGAAAAGGAGAAAAAAAAAACAAGTTTCCACCTCCTTCCAGCCTCCCATTTCCCTCCCCCTCCTCCCACCCTTCTCCCCCTCCTCCCACCCTTCCCCCCTCCCCCCACTCCTCTCCCCATCCCTCTCCAGTCCAAAGAGCAGTCAGGGTTCCCTTCTTAGGCAACGTTAGCAATGTAGCAAAACTAATACATATCAGAGTAAAATTTATTTTGCAAGTGGAAGCACCCAGTAAGGGGTGAAAGCGGGCTGTGACTGGACTGGAGGAGGAGCTCCTATTGGCAGGACTGGAGGAGGAGCTCCTATTGGCAGGACTGGAGGACCTTCATAGAAAAGCCGCCATTGGATTTGGATCCTGAGCAAAGAGCTAGGTTTCCAAACGGGAAACACAATTCAAAATTGGCAAGAAAACTCAGCAGAATGAATGCAGAGTGATGTCCAGAACTGCAGGAGTCAGTGTGTACAACAGTGAGTACGGTTGTGGATGGCGAGACCAGGGAGTCAGTGTGTACAACAGTATGTACGGATGTGGATGGTGAGACCAGGGAGTCAACGTGTACAACAGTATGTACGGATGTGGATGGCGAGACAAGGGAGTCAGTGTGTACAACAGTATGTACGGATGTGGATGGCTAGACCAGGGAGTCAGTGTGTACAACAGTATGTACGGATGTGGATGGTGAGACCAGGGAGTCAGTGTGCACAACAGTATGTACGGATGTGGATGGTGAGACCAGGGATTCAACGTGTACAACAGTATGTACGGATGTGGATGGCGAGACCAGGGAGTCAGTGTGTACAACAGTATGTACGGATGTGGATGGCTAGACCAGGGAGTCAGTGTGTACAACAGTATGTACGGATGTAGATGGTGAGACCAGGGAGTCAGTGTGTACAACAGTATGTACGGATGTGGATGGCTAGACCAGGGAGTCAGTGTGTACAACAGTATGTACGGATGTGGATGGTGAGACCAGGGAGTCAGTGTGCACAACAGTATGTACGGATGTGGATGGTGAGACCAGGGAGTCAGTGTGTACAACAGTATGTACGGATGTGGATGGTGAGACCAGGGAGTCAACGTGTACAACAGTATGTACGGATGTGGATGGCGAGACCAGGGAGTCAGTGTGTACAACAGTATGTACGGATGTGGATGGCTAGACCAGGGAGTCAGTGTGTACAACAGTATGTACGGATGTGGATGGTGAGACCAGGGAGTCAGTGTGCACAACAGTATGTACGGATGTGGATGGTGAGACCAGGGATTCAACGTGTACAACAGTATGTACGGATGTGGATGGCGAGACCAGGGAGTCAGTGTGTACAACAGTATGTACGGATGTGGATGGCTAGACCAGGGAGTCAGTGTGTACAACAGTATGTACGGATGTAGATGGTGAGACCAGGGAGTCAGTGTGTACAACAGTATGTACGGATGTGGATGGCTAGACCAGGGAGTCAGTGTGTACAACAGTATGTACGGATGTGGATGGTGAGACCAGGGAGTCAGTGTGCACAACAGTATGTACGGATGTGGATGGTGAGACCAGGGATTCAACGTGTACAACAGTATGTACGGATGTGGATGGCGAGACCAGGGAGTCAGTGTGTACAACAGTATGTACGGATGTGGATGGCTAGACCAGGGAGTCAGTGTGTACAACAGTATGTACGGATGTGGATGGTGAGACCAGGGAGTCAGTGTGTACAACAGTATGTACGGATGTGGATGGCTAGACCAGGGAGTCAGTGTGTACAACAGTATGTACCGATGTGGATGGCGAGACCAGGGAGTCAGTGTGTACAACAGTATGTACGGATGTGGATGGCTAGACCAGGGAGTCAGTGTGTACAACAGTATGTACGGATGTGGATGGCGAGACCAGGGAGTCAGTGTGTACAACAGTATGTACGGATGTGGATGGTGAGACCAGGGAGTCAGTGTGTACAACAGTATGTAAGGATGTGGATGGCGAGACCAGGGAGTCAGTGTGTACAACAGTATGTACGGATGTGGATGGCGAGACCAGGGAGTCAGTGTGTACAACAGTATGTACGGATGTGGATGGCTAGACCAGGGAGTCAGTGTGTACAACAGTATGTACGGATGTGGATGGCGAGACCAGGGAGTCAGTGTGTACAACAACACATACGGAATGTTGATGGCAGGACTAGGTAGGGCACTGGAAACCACCACAGTCCTTCATCGGCGTCATGCCCCCATTGCAGAATCAACACCAGGGTTGACTCTCAAGGACTTAGAACTTTGGTTCTTGCATATATTAGGTATGAGAACTGAGCAAATGCTAGTCTTGCCAAGTTCCTTCAATAAACTAGGAATAAGCTAGTTATTTCTTAGGACTATTGAAAGATTAAATGAGACACCACACATCACTCATCAAACACGAAGCCTGGCACATGTAAAATATCAAATAATAGGCATTAGTTGTTATTTACTTATTTTCTTGAATTTGGTAAAGAGTGGAGTTTCTAATGAACACCAGCTATTTTTTTGGTATGCATAAAAGAAGCTGCGTGTGACATGTATCATGTCACATAGGATGCTGGGTGTGACAGGTACATGTCACATAGGATGCTGAGTGTCAAAGGTACATATCACATAGGATGCTGGTGTGACATATATCACGTCACATAGGATGCTGGGTGTGACAGGTACACATCACATAGGATCCTGGGTGTGACATGTTCATGTCACATAGGAAGCTGGGTGTGACGGGTACATGTCACATAGGATGCTGGGTGTGACGGGTACATGTCACATAGGATGCTGGGTGTGACGGGTACATGTCACATAGGATGCTGGGTGTGACGGGTACATCTCACATAGGATGCTGGGTGTGACGGGTACATGTCACATAGGATGCTGGGTGTGACGGGTACATGTCACATAGGATGCTGGGTGTGACGGGTACATGTCACATAGGATGCTGAGTGTGACGGGTACATGTCACATAGGATGCTAGGTGTGGCATGTAACACGTCACATAGGATGCTGGGTATGACAGGTACATGTCATATAGGATGCTTTCACTGAAGGAAGATAAGTGAAGTGTACATACATGCTCTCTCACTGTTTCCTCAGTATTCTATAAAGCAGCAACTATTTCAAAATAAAGTGTTAAAATAATAATAGTAAAGGGTCAAAATGCAGATGCAGGAATCATCCTACCTGAGCTGATGTAGCTCTTGCTGCCAGGCCAGGCTTTCCCGCCTAAGTTCCTCCTGCATCATCTGCATGGTTTCTGCCTGCTCTTGATACTCCTGGAGCTGAGCCTTCAGTGGCAGTAGCTCAATGACCTCCCGATTCCTCAGTAAGTACTGCTGCTGCAGGGTCTTCAGTTCCTCCAGCTTTAACCAGAGGGAACAAAGGGTGACTTCTCATTCCTTACTGACCAGTCGCTCTTGCCACACAGGCACCACAGACTGTGAGCACCTTCCCACAGTCCACAGACAGCCAAGGAGCTGCCATCAAGGCTCCAGGGCCTAACCATCCCTTCCATTCTACCCCATAGCCCCACCTCTGAGGTCCAGAGCTTCGACTTTGACCCGAGACAGACTTAAGGGACCTACAGGTTATTGTGAAGGGGGATGTAAAGAGTGGCTTCCCACTTACACATGTGCCCGCCATAAACTTCTGTATTTATACATGAACACCAGCCATTTTCCTTGTTGGTGCTGTTGTTGTTGTTGACTTGTTTATCTTGTCTTTGTTTCTCAATTCTCGGGCAGAACTCAGGCACACAGGCAAGGGCTCTATCACTAAGCCAATCTCAGCTGGACTCCAGCCTTAACTCAAGCTGAGCTGATATCCACTATTATAAAGAAGGTGCACACCCTACCATTAAGGACACTTGGGCTCTAGAATTGGATACCCTGTTTCTTGGATGAGAGTTGATCTAAGTCTTTGTTTCCCTCACCTATTAAATGAAGATAATCAGCACTTTTCCTCATACAAACATGAGAATTAAATAAGAAAACAATGCGTCTCAAACACAAGGTTAATGGATGTTAGGATGGACTCGCCTTTAGAAAACTGCGATCCGTTTAAAACTCTTTCCCAATACCCACTAAGAGCTTGATGCAGAAATGACGTCAGGACACCTGGGTAGACAACAGCCTTCAACACACACCTTTCACCCACTCACAAACATTAATGCTGTCGTACCAGTAGCTCTTTAAAAAGCAGCAAACACAAGAGCGGGAAGACAACAAAGGACAGCAGCAACACACACTTGAGGCCCAGAAGCAGATGACACATTAGCCGGGGAAACCACAGGCGCTGAGACAGGTGAGAATGCTGGCAATCAGATCATTATAGCATCAATAAAGAATTACCAAGAGAAACTCACCAAAAGAAGCAACCAGTCAGGTGTGGAGGCACATACCTGTAACCCTGGCCTTTGCGAGACTGGTGCATGAAGATGTGAATTTGGGGGCAGCCTGGACCACACTGAACGCTCTAGGCAAGCTTCAGTTATATAATAAGACCTTGTCTCAATAGCAAAATGGGAGGTGGAGAAGTAGTTCAGCAGTTAAGAGCCCTCACTGCTCTTCCAGAGGACCCCAGTTCAATCCCCATGTTGGGCAATTCAAAATTGCCTGTAATTCCAGCGCCCTCTCCTGGCCTCCACAGGCACCTGCACATGTCATACACTCACAGTAGAATTAACAACAAAGCAAAATACCACCATTCTTGGAAAGGTAAGTTAGAAAATTTACCCGTGAAACAAGAAAAAAAATACATAAAACAACGAGAAAAGAGAAATTTCTTTCAAATTAAGAAGCAGGGCTGGAGAGATGGCTCAGTGGTTAAGAGTACTGTCTGCTATCCCAGAGGAATTTGGCTGGGGTCAATTCTAGCACCCACATGATGGTAATAACTGTTACCACAGTCTGAGGACATCCAAGACCACCAGGTATGCATGTGTTACACAGACACACATGCAGACAAAATAGCTAACTATACATCGTTAACAACACCAAGAACAAAGAACACCAACAACAAGGTGACAAAAACAAAATTATCAAACGGGGTCAAAAGATAGGGCCGAGAGCATAGGCACTTGTGTGCAGGCAGCGCGAGTCAAACGGGATGACAAGCACTTTGGAAGTAAGAAGGCAAAACAGAAACAAGCAACTGGGAAGTGTGGCAGGAGAATCTGAGATCTGGAGTGGCCCCCAAAAGGAAGCAACGAGGAATACATTCCCACCAATAAGATGGTGATGTGGGTAGAAGGTCCTCAGGGCCATCACTGTTTGCTGAAGAGCTGGGTCTGATGGCCTGCAGGCTTAAGATCAAGTAAAGGGCTGAAAAGATGAGGACAAATAATCAGGTCTTGCATGGCAGATCAAGGGAGGGATCCTAAGCTTCTCCCAGACAATCGTGAACCTTTTAAAGGTTCCTAAGCAGGCAGTTATACGAACGGGAGAGTTTGGGAATGACTTGTACACAAGCATATTTATTCTCTGCTGGAGAGGTTATGCGATGGGAGCACTGGTGTCAGAACTGCTGAAGGGAAAGAAGCTTCTCGTGGGTGTGAGAAGAAGGTGAAAGGATGGACATTTGAGCGCATTCAGAACAGAATAAAATACCTTGCTCATTAGGTGATAAAAACCAGAGTGACAGCTTCAAGAAACACTATCACAGCACGTTACAGAAGCAGAGGAACGGCTTCTTAAAAGACTTGTCTCATCAATATTCAGTGGACAGAAAGTGTGCAATAGTGCCGAGAGAACAAAGCAGTGCCAGGGTTTCCAATGCATAAACTCAGAGTGCACGGTCCCTGGATGAAGCAGAGCTGACATGGAATCGGCTGGAACCACCCAGGACAAGGATTCTGACTCAGAACAGAGTGAATCCCAGCATGACATAAGCTACTGCTTTTAGGCATAAACATGTATAAGCATATGCATGTTCATGTGGGTGCAGGCACATGTGTGTATAAGGGCTGAGTCAGCCTGGGTGCCAGGGGACAACTTTGAGTCTATTCCTCTGGTGCCATACAGCTTTCCCCCCAATTGTGTCTTCTTTCAGCAAACAGCGCCAAGCCTGACACTAGTGAGACTTTGGGCTCCCACGATGACATCAGTGACCACCTCCAGCAGCTTGAGCAACTCAAGGGAAGAATTGCTGAGTTAGAGATGGAGAAACAGAGTGACAGGGGGCTTAGCCAGACACTAGAAAATGAGAAAAATGCCCTCCTGAGTCAAATATCGGCAAAGGATGGCAGACTAAAACTACGTGAGGAATCTTCAAGTTTAACGCTCACACTCTGAGTATCTTGCTCTTGCGATTTGCCTGCCAGAGCTTGTGTTTCTTGTTCAGTGATGCCATCCGTTTGTTGAGGGAATTTCTCAGTGGCCTCTAGGCTAGCTTGTTTTAGTACACTATCTTCTCCCTGAAGCTCCAGATCTTCTCTCAGAAGGTTTTTCTTTGCCATTAAAGCCTCAAAATCCTTAGAAAGGGTTTTATTCTCTAACTTTACCCTTTCTAGTTCCTCCTTCAGGCTGGAATTCTTTTGGAATTCCTCCAAAAGAAGGAATGACATTCAAAGTTGTTCTCTGGCCATCACACACATTCTAAGTACACACAATGTGAGTTAGTACAGGGTAAGCTCAAATACAAGAAAGTCAATTTTCAATGCACCTTAAAAAATACAGATTTAATAAAAGAATGTGCCTTTGAAATCTCTTTTTACCTCTTTTATTTTTTTTTTAAATACAAAACTGACTTCATCTATTTGAAGTTTTGGATCAGGGTTAGGACATGAATGGTCGCAGTAAATCTGCAAATGAGAAAGAAACCAGCCCATTGCTGACTCCCACAAGTCCTCAGGAAGTTCCGACCTGATGAGATAAGGAAAAAGGGAAAGTATGGACAAGACAGAAAATGATGTGCAACGAAAGAGAGGACACCAATAAGAAGCCAAGGAATACATGGAGGATGTGTGGAGCGCAGCAGGGAAGGGCAGGGCTTGGAAAGTGGCTGAGAGGTCTGGATTAAATGTTAACCAAAACAAGAGTCATTCCATGGAGTGTGAGCAACACACCTGCTGCATCTCTGTCTCCACATCTGCCTGGGTTACTAACGGAAGCAGCTCATCTTCATGGAGGCGGACCTGGGTTTCAAAGCGGGCGTCTTTTCTTGGACCATCTGCTGCATGGAACTCAACTGAAGACACATGCCAGAGAAGCTAGACAAGGTACGCTCCAGAGTAGCTCAGAGACAATTCTTTCAGCCTAACCTCCAAAGATGGGCACACAGCACCGACGGACAGTGCTTCTCTAAACATCAGCTCTGAGGGGCAAGGGTGAGAATGTCAGAAGAACAAGAGGCCCAGCAGTAACTTCCAGACAAGAATGAAAGCCTACTATCAAACTCTAATCAACTCATATATAACTTTAATTAAAAAAATCTTCATTGACACTAAAAATGTTATAAATATGGGAGAAGATATTTTTTAATTCTGAAATGATTAGAAAATTAAACATACAAGTGAAGTTAAATTTCTGTTAGCTCCTTCAGTACCAGACTCATGCTCAAAAATGGTCCTGGACCCTCACTCCTATAAATTAGCAGTTCAAGCCATGGACATTATTCGAAATGTTCTACAAATAGAAATACAAGGCTAGTCTATCTTGTGTGGTTATCTGTTTGTGTTTTCGAGGGCACACCACCTCCCCAGAGAGCCATGTCCAGCTGTCACTCCTGCAGGCTGTTCTCTTTAATGCATTCTCTCTGTCTTTCCCAAATCTTCCCCACAAGAACGCAGCTTGTCTAGAGTGTTGCCTAGCTCCCAGGATTCCTCTCTGTCTTCCCCACAAGAACATAGCTTATCTGGAGAGTTAGCAAGCTCTCAGGGTTCTGTTTAAATCCCATCTTTTTTTCCTCTATGTTTCTATAACTACCATGTTCACAAAATACTTTAAAGCTGGGGCTACATTTATCAATTTTATTTTTTGAGATAGGTCTTCCTGTATAGCCTGGCCTAGCTTGGAACTTGTCATGCAGCCAACACTGGTGTGAAACCCATAATCTGTACACATCAGTCTTCTGCATGCTAGGGCAATGACTTTTGTTAACACACTTAGCCTTTGGTATTTTGTTTGGAGTGACTTGCTCCACAATGGAACTGTTACCATATTCATATGTCTTCGCTGCCTTTGTTTTAAGTAGCTTAAAAGAAAACAATCCAAAGAATCAATGAATCAAAGAGCTGGTTCCTGGAGAAAATCAACAAGATTGACAAACCCCTATCCAAACTAGTCAAATGGCAGAGAGAAAATTTGCAAATTAATAAGATCAGAAATGAAAAGGGGGACATAACCACAAACACAGAGGAAATTCAGAGAGTCATTAGATCTTACTACAAAAGCCTGTATGCAACAAAACTGGAAAATGTAAAAGAAATGGACACTTTTTTAGATAAATACCATTTACCAAAATTAAACCAGGACCAGGTGAACAATCTAAACACAGCTGTCAGTCGCGAAGAATTAGAAGCTGTTATCAAAAACCTCCCTACCAAAAAAAAGCCCAGGGCCAGATGGTTTCAATGCGGAATTCTACCAGAACATCCAAGAAGACCTAATACCTATACTCCTCAATGTATTCCACAATATAGAAACAGAAGGGTCATAACCAAATTCCTTTTATGAAGCTACAGTTACTCTGATACCAAAACCACACAAAGACTCAACCAGGAAAGAGAATTACAGGCCAATCTCACTCATGAATATCGACGCAAAAATCTTCAACAAAATACTGGCCAACTGAATCCATGAACACATTAGAAAAATTATCCATTATGATCAAGTAGGCTTCATTCCTGAGATGCTGGGCTGGTTCAACATACGAAAATCTATCAATGTAATCCAGCATATAAATAAACTGAAAGAAAAAAAACATATGATCATTTCATTAGATGCTGAAAAAGCATTTGACAAAATTCAACACCCCTTTATGTTAAAATTCTTGGAGAGATTAGGGATACAAGGGTCATACCTAAATATAATAAAAGCTATATACAGCAAGTCGACAGCTAACATCAAATTAAACGGAGAGAAACTCAAAGCCATCCCGCTTAACTCAGGAACACGACAAGGCTGTCCACTCTCGCCATACCTCTTCAATATAGTGCTTGAAGTTCTAGCAATAGCAATAAGACAACATAATGGGATCAAGGGGATTCGAATTGGAAAGGAAGACGTTAAACTTTCGTTATTTGCAGATGATATGACAGTGTACATAACCGACCCCCAAAACTCCACCAAAGAACTTTTACAGCTGATAAACACCTTTAGTAATGTGGCAGGATAAAAGATCAACTCCAAAAAATCAGTCGCCCTCTTATACACAAAGGATATGGAAGCAGAGAGGGAAATCAGAGATGCTTCTCCATTCACCATAGCCACAAACAGCATGAAATATCTTGGGGTAAATCTAACCAAGGAAGTGAAAGATCTATTTGACAAGAACTTTAAGGCATTGAAGAAAGAATTGAAGAGGATACCAAAAAATGGATGGACATCCCTTGCTCTTGGATTGGGAGGATCAACCAAAGGCAATTTATAGATTCAATGCAATCCCCAACAAGGTCCCATCAAAATTCTTCACAGATCTGGAGAGGACAATAATCAACTTTATATGGAAAAAAAAACCCAGGATAGCCAAAACAATCTTATACAATAAAGGATCATCTGGAGGCATTACCATCCCTGACTTCAAACTCTATTACAGAGCTACAGTAACGAAAACATTGTGGTACTGGCATAAAAACAGAGAAGTCGACCAATGGAATCGTACAGAAGACCCGGATTTTATCCCATAAACCTATGAACACCTCATTTTTGATAAAGGAGCTAAAAGTATACAATGGAAGAAAGAAAGCATCTTCAACAAATGGTGCTGGCACAACTGGATGTCAACCTGTAGAAGAATGAAAATACACCCATATCTATCACCGTGCACAAAACTCAAGTCCAAATGGATTAAAGACCTCAATATCAGCCCGAAAACACTGAACCTGATAGAAGAGAAAGTGGGAAATACCCTACAACAGATGGGCACAGGTGATCGCTTCCTATGTATAACCCCAGAAGCACAGACATTAAGGGCAACATTGAATAAATGGGACCTACTTAAACTGAGAAGCTTCTGTAAAGCAAAGGACACTGTCACCAAGACACAAAGGCAACCTACTGACTCGGAGAAGATCGTCACCAACGCTGCAACAGACAAAGGTCTGATCTCCAAAATATATAGAGAACTCAAGAAACTAGACTTTAAAATGCTAATTAAACCAAATAAAAAATGGGGCACTGAACTGAACAGAGAATTCTCAAAAGAAGAAGTTCAAATGGCCAAAAGACACTTGAGGTCGTGTTCAACTTCCTTAGCAATCAGGGAAATGCAAATCAAAACAACTTTGAGATATCATCTTACACCTGTCAGAATGGCTAAAGTCAAAAACACCAAGGATAGCCTTTGCTGGAGAGGCTGTGGAGGAAGGGGTACCCTCATCCATTGCTGGTGGGAATGCAATCTTGTGCAACCACTGTGGATGTCAGTGTTTCGGTTTCTCAGGAAATGTGGGATCAACCTACCCCTGGAATTAGCAATACCACTCTTGGGAATATACCCAAGAGATGCTCTATCATATGACAAAAGCATTTGTTCAACTATGTTCATAGCAGTATTATTTGTAATAGCCAGAACCTGGAAACAACCTAGATGCCCTTCAATGGAAGAATGGAAGAAGAAAGTATGGAATATATATACAGTAGAGTACTATGCTGCGGTAAAAAACAATGACTTCTCGAATTTTGCATGCAAATGGATTGAAATAGAAAACACTATCCTGAGTGAGGTATCCCAGACCCAAAAAGGGGAACATGGGAAGTACTCACTCATAATTGGTTTCTAACCAAAAATAGGGGTCACGGAGTCTACAATAGGTGAACCTAAAGAAGCTAACTAAGAAGGTGAACCCAAGGAAAAACATATGGTTATCCTCTTGGCTAACGGAAGTAGACAAAATTGCCGGGGAAAAAATTGGGATCTTGGTGGTGGGGTGGGATGGGGGTAAGGGGAGATGGGGAGAGAAAAGCTAGAAGGGAAGGAGGGGGGACATAGGGAAACAGGAGGATTGGGATAAAGTAAGGTTGGATAGGGGAGCACGGAAGCACAATTCTTAGTTAAGGGAGCCACTTTAGGGTGGGCAAGAGACCTGACCCTAGAGGGGCTCCCAGGTGCCCAAGCTGAGGTCCCCAGTTCATTCCTTGGGCAGCTGAGGATAGGGAACCTGAAATGACCCTATCCTAGAGCAATACTGACGAATATCTTGCATATCATCATAGAACCTTCATCTGGTGATGGATGGAGATAGAGACAGAGACCCACACTGGAGCACTGGACTGAGCTCCCAAGGTCCCAATGAGGAGCAGAAGGAGGGAGAACATAAGCAAAGAAGTCGGGACCACGAGGGGTGCACCCACCCACTGAGACAGTGGAGCTGATCTACTGGGAGCTCACCAAGGCCAGCTGGACTGTCACCGAAAAAGCATGGGATAAAACTGGACTCTCTGAACATGGCGAACAATGAGGGCTGATGAGACGCCAAGGACAATGGCACGGGGTTTTGATCCTACTTAATGTGCTGGCTGTGTGGGAGCCTAGCCAGTTTGGATGTTCACCTTCCTAGATATGGACGGAGGGGGGAGGACCTAGGACTTACCACAGGGCAGGGAAACCTGACTGCTCTTTGGACTGGAGAGGGAGGGAGAGAGGAGTGAGGGGAGGGGGAGAAAGATGGGAAGAGAGGGAGAAGAGTGGGAGGAGGGGGAGGGAAATGGGAGGCTGGGAAGAGGTGGAAATTTGTTTTTATTCTCCTTTTATCAATAAAAGAAAAGAATAAAAAATGTGTAAAATTTCCCTATTCTACAATATATATGAAGCATGAAAGCTTCAATAGAAGTTAATAGGATCAGATTATCAATTTCTGGGTATAAAACTCTCTGTGTTCAACTGTCAGCCATCACTACATGGAAGACACCTCTATTACCAATATGTCTGATGGCTAAGATCAGCTGCGTGTTGTGTGCAAAGACCTCCAGGGATGAAAATACAGCATGGCACAAAAGCATCCTCAAAGGAGAATTACGAAAAACTGAGAAAAACAGATCAGAGGGAGCCCGCGCAAAAAGGGTGGCTCTGCCTTGAGAATGACCAAGAAGAAGAACGCTGCATAATAGAGTCATTAGCAATGAGCATTACAACCTCTCCAATTCTTTAGTCTATGTTCAAAAAGTAGCTTCTTCTGCCACACCCTTCTAGGCTTGGCTTTAATATCCTTGCTACCATACTTGCATTTACCAAGATTTTCAAGTGACTGCAGGGGTTGACTTGCCACCTGTAACATTCTGACGCCATGGATACTATCCTAATGGAGGCGCCACCATCCTACCTGTGCATCTTGCTCTTCTTGTGTCTGCCTAAGCTCAGCACGCAAAGTACTAATGAGTTCTTCCTTTTCTTGAAGATGCTGCTTCATCAGGCTGAAATCCTCCATCTCAACCAAATTCTTATACAACTGAAGGGGAAAAATATTTACTTAAACAATGGGATTGGCAACTTTTAGTTCTTTTGACTTTCTCATTTGCCTTGAATACTTACCCTATTTTTTTCTAATTTCCACGTTAATGCAAAAAGAATTTTATTTGCTAATTTATAAAGTATCATTGAATTGCCAAACTTTTCAGAAGAAGACAGAAGCAATAGCAATATGCTTTTCAATTTCTTTGAAAGCTAACATAGCAAAGAGACAGACCAAATAGACAGTGAGCAGAAAAACATGGAAAACAGTAACAATATGTAAAAACATTCCTATAAACCTTGCAAAAAACAAGTTAAGGGCAAACCAGAAAAATTGGGATTTTCTTGGCATTAGTGACTATAAAATAATAATGATAAAAAAAGACAGCAATAGAGCTACATCTGATGTTCCTGTGGAATAGGGAAAAATCCAAGGTACCAAAGAAGTATTTGCAGGAATAGGTGGCAGCTAGAATTAGAAGAGATGCAACACTTCCCGTTCTTTGATCACGGGTAAATGCAGGCTTTCCACGGGGGGGGGAATCCAAATGCGATCTGTATTGAGGTTTAGGAATGGTTCAGTGGCAACTAGCACTTGCTGCTCTTGTGAAAAGATCCAGGTTCCATCACGGCACCCACGCTATCTGTAACTCCAGTTCCAGGGGATCTGATGTCCTCATCTGACCTCTGGGGGTATGTAGTGCATATACATACATGTAAGCAAAAACATTCACACAAAAGATGCATGAACAATTACATAATATCATTCAAAAGTCAGGCATGGTGGCTCATGCCTATAATACCAGCACTCAAGAGGCTGAGACAGGAGGACTGCCACAAGTTCAAGGTAAAACTGGGCTACATTGTGAGACCTTCCTTCAAAAACAACAACAAAAATCACGAAGAATAAGGAGCAGAAAAATATGCTGAAAGACACTGTAACCTATTTCATCGTTAAACATGTTTAAGAAAAATGAAGAGGACATGAAAGGAAATTAGAGTTAGAAAAGTTTGAAAAATTAATAAAATTCATGAAGTTGATGTAAAAGAAAACTCGTGTCAGAAGAGAAAGCCAAACACAAAACAGAATGCCTTCAGTAAAAAAGGAAAAGGATAAATAAAAAAAATTATTAATCACAATTGGTAAAAAAAAATACACAACCAAAAGTAAAGGTTAACAGAAACCTGCAAGGAAAAAAATGAAAGCATCGGAGCTGACCGAATGCTATGCATCATGTAATTCAAGCGTTTCTGAAAACACACGATCCATACATGAAGAATACACTGAGTATGTGCAAATACCAACCGAGAACGCCACACACACACACATGCAAACTCTAATAAATGAGTAGACCAGGAAGCAAGGGAGAGCGGGAGGGGCAGGCAGGGAGGGACAGACTGACTGGAGAGAGCTACTGATCTGGCTCTGGCTTCAGAATGACCATGAAGAAGAACGCTGCATACTAGAGTCATTAGCAATGAGCCTCATACCCTCCACTTCTTTAGTCTATGTTCAGTAAGTAGCTTTAAGGCTAAGATATATCTTCCTAACAAGATTTTAATCAGAAAAGAATGGAGGTAATGATATGATTTCTTTTGTAGTATCTATCCGTTTCCTTTGAGTTCTGCCATGAGCCTGTTCCTGAGATACAGAATCTCTGTGTGCGATTAAAATGGAGTATCTTGACCCAAGGAATAAAAACAGTCATCATAAAGCTATGGCAAGTTCACCAACCTAAATGGCATT
This sequence comes from Microtus oregoni, assembly GCF_018167655.1. Classification (NCBI taxonomy): domain Eukaryota; kingdom Metazoa; phylum Chordata; class Mammalia; order Rodentia; family Cricetidae; genus Microtus; species Microtus oregoni. Next base: position 16,725,110 of record NW_024543208.1, on the reverse strand, counting down.
TTTGAGGGTTTCTGATGTTTCCTACTAAGAAATGAACCACTTACCATACTTGTAGCTTCTTCTGCCATACCCTCCTAGGCTTGGCTTTAATATCCTTCCTACCATACTTTCATCTACCAAGCTTTTCAAGTGACTGCCGGGATTGACTTGCCACCTGCACCATTCTGGACCCCAGGGATACTATCCTAATGGTGGCGCCATCATCCTACCTGTGCAGCTTGATCTTCCTGTGTCTGCTTGAGCTCAGTGCGCAAAGTACTAATGATTTTTTCCTTTTCTTGAAGCGGCTGCTTCATCAGGCTGAAATCCTTCATCTCAACCAAATTCTTGTCCAACTGAAGGGGAAAATATTTACTTAAGTAATGGGATTGGCAACTTTTAGTTCTTTTGACTTTCTCATTTGCCTTGAATACCTACCCTATTTTATACTAATTTCCACTTTAATGCAAAAAGAATTTTATTTGCTAATTTATAAAGTATCATTGAATTGCCAAAACTTTTCAGAAGAAGACAGAAGCAATAGCAATACGCTTTTCAATTTCGTTGAAAGCTAACATAGCAAAGAGACAGACCAAATAGACAGTGAGAGGAAACATGGAAATCAGTAACAATATGTAAAAACTATCCTACAAACCTTGCACTAAACAAGTTAAGGGCAAACCAGAAAAATTGGGATTTTCTTGGCATTAGAGAATATAAAATAATAATGATAAAAAAGACAGCAATAGAGCTACATCTGATGTTCCTGTGAAATAGGGAAAAATCCAAGGTAAACAAGAAGTATTTGCAGGAATAGGTGGCAGCTAGTATTAGAAGAGATGCAACACTTCCCATTCTTTGATCATGGGTAAATGCAGGCCATCCACAGGAAAAAAAAAACCCAAATGCGATCTGTATAGACGTTTAGCAATGGTTCAGTGGCAACTAGCACTTGCTGCTCTTGTGAAAAGATCCAGGTTCCATCACAGCACCCACGCTATCTGTAACTCCAGTTCCAGGGGATCTGATGTCCTCGTCTGACCTCTGGGGGTATGTAGTGCATATACATACATGTAAGCAAAAACATTCACACAAAAGATGCATGAACAATTACATAATATCATTCAAAAGTCAGGCATGGTGGCTCATGCCTATAATTCCAGCACTCAAGAGGCTGAGACAGGAGGACTGCCACAAGTTCAAGGTAAAACTGGGCTACATTGTGAGACCTTCCTTCAAAAACAACAAAAATCACGAAGAATAAGGAGAAGAAAAATATGCTGAAAGACACTGTAACCTATATCATCGTTAAACATGTTTAAGAAAAATGAAGAGGAAATGAAAGGAAAATTAGAGTTAGAAAAGTTTGAAAAATTAATAAAATTCATGAAGTTGATGTAAAAGAAAACTCGTTTCAGAAGAGAAATCCAAACACAAAACAGAATGCCTTTATTTAAATAAGAAAAAGGATAAATCAAAAAAATATTAATCACAATTGGTAAAAAAAAAAAAACACACAACCAAAAGTAAAGGTTAACAGAAACCTGCAAGGAAAAAAATGAAAGCATCGGAGCAGACCGAATGCTATATGGATCTGTAATTCAAGAGTTTCTGAAAACACACGATCCATACATGAAGAATACACAGAGTATGTGCAAATACCAACCAAGAACGCCACACACACACACACACACACACACATGCAAACTCTAATAAAAGAGTAGACCAGGAAGCAGGGGAGAGCAGGAGGGGCAGGCAGGGAGGGACAGACTGACTGGAGAGAGCTACTGATCTGGCTTTGGCTTCAGAATGACCATGAAGAAGAACGCTGCATACTAGAGTCATTAGCAATGAGCCTCATACCCTCTCCACTTCTTTAGTTTATGTTCAGTAAGTAGCTTTAAGGCTAAGATATATCTTCCTAACAAGATTTTAATCAGAAAAGAATGGAGGTAATGATTTGATTTCTTTTGTTGTATCTATCCGTTTCCTTTGAGTTCTGCCATGAGCCCGTTCCTGAGATACAGAATCTCTGTGTGCGATTAAAATGGAGTATCTTGACCCAAGGAATAAAAACAGTCATCATAAAGCTAGGGCAAGTTCACCAACCTAAATGGCATTTTTGAGGGTTTCTGATGTTTCCTACTAAGATATGAACCACTTGTATACTTGTAGCTTCTTCTGCCACACCCTCCTAGGCTTGGCTTTAATATCCTACCTACCATACTTTCATCTACCAAGTTTTTCAAGTGACTGCCGGGATTGACTTGCCACCTGCACCATTCTGGACCCCATGGATACTATCCTAATGGAGGCGCCATCATCCTACCTGTGCAGCTTGCTCTTCCTTTGTCTGCCTGAGCTCAGTCCGGAAAGTGCTAATGAGTTCTTCATTTTCTTGAAGCTGCTGCTTCATCAGGACAATCTCCTCCATATCAGCCGATTTCTTATCCAAATGAAGGGGAAAATATTTATTTAATCAATGGGATTGGCAACTTTTAGTTCTTTTGACTTTCTCATTTGCCTTGAATACCTACCCTATTTTATACTAATTTCCACTTTAATGCAAAAAGAATTTTATTTGCTAATTTATAAAGTATCATTGAATTGCCAAAACTTTTCAGAAGAAGACAGAAGCAATAGCAATACGCTTTTCAATTTCGGTGAAAGCTAACATAGCAAAGAGACAGACCAAATAGACAGTGAGCAGAAAAACATGGAAATCAGTAACAATATGTAAAAACTATCCTACAAACCTTGCACTAAACAAGTTAAGGGCAAACCAGAAAAATTGGGATTTTCTTGGCATTAGAGAATATAAAATAATAATGATAAAAAAGACAGCAATAGAGCTACATCTGATGTTCCTGTGAAATAGGGAAAAATCCAAGGTAAACAAGAAGTATTTGCAGGAATAGGTGGCAGCTAGTATTAGAAGAGATGCAACACTTCCCATTCTTTGATCATGGGTAAATGCAGGCCATCCACAGGAAAAAAAAACCCAAATGCGATCTGTATAGACGTTTAGCAATGTTTCAGTGGCAACTAGCACTTGCTGCTCTTGTGAAAAGATCCAGGTTCCATCACAGCACCCACGCTATCTGTAACTCCAGTTCCAGGGGATCTGATGTCCTCGTCTGACCTCTGGGGGTATGTAGTGCATATACATACATGTAAGCAAAAACATTCACACAAAAGATGCATGAACAATTACATAATATCATTCAAAAGTCAGGCAAGGTGGCTCATGCCTATAATTCCAGCACTCAAGAGGCTGAGACAGGAGGACTGCCACAAGTTCAAGGTAAAACTGGGCTACATTGTGAGACCTTCCTTCAAAAACAACAACAAAAATCATGAAGAATAAGGAGCAGAAAAATATGCTGAAAGACACTGTAACCTATATCATCGTTAAACATGTTTAAGAAAAATGAAGAGGAAATGAAAGGAAAATTAGAGTTAGAAAAGTTTGAAAAATTAATAAAATTCATGAAGTTGATGTAAAAGAAAACTCGTTTCAGAAGAGAAAGCCAAACACAAAACAGAATGCCTTTAGTTAAATAAGAAAAAGGATAAATCAAAAACATATTAATCACAATTGGTAAAAAAAATATACACAACCAAAAGTAAAGGTTAACAGAAACCTGCAAGGAAAAAAATGAAAGCATCGGAGCTGACCGAATGCTATGCATCATGCAATTCGAGAGTTTCTGCAAACACACGATCCATACATGAAGAATACATTGAGTATGTGCAAATACCAACCGAGAACGCCACACACACACACATGCAAACTCTAATAAATGAGTAGACCAGGAAGCAAGGGAGAGCGGGAGGGGCAGGCAGGGAGGGACAGACTGACTGGAGAGAGCTACTGATCTGGCTCTGGCTTCAGAATGACCATGAAGAAGAACGCTGCATACTAGAGTCATTAGCAATGAGCCTCATACCCTCCACTTCTTTAGTCTATGTTCAGTAAGTAGCTTTAAGGCTAAGATATATCTTCCTAACAAGATTTTAATCAGAAAAGAATGGAGGTAATGATATGATTTCTTTTGTAGTATCTATCCGTTTCCTTTGAGTTCTGCCATGAGCCTGTTCCTGAGATACAGAATCTCTGTGTGCGATTAAAATGGAGTATCTTGACCCAAGGAATAAAAACAGTCATCATAAAGCTATGGCAAGTTCACCAACCTAAATGGCATTTTTGAGGGTTTCTGATGTTTCCTACTAAGAAATGAACCACTTACCATACTTGTAGCTTCTTCTGCCACATCCTCCTAGGCTTGGCTTTAATATCCTACCTACCATACTTTCATCTACCAAGCTTTTCAAGTGACTGCCGGGATTGACTTGCCACCTGCACCATTCTGGACCCCAGGGATACTATCCTAATGGTGGCGCCATCATCCTACCTGTGCAGCTTGATCTTCCTGTGTCTGCTTGAGCTCAGTGCGCAAAGTACTAATGATTTTTTCCTTTTCTTGAAGCTGCTGCTTCATCAGGCTGAAATCCTTCATCTCAACCAAATTCTTGTCCAACTGAAGGGGAAAATATTTACTTAAGTAATGGGATTGGCAACTTTTAGTTCTTTTGACTTTCTCATTTGCCTTGAATACCTACCCTATTTTATACTAATTTCCACTTTAATGCAAAAAGAATTTTATTTGCTAATTTATAAAGTATCATTGAATTGCCAAAACTTTTCAGAAGAAGACAGAAGCAATAGCAATACGCTTTTCAATTTCGTTGAAAGCTAACATAGCAAAGAGACAGACCAAATAGACAGTGAGAGGAAACATGGAAATCAGTAACAATATGTAAAAACTATCCTACAAACCTTGCACTAAACAAGTTAAGGGCAAACCAGAAAAATTGGGATTTTCTTGGCATTAGAGAATATAAAATAATAATGATAAAAAAGACAGCAATAGAGCTACATCTGATGTTCCTGTGAAATAGGGAAAAATCCAAGGTAAACAAGAAGTATTTGCAGGAATAGGTGGCAGCTAGTATTAGAAGAGATGCAACACTTCCCATTCTTTGATCATGGGTAAATGCAGGCCATCCACAGGAAAAAAAAAACCCAAATGCGATCTGTATAGACGTTTAGCAATGGTTCAGTGGCAACTAGCACTTGCTGCTCTTGTGAAAAGATCCAGGTTCCATCACAGCACCCACGCTATCTGTAACTCCAGTTCCAGGGGATCTGATGTCCTCGTCTGACCTCTGGGGGTATGTAGTGCATATACATACATGTAAGCAAAAACATTCACACAAAAGATGCATGAACAATTACATAATATCATTCAAAAGTCAGGCATGGTGGCTCATGCCTATAATTCCAGCACTCAAGAGGCTGAGACAGGAGGACTGCCACAAGTTCAAGGTAAAACTGGGCTACATTGTGAGACCTTCCTTCAAAAACAACAAAAATCACGAAGAATAAGGAGAAGAAAAATATGCTGAAAGACACTGTAACCTATATCATCGTTAAACATGTTTAAGAAAAATGAAGAGGAAATGAAAGGAAAATTAGAGTTAGAAAAGTTTGAAAAATTAATAAAATTCATGAAGTTGATGTAAAAGAAAACTCGTTTCAGAAGAGAAAGCCAAACACAAAACAGAATGCCTTGAGTTAAATAAGAAAAAGGATAAATCAAAAAAATATTAATCACAATTGGTAAAAAAAAAAACACACAACCAAAAGTAAAGGTTAACAGAAACCTGCAAGGAAAAAAATGAAAGCATCGGAGCAGACCGAATGCTATATGCATCATGTAATTCAAGAGTTTCTGAAAACACACGATCCATACATGAAGAATACACAGAGTATGTGCAAATACCAACCAAGAACACCACACACACACACAGACACACACATGCAAACTCTAATAAATGAGTAGACCAGGAAGCAGGGGAGAGCAGGAGGGGCAGGCAGGGAGGGACAGACTGACAGGAGAGAGCTACTGATCTGGCTCTGGCTTCAGAATGACCATGAAGAAGAACGCTGCATACTAGAGTCATTAGCAATGAGCCTCATACCCTCTCCACTTCTTTAGTTTATGTTCAGTAAGTAGCTTTAAGGCTAAGATATATCTTCCTAACAAGATTTTAATCAGAAAAGAATGGAGGTATTGATTTGATTTCTTTTGTTGTATCTATCCGTTTCCTTTGAGTTCTGCCATGAGCCCGTTCCTGAGATACAGAATCTCTGTGTGCGATTAAAATGGAGTATCTTGACCCAAGGAATAAAAACAGTCATCATAAAGCTAGGGCAAGTTCACCAACCTAAATGGCATTTTTGAGGGTTTCTGATGTTTCCTACTAAGATATGAACCACTTGTATACTTGTAGCTTCTTCTGCCACACCCTCCTAGGCTTGGCTTTAATATCCTACCTACCATACTTTCATCTACCAAGTTTTTCAAGTGACTGCCGGGATTGACTTGCCACCTGCACCATTCTGGACCCCATGGATACTATCCTAATGGAGGCGCCATCATCCTACCTGTGCAGCTTGCTCTTCCTTTGTCTGCCTGAGCTCAGTCCGGAAAGTGCTAATGAGTTCTTCATTTTCTTGAAGCTGCTGCTTCATCAGGACAATCTCCTCCATATCAGCCGATTTCTTATCCAAATGAAGGGGAAAATATTTATTTAATCAATGGGATTGGCAACTTTTAGTTCTTTTGACTTTCTCATTTGCCTTGAATACCTACCCTATTTTATACTAATTTCCACTTTAATGCAAAAAGAATTTTATTTGCTAATTTATAAAGTATCATTGAATTGCCAAAACTTTTCAGAAGAAGACAGAAGCAATAGCAATACGCTTTTCAATTTCGGTGAAAGCTAACATAGCAAAGAGACAGACCAAATAGACAGTGAGCAGAAAAACATGGAAATCAGTAACAATATGTAAAAACTATCCTACAAACCTTGCACTAAACAAGTTAAGGGCAAACCAGAAAAATTGGGATTTTCTTGGCATTAGAGAATATAAAATAATAATGATAAAAAAGACAGCAATAGAGCTACATCTGATGTTCCTGTGAAATAGGGAAAAATCCAAGGTAAACAAGAAGTATTTGCAGGAATAGGTGGCAGCTAGTATTAGAAGAGATGCAACACTTCCCATTCTTTGATCATGGGTAAATGCAGGCCATCCACAGGAAAAAAAAACCCAAATGCGATCTGTATAGACGTTTAGCAATGTTTCAGTGGCAACTAGCACTTGCTGCTCTTGTGAAAAGATCCAGGTTCCATCACAGCACCCACGCTATCTGTAACTCCAGTTCCAGGGGATCTGATGTCCTCGTCTGACCTCTGGGGGTATGTAGTGCATATACATACATGTAAGCAAAAACATTCACACAAAAGATGCATGAACAATTACATAATATCATTCAAAAGTCAGGCAAGGTGGCTCATGCCTATAATTCCAGCACTCAAGAGGCTGAGACAGGAGGACTGCCACAAGTTCAAGGTAAAACTGGGCTACATTGTGAGACCTTCCTTCAAAAACAACAACAAAAATCATGAAGAATAAGGAGCAGAAAAATATGCTGAAAGACACTGTAACCTATATCATCGTTAAACATGTTTAAGAAAAATGAAGAGGAAATGAAAGGAAAATTAGAGTTAGAAAAGTTTGAAAAATTAATAAAATTCATGAAGTTGATGTAAAAGAAAACTCGTTTCAGAAGAGAAAGCCAAACACAAAACAGAATGCCTTTAGTTAAATAAGAAAAAGGATAAATCAAAAACATATTAATCACAATTGGTAAAAAAAATATACACAACCAAAAGTAAAGGTTAACAGAAACCTGCAAGGAAAAAAATGAAAGCATCGGAGCTGACCGAATGCTATGCATCATGCAATTCGAGAGTTTCTGCAAACACACGATCCATACATGAAGAATACATTGAGTATGTGCAAATACCAACCGAGAACGCCACACACACACACATGCAAACTCTAATAAATGAGTAGACCAGGAAGCAAGGGAGAGCGGGAGGGGCAGGCAGGGAGGGACAGACTGACTGGAGAGAGCTACTGATCTGGCTCTGGCTTCAGAATGACCATGAAGAAGAACGCTGCATACTAGAGTCATTAGCAATGAGCCTCATACCCTCCACTTCTTTAGTCTATGTTCAGTAAGTAGCTTTAAGGCTAAGATATATCTTCCTAACAAGATTTTAATCAGAAAAGAATGGAGGTAATGATATGATTTCTTTTGTAGTATCTATCCGTTTCCTTTGAGTTCTGCCATGAGCCTGTTCCTGAGATACAGAATCTCTGTGTGCGATTAAAATGGAGTATCTTGACCCAAGGAATAAAAACAGTCATCATAAAGCTATGGCAAGTTCACCAACCTAAATGGCATTTTTGAGGGTTTCTGATGTTTCCTACTAAGAAATGAACCACTTACCATACTTGTAGCTTCTTCTGCCACATCCTCCTAGGCTTGGCTTTAATATCCTACCTACCATACTTTCATCTACCAAGCTTTTCAAGTGACTGCCGGGATTGACTTGCCACCTGCACCATTCTGGACCCCAGGGATACTATCCTAATGGTGGCGCCATCATCCTACCTGTGCAGCTTGATCTTCCTGTGTCTGCTTGAGCTCAGTGCGCAAAGTACTAATGATTTTTTCCTTTTCTTGAAGCTGCTGCTTCATCAGGCTGAAATCCTTCATCTCAACCAAATTCTTGTCCAACTGAAGGGGAAAATATTTACTTAAGTAATGGGATTGGCAACTTTTAGTTCTTTTGACTTTCTCATTTGCCTTGAATACCTACCCTATTTTATACTAATTTCCACTTTAATGCAAAAAGAATTTTATTTGCTAATTTATAAAGTATCATTGAATTGCCAAAACTTTTCAGAAGAAGACAGAAGCAATAGCAATACGCTTTTCAATTTCGTTGAAAGCTAACATAGCAAAGAGACAGACCAAATAGACAGTGAGAGGAAACATGGAAATCAGTAACAATATGTAAAAACTATCCTACAAACCTTGCACTAAACAAGTTAAGGGCAAACCAGAAAAATTGGGATTTTCTTGGCATTAGAGAATATAAAATAATAATGATAAAAAAGACAGCAATAGAGCTACATCTGATGTTCCTGTGAAATAGGGAAAAATCCAAGGTAAACAAGAAGTATTTGCAGGAATAGGTGGCAGCTAGTATTAGAAGAGATGCAACACTTCCCATTCTTTGATCATGGGTAAATGCAGGCCATCCACAGGAAAAAAAAAAACCCAAATGCGATCTGTATAGACGTTTAGCAATGGTTCAGTGGCAACTAGCACTTGCTGCTCTTGTGAAAAGATCCAGGTTCCATCACAGCACCCACGCTATCTGTAACTCCAGTTCCAGGGGATCTGATGTCCTCGTCTGACCTCTGGGGGTATGTAGTGCATATACATACATGTAAGCAAAAACATTCACACAAAAGATGCATGAACAATTACATAATATCATTCAAAAGTCAGGCATGGTGGCTCATGCCTATAATTCCAGCACTCAAGAGGCTGAGACAGGAGGACTGCCACAAGTTCAAGGTAAAACTGGGCTACATTGTGAGACCTTCCTTCAAAAACAACAAAAATCACGAAGAATAAGGAGAAGAAAAATATGCTGAAAGACACTGTAACCTATATCATCGTTAAACATGTTTAAGAAAAATGAAGAGGAAATGAAAGGAAAATTAGAGTTAGAAAAGTTTGAAAAATTAATAAAATTCATGAAGTTGATGTAAAAGAAAACTCGTTTCAGAAGAGAAAGCCAAACACAAAACAGAATGCCTTGAGTTAAATAAGAAAAAGGATAAATCAAAAAAATATTAATCACAATTGGTAAAAAAAAAAACACACAACCAAAAGTAAAGGTTAACAGAAACCTGCAAGGAAAAAAATGAAAGCATCGGAGCAGACCGAATGCTATATGCATCATGTAATTCAAGAGTTTCTGAAAACACACGATCCATACATGAAGAATACACAGAGTATGTGCAAATACCAACCAAGAACACCACACACACACACAGACACACACATGCAAACTCTAATAAATGAGTAGACCAGGAAGCAGGGGAGAGCAGGAGGGGCAGGCAGGGAGGGACAGACTGACTGGAGAGAGCTACTGATCTGGCTCTGGCTTCAGAATGACCATGAAGAAGAACGCTGCATACTAGAGTCATTAGCAATGAGCCTCATACCCTCTCCACTTCTTTAGTTTATGTTCAGTAAGTAGCTTTAAGGCTAAGATATATCTTCCTAACAAGATTTTAATCAGAAAAGAATGGAGGTAATGATTTGATTTCTTTTGTTGTATCTATCCGTTTCCTTTGAGTTCTGCCATGAGCCCGTTCCTGAGATACAGAATCTCTGTGTGCGATTAAAATGGAGTATCTTGACCCAAGGAATAAAAACAGTCATCATAAAGCTAGGGCAAGTTCACCAACCTAAATGGCATTTTTGAGGGTTTCTGATGTTTCCTACTAAGATATGAACCACTTGTATACTTGTAGCTTCTTCTGCCACACCCTCCTAGGCTTGGCTTTAATATCCTACCTACCATACTTTCATCTACCAAGTTTTTCAAGTGACTGCCGGGATTGACTTGCCACCTGCACCATTCTGGACCCCATGGATACTATCCTAATGGAGGCGCCATCATCCTACCTGTGCAGCTTGCTCTTCCTTTGTCTGCCTGAGCTCAGTCCGGAAAGTGCTAATGAGTTCTTCATTTTCTTGAAGCTGCTGCTTCATCAGGACAATCTCCTCCATATCAGCCGATTTCTTATCCAAATGAAGGGGAAAATATTTATTTAATCAATGGGATTGGCAACTTTTAGTTCTTTTGACTTTCTCATTTGCCTTGAATACCTACCCTATTTTATACTAATTTCCACTTTAATGCAAAAAAAATTTTATTTGCTAATTTATAAAGTATCATTGAATTGCCAAAACTTTTCAGAAGAAGACAGAAGCAATAGCAATACGCTTTTCAATTTCGTTGAAAGCTAACATAGCAAAGAGACAGACCAAATAGACAGTGAGCAGAAAAACATGGAAATCAGTAACAATATGTAAAAACTATCCTACAAACCTTGCACTAAACAAGTTAAGGGCAAACCAGAAAAATTGGGATTTTCTTGGCATTAGAGAATATAAAATAATAATGATAAAAAAGACAGCAATAGAGCTACATCTGATGTTCCTGTGAAATAGGGAAAAATCCAAGGTAAACAAGAAGTATTTGCAGGAATAGGTGGCAGCTAGTATTAGAAGAGATGCAACACTTCCCATTCTTTGATCATGGGTAAATGCAGGCCATCCACAGGAAAAAAAAACCCAAATGCGATCTGTATAGACGTTTAGCAATGTTTCAGTGGCAACTAGCACTTGCTGCTCTTGTGAAAAGATCCAGGTTCCATCACAGCACCCACGCTATCTGTAACTCCAGTTCCAGGGGATCTGATGTCCTCGTCTGACCTCTGGGGGTATGTAGTGCATATACATACATGTAAGCAAAAACATTCACACAAAAGATGCATGAACAATTACATAATATCATTCAAAAGTCAGGCAAGGTGGCTCATGCCTATAATTCCAGCACTCAAGAGGCTGAGACAGGAGGACTGCCACAAGTTCAAGGTAAAACTGGGCTACATTGTGAGACCTTCCTTCAAAAACAACAACAAAAATCATGAAGAATAAGGAGCAGAAAAATATGCTGAAAGACACTGTAACCTATATCATCGTTAAACATGTTTAAGAAAAATGAAGAGGAAATGAAAGGAAAATTAGAGTTAGAAAAGTTTGAAAAATTAATAAAATTCATGAAGTTGATGTAAAAGAAAACTCGTTTCAGAAGAGAAAGCCAAACACAAAACAGAATGCCTTTAGTTAAATAAGAAAAAGGATAAATCAAAAACATATTAATCACAATTGGTAAAAAAAATATACACAACCAAAAGTAAAGGTTAACAGAAACCTGCAAGGAAAAAAATGAAAGCATCGGAGCTGACCGAATGCTATGCATCATGCAATTCGAGATTTTCTGCAAACACACGATCCATACATGAAGAATACATTGAGTATGTGCAAATACCAACCGAGAACGCCACACACACACACATGCAAACTCTAATAAATGAGTAGACCAGGAAGCAAGGGAGAGCGGGAGGGGCAGGCAGGGAGGGACAGACTGACTGGAGAGAGCTACTGATCTGGCTCTGGCTTCAGAATGACCATGAAGAAGAACGCTGCATACTAGAGTCATTAGCAATGAGCCTCATACCCTCCACTTCTTTAGTCTATGTTCAGTAAGTAGCTTTAAGGCTAAGATATATCTTCCTAACAAGATTTTAATCAGAAAAGAATGGAGGTAATGATATGATTTCTTTTGTAGTATCTATCCGTTTCCTTTGAGTTCTGCCATGAGCCTGTTCCTGAGATACAGAATCTCTGTGTGCGATTAAAATGGAGTATCTTGACCCAAGGAATAAAAACAGTCATCATAAAGCTATGGCAAGTTCACCAACCTAAATGGCATTTTTGAGGGTTTCTGATGTTTCCTACTAAGAAATGAACCACTTACCATACTTGTAGCTTCTTCTGCCACATCCTCCTAGGCTTGGCTTTAATATCCTACCTACCATACTTTCATCTACCAAGCTTTTCAAGTGACTGCCGGGATTGACTTGCCACCTGCACCATTCTGGACCCCAGGGATACTATCCTAATGGTGGCGCCATCATCCTACCTGTGCAGCTTGATCTTCCTGTGTCTGCTTGAGCTCAGTGCGCAAAGTACTAATGATTTTTTCCTTTTCTTGAAGCTGCTGCTTCATCAGGCTGAAATCCTTCATCTCAACCAAATTCTTGTCCAACTGAAGGGGAAAATATTTACTTAAGTAATGGGATTGGCAACTTTTAGTTCTTTTGACTTTCTCATTTGCCTTGAATACCTACCCTATTTTATACTAATTTCCACTTTAATGCAAAAAGAATTTTATTTGCTAATTTATAAAGTATCATTGAATTGCCAAAACTTTTCAGAAGAAGACAGAAGCAATAGCAATACGCTTTTCAATTTCGTTGAAAGCTAACATAGCAAAGAGACAGACCAAATAGACAGTGAGAGGAAACATGGAAATCAGTAACAATATGTAAAAACTATCCTACAAACCTTGCACTAAACAAGTTAAGGGCAAACCAGAAAAATTGGGATTTTCTTGGCATTAGAGAATATAAAATAATAATGATAAAAAAGACAGCAATAGAGCTACATCTGATGTTCCTGTGAAATAGGGAAAAATCCAAGGTAAACAAGAAGTATTTGCAGGAATAGGTGGCAGCTAGTATTAGAAGAGATGCAACACTTCCCATTCTTTGATCATGGGTAAATGCAGGCCATCCACAGGAAAAAAAAACCCAAATGCGATCTGTATAGACGTTTAGCAATGTTTCAGTGGCAACTAGCACTTGCTGCTCTTGTGAAAAGATCCAGGTTCCATCACAGCACCCACGCTATCTGTAACTCCAGTTCCAGGGGATCTGATGTCCTCGTCTGACCTCTGGGGGTATGTAGTGCATATACATACATGTAAGCAAAAACATTCACACAAAAGATGCATGAACAATTACATAATATCATTCAAAAGTCAGACAAGGTGGCTCATGCCTATAATTCCAGCACTCAAGAGGCTGAGACAGGAGGACTGCCACAAGTTCAAGGTAAAACTGGGCTACATTGTGAGACCTTCCTTCAAAAACAACAACAAAAATCATGAAGAATAAGGAGCAGAAAAATATGCTGAAAGACACTGTAACCTATATCATCGTTAAACATGTTTAAGAAAAATGAAGAGGAAATGAAAGGAAAATTAGAGTTAGAAAAGTTTGAAAAATTAATAAAATTCATGAAGTTGATGTAAAAGAAAACTCGTTTCAGAAGAGAAAGCCAAACACAAAACAGAATGCCTTGAGTTAAATAAGAAAAAGGATAAATCAAAAAAATATTAATCACAATTGGTAAAAAAAAAAAACACACAACCAAAAGTAAAGGTTAACAGAAACCTGCAAGGAAAAAAATGAAAGCATCGGAGCAGACCGAATGCTATATGCATCATGTAATTCAAGAGTTTCTGAAAACACACGATCCATACATGAAGAATACACAGAGTATGTGCAAATACCAACCAAGAACACCACACACACACACAGACACACACATGCAAACTCTAATAAATGAGTAGACCAGGAAGCAGGGGAGAGCAGGAGGGGCAGGCAGGGAGGGACAGACTGACTGGAGAGAGCTACTGATCTGGCTCTGGCTTCAGAATGACCATGAAGAAGAACGCTGCATACTAGAGTCATTAGCAATGAGCCTCATACCCTCTCCACTTCTTTAGTTTATGTTCAGTAAGTAGCTTTAAGGCTAAGATATATCTTCCTAACAAGATTTTAATCAGAAAAGAATGGAGGTAATGATTTGATTTCTTTTGTTGTATCTATCCGTTTCCTTTGAGTTCTGCCATGAGCCCGTTCCTGAGATACAGAATCTCTGTGTGCGATTAAAATGGAGTATCTTGACCCAAGGAATAAAAACAGTCATCATAAAGCTAGGGCAAGTTCACCAACCTAAATGGCATTTTTGAGGGTTTCTGATGTTTCCTACTAAGATATGAACCACTTGTATACTTGTAGCTTCTTCTGCCACACCCTCCTAGGCTTGGCTTTAATATCCTACCTACCATACTTTCATCTACCAAGTTTTTCAAGTGACTGCCGGGATTGACTTGCCACCTGCACCATTCTGGACCCCATGGATACTATCCTAATGGAGGCGCCATCATCCTACCTGTGCAGCTTGCTCTTCCTTTGTCTGCCTGAGCTCAGTCCGGAAAGTGCTAATGAGTTCTTCATTTTCTTGAAGCTGCTGCTTCATCAGGACAATCTCCTCCATATCAGCCGATTTCTTATCCAAATGAAGGGGAAAATATTTATTTAATCAATGGGATTGGCAACTTTTAGTTCTTTTGACTTTCTCATTTGCCTTGAATACCTACCCTATTTTATACTAATTTCCACTTTAATGCAAAAAGAATTTTATTTGCTAATTTATAAAGTATCATTGAATTGCCAAAACTTTTCAGAAGAAGACAGAAGCAATAGCAATACGCTTTTCAATTTCGTTGAAAGCTAACATAGCAAAGAGACAGACCAAATAGACAGTGAGCAGAAAAACATGGAAATCAGTAACAATATGTAAAAACTATCCTACAAACCTTGCACTAAACAAGTTAAGGGCAAACCAGAAAAACTGGGATTTTCTTGGCATTAGAGAATATAAAATAATAATGATAAAAAAGACAGCAATAGAGCTACATCTGATGTTCCTGTGAAATAGGGAAAAATCCAAGGTAAACAAGAAGTATTTGCAGGAATAGGTGGCAGCTAGTATTAGAAGAGATGCAACACTTCCCATTCTTTGATCATGGGTAAATGCAGGCCATCCACAGGAAAAAAAAACCCAAATGCGATCTGTATAGACGTTTAGCAATGTTTCAGTGGCAACTAGCACTTGCTGCTCTTGTGAAAAGATCCAGGTTCCATCACAGCACCCACGCTATCTGTAACTCCAGTTCCAGGGGATCTGATGTCCTCGTCTGACCTCTGGGGGTATGTAGTGCATATACATACATGTAAGCAAAAACATTCACACAAAAGATGCATGAACAATTACATAATATCATTCAAAAGTCAGGCAAGGTGGCTCATGCCTATAATTCCAGCACTCAAGAGGCTGAGACAGGAGGACTGCCACAAGTTCAAGGTAAAACTGGGCTACATTGTGAGACCTTCCTTCAAAAACAACAACAAAAATCATGAAGAATAAGGAGCAGAAAAATATGCTGAAAGACACTGTAACCTATATCATCGTTAAACATGTTTAAGAAAAATGAAGAGGAAATGAAAGGAAAATTAGAGTTAGAAAAGTTTGAAAAATTAATAAAATTCATGAAGTTGATGTAAAAGAAAACTCGTTTCAGAAGAGAAAGCCAAACACAAAACAGAATGCCTTTAGTTAAATAAGAAAAAGGATAAATCAAAAACATATTAATCACAATTGGTAAAAAAAATATACACAACCAAAAGTAAAGGTTAACAGAAACCTGCAAGGAAAAAAATGAAAGCATCGGAGCTGACCGAATGCTATGCATCATGCAATTCGAGAGTTTCTGCAAACACACGATCCATACATGAAGAATACATTGAGTATGTGCAAATACCAACCGAGAACGCCACACACACACACATGCAAACTCTAATAAATGAGTAGACCAGGAAGCAAGGGAGAGCGGGAGGGGCAGGCAGGGAGGGACAGACTGACTGGAGAGAGCTACTGATCTGGCTCTGGCTTCAGAATGACCATGAAGAAGAACGCTGCATACTAGAGTCATTAGCAATGAGCCTCATACCCTCCACTTCTTTAGTCTATGTTCAGTAAGTAGCTTTAAGGCTAAGATATATCTTCCTAACAAGATTTTAATCAGAAAAGAATGGAGGTAATGATATGATTTCTTTTGTAGTATCTATCCGTTTCCTTTGAGTTCTGCCATGAGCCTGTTCCTGAGATACAGAATCTCTGTGTGCGATTAAAATGGAGTATCTTGACCCAAGGAATAAAAACAGTCATCATAAAGCTATGGCAAGTTCACCAACCTAAATGGCATTTTTGAGGGTTTCTGATGTTTCCTACTAAGAAATGAACCACTTACCATACTTGTAGCTTCTTCTGCCACATCCTCCTAGGCTTGGCTTTAATATCCTACCTACCATACTTTCATCTACCAAGCTTTTCAAGTGACTGCCGGGATTGACTTGCCACCTGCACCATTCTGGACCCCAGGGATACTATCCTAATGGTGGCGCCATCATCCTACCTGTGCAGCTTGATCTTCCTGTGTCTGCTTGAGCTCAGTGCGCAAAGTACTAATGATTTTTTCCTTTTCTTGAAGCTGCTGCTTCATCAGGCTGAAATCCTTCATCTCAACCAAATTCTTGTCCAACTGAAGGGGAAAATATTTACTTAAGTAATGGGATTGGCAACTTTTAGTTCTTTTGACTTTCTCATTTGCCTTGAATACCTACCCTATTTTATACTAATTTCCACTTTAATGCAAAAAGAATTTTATTTGCTAATTTATAAAGTATCATTGAATTGCCAAAACTTTTCAGAAGAAGACAGAAGCAATAGCAATACGCTTTTCAATTTCGTTGAAAGCTAACATAGCAAAGAGACAGACCAAATAGACAGTGAGAGGAAACATGGAAATCAGTAACAATATGTAAAAACTATCCTACAAACCTTGCACTAAACAAGTTAAGGGCAAACCAGAAAAATTGGGATTTTCTTGGCATTAGAGAATATAAAATAATAATGATAAAAAAGACAGCAATAGAGCTACATCTGATGTTCCTGTGAAATAGGGAAAAATCCAAGGTAAACAAGAAGTATTTGCAGGAATAGGTGGCAGCTAGTATTAGAAGAGATGCAACACTTCCCATTCTTTGATCATGGGTAAATGCAGGCCATCCACAGGAAAAAAAAAACCCAAATGCGATCTGTATAGACGTTTAGCAATGGTTCAGTGGCAACTAGCACTTGCTGCTCTTGTGAAAAGATCCAGGTTCCATCACAGCACCCACGCTATCTGTAACTCCAGTTCCAGGGGATCTGATGTCCTCGTCTGACCTCTGGGGGTATGTAGTGCATATACATACATGTAAGCAAAAACATTCACACAAAAGATGCATGAACAATTACATAATATCATTCAAAAGTCAGGCATGGTGGCTCATGCCTATAATTCCAGCACTCAAGAGGCTGAGACAGGAGGACTGCCACAAGTTCAAGGTAAAACTGGGCTACATTGTGAGACCTTCCTTCAAAAACAACAACAAAAATCATGAAGAATAAGGAGCAGAAAAATATGCTGAAAGACACTGTAACCTATATCATCGTTAAACATGTTTAAGAAAAATGAAGAGGAAATGAAAGGAAAATTAGAGTTAGAAAAGTTTGAAAAATTAATAAAATTCATGAAGTTGATGTAAAAGAAAACTCGTTTCAGAAGAGAAAGCCAAACACAAAACAGAATGCCTTGAGTTAAATAAGAAAAAGGATAAATCAAAAAAATATTAATCACAATTGGTAAAAAAAAAAAACACACAACCAAAAGTAAAGGTTAACAGAAACCTGCAAGGAAAAAAATGAAAGCATCGGAGCAGACCGAATGCTATATGCATCATGTAATTCAAGAGTTTCTGAAAACACACGATCCATACATGAAGAATACACAGAGTATGTGCAAATACCAACCAAGAACACCACACACACACACAGACACACACATGCAAACTCTAATAAATGAGTAGACCAGGAAGCAGGGGAGAGCAGGAGGGGCAGGCAGGGAGGGACAGACTGACTGGAGAGAGCTACTGATCTGGCTCTGGCTTCAGAATGACCATGAAGAAGAACGCTGCATACTAGAGTCATTAGCAATGAGCCTCATACCCTCTCCACTTCTTTAGTTTATGTTCAGTAAGTAGCTTTAAGGCTAAGATATATCTTCCTAACAAGATTTTAATCAGAAAAGAATGGAGGTAATGATTTGATTTCTTTTGTTGTATCTATCCGTTTCCTTTGAGTTCTGCCATGAGCCCGTTCCTGAGATACAGAATCTCTGTGTGCGATTAAAATGGAGTATCTTGACCCAAGGAATAAAAACAGTCATCATAAAGCTAGGGCAAGTTCACCAACCTAAATGGCATTTTTGAGGGTTTCTGATGTTTCCTACTAAGATATGAACCACTTGTATACTTGTAGCTTCTTCTGCCACACCCTCCTAGGCTTGGCTTTAATATCCTACCTACCATACTTTCATCTACCAAGTTTTTCAAGTGACTGCCGGGATTGACTTGCCACCTGCACCATTCTGGACCCCATGGATACTATCCTAATGGAGGCGCCATCATCCTACCTGTGCAGCTTGCTCTTCCTTTGTCTGCCTGAGCTCAGTCCGGAAAGTGCTAATGAGTTCTTCATTTTCTTGAAGCTGCTGCTTCATCAGGACAATCTCCTCCATATCAGCCGATTTCTTATCCAAATGAAGGGGAAAATATTTATTTAATCAATGGGATTGGCAACTTTTAGTTCTTTTGACTTTCTCATTTGCCTTGAATACCTACCCTATTTTATACTAATTTCCACTTTAATGCAAAAAGAATTTTATTTGCTAATTTATAAAGTATCATTGAATTGCCAAAACTTTTCAGAAGAAGACAGAAGCAATAGCAATACGCTTTTCAATTTCGTTGAAAGCTAACATAGCAAAGAGACAGACCAAATAGACAGTGAGCAGAAAAACATGGAAATCAGTAACAATATGTAAAAACTATCCTACAAACCTTGCACTAAACAAGTTAAGGGCAAACCAGAAAAACTGGGATTTTCTTGGCATTAGAGAATATAAAATAATAATGATAAAAAAGACAGCAATAGAGCTACATCTGATGTTCCTGTGAAATAGGGAAAAATCCAAGGTAAACAAGAAGTATTTGCAGGAATAGGTGGCAGCTAGTATTAGAAGAGATGCAACACTTCCCATTCTTTGATCATGGGTAAATGCAGGCCATCCACAGGAAAAAAAAACCCAAATGCGATCTGTATAGACGTTTAGCAATGTTTCAGTGGCAACTAGCACTTGCTGCTCTTGTGAAAAGATCCAGGTTCCATCACAGCACCCACGCTATCTGTAACTCCAGTTCCAGGGGATCTGATGTCCTCGTCTGACCTCTGGGGGTATGTAGTGCATATACATACATGTAAGCAAAAACATTCACACAAAAGATGCATGAACAATTACATAATATCATTCAAAAGTCAGGCAAGGTGGCTCATGCCTATAATTCCAGCACTCAAGAGGCTGAGACAGGAGGACTGCCACAAGTTCAAGGTAAAACTGGGCTACATTGTGAGACCTTCCTTCAAAAACAACAACAAAAATCATGAAGAATAAGGAGCAGAAAAATATGCTGAAAGACACTGTAACCTATATCATCGTTAAACATGTTTAAGAAAAATGAAGAGGAAATGAAAGGAAAATTAGAGTTAGAAAAGTTTGAAAAATTAATAAAATTCATGAAGTTGATGTAAAAGAAAACTCGTTTCAGAAGAGAAAGCCAAACACAAAACAGAATGCCTTTAGTTAAATAAGAAAAAGGATAAATCAAAAAAATATTAATCACAATTGGTAAAAAAAATATACACAACCAAAAGTAAAGGTTAACAGAAACCTGCAAGGAAAAAAATGAAAGCATCGGAGCTGACCGAATGCTATGCATCATGCAATTCGAGAGTTTCTGCAAACACACGATCCATACATGAAGAATACATTGAGTATGTGCAAATACCAACCGAGAACGCCACACACACACACATGCAAACTCTAATAAATGAGTAGACCAGGAAGCAAGGGAGAGCGGGAGGGGCAGGCAGGGAGGGACAGACTGACTGGAGAGAGCTACTGATCTGGCTCTGGCTTCAGAATGACCATGAAGAAGAACGCTGCATACTAGAGTCATTAGCAATGAGCCTCATACCCTCCACTTCTTTAGTCTATGTTCAGTAAGTAGCTTTAAGGCTAAGATATATCTTCCTAACAAGATTTTAATCAGAAAAGAATGGAGGTAATGATATGATTTCTTTTGTAGTATCTATCCGTTTCCTTTGAGTTCTGCCATGAGCCTGTTCCTGAGATACAGAATCTCTGTGTGCGATTAAAATGGAGTATCTTGACCCAAGGAATAAAAACAGTCATCATAAAGCTATGGCAAGTTCACCAACCTAAATGGCATTTTTGAGGGTTTCTGATGTTTCCTACTAAGAAATGAACCACTTACCATACTTGTAGCTTCTTCTGCCACATCCTCCTAGGCTTGGCTTTAATATCCTACCTACCATACTTTCATCTACCAAGCTTTTCAAGTGACTGCCGGGATTGACTTGCCACCTGCACCATTCTGGACCCCAGGGATACTATCCTAATGGTGGCGCCATCATCCTACCTGTGCAGCTTGATCTTCCTGTGTCTGCTTGAGCTCAGTGCGCAAAGTACTAATGATTTTTTCCTTTTCTTGAAGCTGCTGCTTCATCAGGCTGAAATCCTTCATCTCAACCAAATTCTTGTCCAACTGAAGGGGAAAATATTTACTTAAGTAATGGGATTGGCAACTTTTAGTTCTTTTGACTTTCTCATTTGCCTTGAATACCTACCCTATTTTATACTAATTTCCACTTTAATGCAAAAAGAATTTTATTTGCTAATTTATAAAGTATCATTGAATTGCCAAAACTTTTCAGAAGAAGACAGAAGCAATAGCAATACGCTTTTCAATTTCGTTGAAAGCTAACATAGCAAAGAGACAGACCAAATAGACAGTGAGCAGAAAAACATGGAAATCAGTAACAATATGTAAAAACTATCCTACAAACCTTGCACTAAACAAGTTAAGGGCAAACCAGAAAAATTGGGATTTTCTTGGCATTAGAGAATATAAAATAATAATGATAAAAAAGACAGCAATAGAGCTACATCTGATGTTCCTGTGAAATAGGGAAAAATCCAAGGTAAACAAGAAGTATTTGCAGGAATAGGTGGCAGCTAGTATTAGAAGAGATGCAACACTTCCCATTCTTTGATCATGGGTAAATGCAGGCCATCCACAGGAAAAAAAAACCCAAATGCGATCTGTATAGACGTTTAGCAATGTTTCAGTGGCAACTAGCACTTGCTGCTCTTGTGAAAAGATCCAGGTTCCATCACAGCACCCACGCTATCTGTAACTCCAGTTCCAGGGGATCTGATGTCCTCGTCTGACCTCTGGGGGTATGTAGTGCATATACATACATGTAAGCAAAAACATTCACACAAAAGATGCATGAACAATTACATAATATCATTCAAAAGTCAGACAAGGTGGCTCATGCCTATAATTCCAGCACTCAAGAGGCTGAGACAGGAGGACTGCCACAAGTTCAAGGTAAAACTGGGCTACATTGTGAGACCTTCCTTCAAAAACAACAACAAAAATCATGAAGAATAAGGAGCAGAAAAATATGCTGAAAGACACTGTAACCTATATCATCGTTAAACATGTTTAAGAAAAATGAAGAGGAAATGAAAGGAAAATTAGAGTTAGAAAAGTTTGAAAAATTAATAAAATTCATGAAGTTGATGTAAAAGAAAACTCGTTTCAGAAGAGAAAGCCAAACACAAAACAGAATGCCTTGAGTTAAATAAGAAAAAGGATAAATCAAAAAAATATTAATCACAATTGGTAAAAAAAAAAAACACACAACCAAAAGTAAAGGTTAACAGAAACCTGCAAGGAAAAAAATGAAAGCATCGGAGCAGACCGAATGCTATATGCATCATGTAATTCAAGAGTTTCTGAAAACACACGATCCATACATGAAGAATACACAGAGTATGTGCAAATACCAACCAAGAACACCACACACACACACAGACACACACATGCAAACTCTAATAAATGAGTAGACCAGGAAGCAGGGGAGAGCAGGAGGGGCAGGCAGGGAGGGACAGACTGACTGGAGAGAGCTACTGATCTGGCTCTGGCTTCAGAATGACCATGAAGAAGAACGCTGCATACTAGAGTCATTAGCAATGAGCCTCATACCCTCTCCACTTCTTTAGTTTATGTTCAGTAAGTAGCTTTAAGGCTAAGATATATCTTCCTAACAAGATTTTAATCAGAAAAGAATGGAGGTAATGATTTGATTTCTTTTGTTGTATCTATCGGTTTCCTTTGAGTTCTGCCATGAGCCCGTTCCTGAGATACAGAATCTCTGTGTGCGATTAAAATGGAGTATCTTGACCCAAGGAATAAAAACAGTCATCATAAAGCTAGGGCAAGTTCACCAACCTAAATGGCATTTTTGAGGGTTTCTGATGTTTCCTACTAAGATATGAACCACTTGTATACTTGTAGCTTCTTCTGCCACACCCTCCTAGGCTTGGCTTTAATATCCTACCTACCATACTTTCATCTACCAAGTTTTTCAAGTGACTGCCGGGATTGACTTGCCACCTGCACCATTCTGGACCCCATGGATACTATCCTAATGGAGGCGCCATCATCCTACCTGTGCAGCTTGCTCTTCCTTTGTCTGCCTGAGCTCAGTCCGGAAAGTGCTAATGAGTTCTTCATTTTCTTGAAGCTGCTGCTTCATCAGGACAATCTCCTCCATATCAGCCGATTTCTTATCCAAATGAAGGGGAAAATATTTATTTAATCAATGGGATTGGCAACTTTTAGTTCTTTTGACTTTCTCATTTGCCTTGAATACCTACCCTATTTTATACTAATTTCCACTTTAATGCAAAAAGAATTTTATTTGCTAATTTATAAAGTATCATTGAATTGCCAAAACTTTTCAGAAGAAGACAGAAGCAATAGCAATACGCTTTTCAATTTCGTTGAAAGCTAACATAGCAAAGAGACAGACCAAATAGACAGTGAGCAGAAAAACATGGAAATCAGTAACAATATGTAAAAACTATCCTACAAACCTTGCACTAAACAAGTTAAGGGCAAACCAGAAAAATTGGGATTTTCTTGGCATTAGAGAATATAAAATAATAATGATAAAAAAGACAGCAATAGAGCTACATCTGATGTTCCTGTGAAATAGGGAAAAATCCAAGGTAAACAAGAAGTATTTGCAGGAATAGGTGGCAGCTAGTATTAGAAGAGATGCAACACTTCCCATTCTTTGATCATGGGTAAATGCAGGCCATCCACAGGAAAAAAAAACCCAAATGCGATCTGTATAGACGTTTAGCAATGTTTCAGTGGCAACTAGCACTTGCTGCTCTTGTGAAAAGATCCAGGTTCCATCACAGCACCCACGCTATCTGTAACTCCAGTTCCAGGGGATCTGATGTCCTCGTCTGACCTCTGGGGGTATGTAGTGCATATACATACATGTAAGCAAAAACATTCACACAAAAGATGCATGAACAATTACATAATATCATTCAAAAGTCAGGCAAGGTGGCTCATGCCTATAATTCCAGCACTCAAGAGGCTGAGACAGGAGGACTGCCACAAGTTCAAGGTAAAACTGGGCTACATTGTGAGACCTTCCTTCAAAAACAACAACAAAAATCATGAAGAATAAGGAGCAGAAAAATATGCTGAAAGACACTGTAACCTATATCATCGTTAAACATGTTTAAGAAAAATGAAGAGGAAATGAAAGGAAAATTAGAGTTAGAAAAGTTTGAAAAATTAATAAAATTCATGAAGTTGATGTAAAAGAAAACTCGTTTCAGAAGAGAAAGCCAAACACAAAACAGAATGCCTTTAGTTAAATAAGAAAAAGGATAAATCAAAAAAATATTAATCACAATTGGTAAAAAAAATATACACAACCAAAAGTAAAGGTTAACAGAAACCTGCAAGGAAAAAAATGAAAGCATCGGAGCTGACCGAATGCTATGCATCATGCAATTCGAGAGTTTCTGCAAACACACGATCCATACATGAAGAATACATTGAGTATGTGCAAATACCAACCGAGAACGCCACACACACACACATGCAAACTCTAATAAATGAGTAGACCAGGAAGCAAGGGAGAGCGGGAAGGGCAGGCAGGGAGGGACAGACTGACTGGAGAGAGCTACTGATCTGGCTCTGGCTTCAGAATGACCATGAAGAAGAACGCTGCATACTAGAGTCATTAGCAATGAGCCTCATACCCTCCACTTCTTTAGTCTATGTTCAGTAAGTAGCTTTAAGGCTAAGATATATCTTCCTAACAAGATTTTAATCAGAAAAGAATGGAGGTAATGATATGATTTCTTTTGTAGTATCTATCCGTTTCCTTTGAGTTCTGCCATGAGCCTGTTCCTGAGATACAGAATCTCTGTGTGCGATTAAAATGGAGTATCTTGACCCAAGGAATAAAAACAGTCATCATAAAGCTATGGCAAGTTCACCAACCTAAATGGCATTTTTGAGGGTTTCTGATGTTTCCTACTAAGAAATGAACCACTTACCATACTTGTAGCTTCTTCTGCCACATCCTCCTAGGCTTGGCTTTAATATCCTACCTACCATACTTTCATCTACCAAGCTTTTCAAGTGACTGCCGGGATTGACTTGCCACCTGCACCATTCTGGACCCCAGGGATACTATCCTAATGGTGGCGCCATCATCCTACCTGTGCAGCTTGATCTTCCTGTGTCTGCTTGAGCTCAGTGCGCAAAGTACTAATGATTTTTTCCTTTTCTTGAAGCTGCTGCTTCATCAGGCTGAAATCCTTCATCTCAACCAAATTCTTGTCCAACTGAAGGGGAAAATATTTACTTAAGTAATGGGATTGGCAACTTTTAGTTCTTTTGACTTTCTCATTTGCCTTGAATACCTACCCTATTTTATACTAATTTCCACTTTAATGCAAAAAGAATTTTATTTGCTAATTTATAAAGTATCATTGAATTGCCAAAACTTTTCAGAAGAAGACAGAAGCAATAGCAATACGCTTTTCAATTTCGTTGAAAGCTAACATAGCAAAGAGACAGACCAAATAGACAGTGAGCAGAAAAACATGGAAATCAGTAACAATATGTAAAAACTATCCTACAAACCTTGCACTAAACAAGTTAAGGGCAAACCAGAAAAATTGGGATTTTCTTGGCATTAGAGAATATAAAATAATAATGATAAAAAAGACAGCAATAGAGCTACATCTGATGTTCCTGTGAAATAGGGAAAAATCCAAGGTAAACAAGAAGTATTTGCAGGAATAGGTGGCAGCTAGTATTAGAAGAGATGCAACACTTCCCATTCTTTGATCATGGGTAAATGCAGGCCATCCACAGGAAAAAAAAACCCAAATGCGATCTGTATAGACGTTTAGCAATGTTTCAGTGGCAACTAGCACTTGCTGCTCTTGTGAAAAGATCCAGGTTCCATCACAGCACCCACGCTATCTGTAACTCCAGTTCCAGGGGATCTGATGTCCTCGTCTGACCTCTGGGGGTATGTAGTGCATATACATACATGTAAGCAAAAACATTCACACAAAAGATGCATGAACAATTACATAATATCATTCAAAAGTCAGACAAGGTGGCTCATGCCTATAATTCCAGCACTCAAGAGGCTGAGACAGGAGGACTGCCACAAGTTCAAGGTAAAACTGGGCTACATTGTGAGACCTTCCTTCAAAAACAACAACAAAAATCATGAAGAATAAGGAGCAGAAAAATATGCTGAAAGACACTGTAACCTATATCATCGTTAAACATGTTTAAGAAAAATGAAGAGGAAATGAAAGGAAAATTAGAGTTAGAAAAGTTTGAAAAATTAATAAAATTCATGAAGTTGATGTAAAAGAAAACTCGTTTCAGAAGAGAAAGCCAAACACAAAACAGAATGCCTTGAGTTAAATAAGAAAAAGGATAAATCAAAAAAATATTAATCACAATTGGTAAAAAAAAAAAACACACAACCAAAAGTAAAGGTTAACAGAAACCTGCAAGGAAAAAAATGAAAGCATCGGAGCAGACCGAATGCTATATGCATCATGTAATTCAAGAGTTTCTGAAAACACACGATCCATACATGAAGAATACACAGAGTATGTGCAAATACCAACCAAGAACACCACACACACACACAGACACACACATGCAAACTCTAATAAATGAGTAGACCAGGAAGCAGGGGAGAGCAGGAGGGGCAGGCAGGGATGGACAGACTGACTGGAGAGAGCTACTGATCTGGCTCTGGCTTCAGAATGACCATGAAGAAGAACGCTGCATACTAGAGTCATTAGCAATGAGCCTCATACCCTCTCCACTTCTTTAGTTTATGTTCAGTAAGTAGCTTTAAGGCTAAGATATATCTTCCTAACAAGATTTTAATCAGAAAAGAATGGAGGTAATGATTTGATTTCTTTTGTTGTATCTATCCGTTTCCTTTGAGTTCTGCCATGAGCCCGTTCCTGAGATACAGAATCTCTGTGTGCGATTAAAATGGAGTATCTTGACCCAAGGAATAAAAACAGTCATCATAAAGCTAGGGCAAGTTCACCAACCTAAATGGCATTTTTGAGGGTTTCTGATGTTTCCTACTAAGATATGAACCACTTGTATACTTGTAGCTTCTTATGCCACACCCTCCTAGGCTTGGCTTTAATATCCTAGCTACCATACTTTCATCTACCAAGTTTTTCAAGTGACTGCCGGGATTGACTTGCCACCTGCACCATTCTGGACCCCATGGATACTATCCTAATGGAGGCGCCATCATCCTACCTGTGCAGCTTGCTCTTCCTTTGTCTGCCTGAGCTCAGTCCGGAAAGTGCTAATGAGTTCTTCATTTTCTTGAAGCTGCTGCTTCATCAGGACAATCTCCTCCATATCAGCCGATTTCTTATCCAAATGAAGGGGAAAATATTTATTTAATCAATGGGATTGGCAACTTTTAGTTCTTTTGACTTTCTCATTTGCCTTGAATACCTACCCTATTTTATACTAATTTCCACTTTAATGCAAAAAAAATTTTATTTGCTAATTTATAAAGTATCATTGAATTGCCAAAACTTTTCAGAAGAAGACAGAAGCAATAGCAATACGCTTTTCAATTTCGTTGAAAGCTAACATAGCAAAGAGACAGACCAAATAGACAGTGAGCAGAAAAACATGGAAATCAGTAACAATATGTAAAAACTATCCTACAAACCTTGCACTAAACAAGTTAAGGGCAAACCAGAAAAATTGGGATTTTCTTGGCATTAGAGAATATAAAATAATAATGATAAAAAAGACAGCAATAGAGCTACATCTGATGTTCCTGTGAAATAGGGAAAAATCCAAGGTAAACAAGAAGTATTTGCAGGAATAGGTGGCAGCTAGTATTAGAAGAGATGCAACACTTCCCATTCTTTGATCATGGGTAAATGCAGGCCATCCACAGGAAAAAAAAACCCAAATGCGATCTGTATAGACGTTTAGCAATGTTTCAGTGGCAACTAGCACTTGCTGCTCTTGTGAAAAGATCCAGGTTCCATCACAGCACCCACGCTATCTGTAACTCCAGTTCCAGGGGATCTGATGTCCTCGTCTGACCTCTGGGGGTATGTAGTGCATATACATACATGTAAGCAAAAACATTCACACAAAAGATGCATGAACAATTACATAATATCATTCAAAAGTCAGGCAAGGTGGCTCATGCCTATAATTCCAGCACTCAAGAGGCTGAGACAGGAGGACTGCCACAAGTTCAAGGTAAAACTGGGCTACATTGTGAGACCTTCCTTCAAAAACAACAACAAAAATCATGAAGAATAAGGAGCAGAAAAATATGCTGAAAGACACTGTAACCTATATCATCGTTAAACATGTTTAAGAAAAATGAAGAGGAAATGAAAGGAAAATTAGAGTTAGAAAAGTTTGAAAAATTAATAAAATTCATGAAGTTGATGTAAAAGAAAACTCGTTTCAGAAGAGAAAGCCAAACACAAAACAGAATGCCTTTAGTTAAATAAGAAAAAGGATAAATCAAAAACATATTAATCACAATTGGTAAAAAAAATATACACAACCAAAAGTAAAGGTTAACAGAAACCTGCAAGGAAAAAAATGAAAGCATCGGAGCTGACCGAATGCTATGCATCATGCAATTCGAGAGTTTCTGCAAACACACGATCCATACATGAAGAATACATTGAGTATGTGCAAATACCAACCGAGAACGCCACACACACACACATGCAAACTCTAATAAATGAGTAGACCAGGAAGCAAGGGAGAGCGGGAGGGGCAGGCAGGGAGGGACAGACTGACTGGAGAGAGCTACTGATCTGGCTCTGGCTTCAGAATGACCATGAAGAAGAACGCTGCATACTAGAGTCATTAGCAATGAGCCTCATACCCTCCACTTCTTTAGTCTATGTTCAGTAAGTAGCTTTAAGGCTAAGATATATCTTCCTAACAAGATTTTAATCAGAAAAGAATGG
Source organism: Microtus oregoni (assembly GCF_018167655.1). Classification (NCBI taxonomy): domain Eukaryota; kingdom Metazoa; phylum Chordata; class Mammalia; order Rodentia; family Cricetidae; genus Microtus; species Microtus oregoni. The sequence goes on along the minus strand of NW_024543208.1, from coordinate 16,695,986 downwards.
AGGTAATGATATGATTTCTTTTGTAGTATCTATCCGTTTCCTTTGAGTTCTGCCATGAGCCTGTTCCTGAGATACAGAATCTCTGTGTGCGATTAAAATGGAGTATCTTGACCCAAGGAATAAAAACAGTCATCATAAAGCTATGGCAAGTTCACCAACCTAAATGGCATTTTTGAGGGTTTCTGATGTTTCCTACTAAGAAATGAACCACTTACCATACTTGTAGCTTCTTCTGCCACATCCTCCTAGGCTTGGCTTTAATATCCTACCTACCATACTTTCATCTACCAAGCTTTTCAAGTGACTGCCGGGATTGACTTGCCACCTGCACCATTCTGGACCCCAGGGATACTATCCTAATGGTGGCGCCATCATCCTACCTGTGCAGCTTGATCTTCCTGTGTCTGCTTGAGCTCAGTGCGCAAAGTACTAATGATTTTTTCCTTTTCTTGAAGCTGCTGCTTCATCAGGCTGAAATCCTTCATCTCAACCAAATTCTTGTCCAACTGAAGGGGAAAATATTTACTTAAGTAATGGGATTGGCAACTTTTAGTTCTTTTGACTTTCTCATTTGCCTTGAATACCTACCCTATTTTATACTAATTTCCACTTTAATGCAAAAAGAATTTTATTTGCTAATTTATAAAGTATCATTGAATTGCCAAAACTTTTCAGAAGAAGACAGAAGCAATAGCAATACGCTTTTCAATTTCGTTGAAAGCTAACATAGCAAAGAGACAGACCAAATAGACAGTGAGAGGAAACATGGAAATCAGTAACAATATGTAAAAACTATCCTACAAACCTTGCACTAAACAAGTTAAGGGCAAACCAGAAAAATTGGGATTTTCTTGGCATTAGAGAATATAAAATAATAATGATAAAAAAGACAGCAATAGAGCTACATCTGATGTTCCTGTGAAATAGGGAAAAATCCAAGGTAAACAAGAAGTATTTGCAGGAATAGGTGGCAGCTAGTATTAGAAGAGATGCAACACTTCCCATTCTTTGATCATGGGTAAATGCAGGCCATCCACAGGAAAAAAAAAACCCAAATGCGATCTGTATAGACGTTTAGCAATGTTTCAGTGGCAACTAGCACTTGCTGCTCTTGTGAAAAGATCCAGGTTCCATCACAGCACCCACGCTATCTGTAACTCCAGTTCCAGGGGATCTGATGTCCTCGTCTGACCTCTGGGGGTATGTAGTGCATATACATACATGTAAGCAAAAACATTCACACAAAAGATGCATGAACAATTACATAATATCATTCAAAAGTCAGACAAGGTGGCTCATGCCTATAATTCCAGCACTCAAGAGGCTGAGACAGGAGGACTGCCACAAGTTCAAGGTAAAACTGGGCTACATTGTGAGACCTTCCTTCAAAAACAACAACAAAAATCATGAAGAATAAGGAGCAGAAAAATATGCTGAAAGACACTGTAACCTATATCATCGTTAAACATGTTTAAGAAAAATGAAGAGGAAATGAAAGGAAAATTAGAGTTAGAAAAGTTTGAAAAATTAATAAAATTCATGAAGTTGATGTAAAAGAAAACTCGTTTCAGAAGAGAAAGCCAAACACAAAACAGAATGCCTTGAGTTAAATAAGAAAAAGGATAAATCAAAAAAATATTAATCACAATTGGTAAAAAAAAAAAACACACAACCAAAAGTAAAGGTTAACAGAAACCTGCAAGGAAAAAAATGAAAGCATTGGAGCAGACCGAATGCTATATGCATCATGTAATTCAAGAGTTTCTGAAAACACACGATCCATACATGAAGAATACACAGAGTATGTGCAAATACCAACCAAGAACACCACACACACACACAGACACACACATGCAAACTCTAATAAATGAGTAGACCAGGAAGCAGGGGAGAGCAGGAGGGGCAGGCAGGGAGGGACAGACTGACTGGAGAGAGCTACTGATCTGGCTCTGGCTTCAGAATGACCATGAAGAAGAACGCTGCATACTAGAGTCATTAGCAATGAGCCTCATACCCTCTCCACTTCTTTAGTTTATGTTCAGTAAGTAGCTTTAAGGCTAAGATATATCTTCCTAACAAGATTTTAATCAGAAAAGAATGGAGGTAATGATTTGATTTCTTTTGTTGTATCTATCCGTTTCCTTTGAGTTCTGCCATGAGCCCGTTCCTGAGATACAGAATCTCTGTGTGCGATTAAAATGGAGTATCTTGACCCAAGGAATAAAAACAGTCATCATAAAGCTAGGGCAAGTTCACCAACCTAAATGGCATTTTTGAGGGTTTCTGATGTTTCCTACTAAGATATGAACCACTTGTATACTTGTAGCTTCTTCTGCCACACCCTCCTAGGCTTGGCTTTAATATCCTACCTACCATACTTTCATCTACCAAGTTTTTCAAGTGACTGCCGGGATTGACTTGCCACCTGCACCATTCTGGACCCCATGGATACTATCCTAATGGAGGCGCCATCATCCTACCTGTGCAGCTTGCTCTTCCTTTGTCTGCCTGAGCTCAGTCCGGAAAGTGCTAATGAGTTCTTCATTTTCTTGAAGCTGCTGCTTCATCAGGACAATCTCCTCCATATCAGCCGATTTCTTATCCAAATGAAGGGGAAAATATTTATTTAATCAATGGGATTGGCAACTTTTAGTTCTTTTGACTTTCTCATTTGCCTTGAATACCTACCCTATTTTATACTAATTTCCACTTTAATGCAAAAAGAATTTTATTTGCTAATTTATAAAGTATCATTGAATTGCCAAAACTTTTCAGAAGAAGACAGAAGCAATAGCAATACGCTTTTCAATTTCGTTGAAAGCTAACATAGCAAAGAGACAGACCAAATAGACAGTGAGCAGAAAAACATGGAAATCAGTAACAATATGTAAAAACTATCCTACAAACCTTGCACTAAACAAGTTAAGGGCAAACCAGAAAAATTGGGATTTTCTTGGCATTAGAGAATATAAAATAATAATGATAAAAAAGACAGCAATAGAGCTACATCTGATGTTCCTGTGAAATAGGGAAAAATCCAAGGTAAACAAGAAGTATTTGCAGGAATAGGTGGCAGCTAGTATTAGAAGAGATGCAACACTTCCCATTCTTTGATCATGGGTAAATGCAGGCCATCCACAGGAAAAAAAAACCCAAATGCGATCTGTATAGACGTTTAGCAATGTTTCAGTGGCAACTAGCACTTGCTGCTCTTGTGAAAAGATCCAGGTTCCATCACAGCACCCACGCTATCTGTAACTCCAGTTCCAGGGGATCTGATGTCCTCGTCTGACCTCTGGGGGTATGTAGTGCATATACATACATGTAAGCAAAAACATTCACACAAAAGATGCATGAACAATTACATAATATCATTCAAAAGTCAGGCAAGGTGGCTCATGCCTATAATTCCAGCACTCAAGAGGCTGAGACAGGAGGACTGCCACAAGTTCAAGGTAAAACTGGGCTACATTGTGAGACCTTCCTTCAAAAACAACAACAAAAATCATGAAGAATAAGGAGCAGAAAAATATGCTGAAAGACACTGTAACCTATATCATCGTTAAACATGTTTAAGAAAAATGAAGAGGAAATGAAAGGAAAATTAGAGTTAGAAAAGTTTGAAAAATTAATAAAATTCATGAAGTTGATGTAAAAGAAAACTCGTTTCAGAAGAGAAAGCCAAACACAAAACAGAATGCCTTTAGTTAAATAAGAAAAAGGATAAATCAAAAACATATTAATCACAATTGGTAAAAAAAATATACACAACCAAAAGTAAAGGTTAACAGAAACCTGCAAGGAAAAAAATGAAAGCATCGGAGCTGACCGAATGCTATGCATCATGCAATTCGAGAGTTTCTGCAAACACACGATCCATACATGAAGAATACATTGAGTATGTGCAAATACCAACCGAGAACGCCACACACACACACATGCAAACTCTAATAAATGAGTAGACCAGGAAGCAAGGGAGAGCGGGAGGGGCAGGCAGGGAGGGACAGACTGACTGGAGAGAGCTACTGATCTGGCTCTGGCTTCAGAATGACCATGAAGAAGAACGCTGCATACTAGAGTCATTAGCAATGAGCCTCATACCCTCCACTTCTTTAGTCTATGTTCAGTAAGTAGCTTTAAGGCTAAGATATATCTTCCTAACAAGATTTTAATCAGAAAAGAATGGAGGTAATGATATGATTTCTTTTGTAGTATCTATCCGTTTCCTTTGAGTTCTGCCATGAGCCTGTTCCTGAGATACAGAATCTCTGTGTGCGATTAAAATGGAGTATCTTGACCCAAGGAATAAAAACAGTCATCATAAAGCTATGGCAAGTTCACCAACCTAAATGGCATTTTTGAGGGTTTCTGATGTTTCCTACTAAGAAATGAACCACTTACCATACTTGTAGCTTCTTCTGCCACATCCTCCTAGGCTTGGCTTTAATATCCTACCTACCATACTTTCATCTACCAAGCTTTTCAAGTGACTGCCGGGATTGACTTGCCACCTGCACCATTCTGGACCCCAGGGATACTATCCTAATGGTGGCGCCATCATCCTACCTGTGCAGCTTGATCTTCCTGTGTCTGCTTGAGCTCAGTGCGCAAAGTACTAATGATTTTTTCCTTTTCTTGAAGCTGCTGCTTCATCAGGCTGAAATCCTTCATCTCAACCAAATTCTTGTCCAACTGAAGGGGAAAATATTTACTTAAGTAATGGGATTGGCAACTTTTAGTTCTTTTGACTTTCTCATTTGCCTTGAATACCTACCCTATTTTATACTAATTTCCACTTTAATGCAAAAAGAATTTTATTTGCTAATTTATAAAGTATCATTGAATTGCCAAAACTTTTCAGAAGAAGACAGAAGCAATAGCAATACGCTTTTCAATTTCGTTGAAAGCTAACATAGCAAAGAGACAGACCAAATAGACAGTGAGAGGAAACATGGAAATCAGTAACAATATGTAAAAACTATCCTACAAACCTTGCACTAAACAAGTTAAGGGCAAACCAGAAAAATTGGGATTTTCTTGGCATTAGAGAATATAAAATAATAATGATAAAAAAGACAGCAATAGAGCTACATCTGATGTTCCTGTGAAATAGGGAAAAATCCAAGGTAAACAAGAAGTATTTGCAGGAATAGGTGGCAGCTAGTATTAGAAGAGATGCAACACTTCCCATTCTTTGATCATGGGTAAATGCAGGCCATCCACAGGAAAAAAAAAACCCAAATGCGATCTGTATAGACGTTTAGCAATGTTTCAGTGGCAACTAGCACTTGCTGCTCTTGTGAAAAGATCCAGGTTCCATCACAGCACCCACGCTATCTGTAACTCCAGTTCCAGGGGATCTGATGTCCTCGTCTGACCTCTGGGGGTATGTAGTGCATATACATACATGTAAGCAAAAACATTCACACAAAAGATGCATGAACAATTACATAATATCATTCAAAAGTCAGACAAGGTGGCTCATGCCTATAATTCCAGCACTCAAGAGGCTGAGACAGGAGGACTGCCACAAGTTCAAGGTAAAACTGGGCTACATTGTGAGACCTTCCTTCAAAAACAACAACAAAAATCATGAAGAATAAGGAGCAGAAAAATATGCTGAAAGACACTGTAACCTATATCATCGTTAAACATGTTTAAGAAAAATGAAGAGGAAATGAAAGGAAAATTAGAGTTAGAAAAGTTTGAAAAATTAATAAAATTCATGAAGTTGATGTAAAAGAAAACTCGTTTCAGAAGAGAAAGCCAAACACAAAACAGAATGCCTTGAGTTAAATAAGAAAAAGGATAAATCAAAAAAATATTAATCACAATTGGTAAAAAAAAAAAAACACACAACCAAAAGTAAAGGTTAACAGAAACCTGCAAGGAAAAAAATGAAAGCATTGGAGCAGACCGAATGCTATATGCATCATGTAATTCAAGAGTTTCTGAAAACACACGATCCATACATGAAGAATACACAGAGTATGTGCAAATACCAACCAAGAACACCACACACACACACAGACACACACATGCAAACTCTAATAAATGAGTAGACCAGGAAGCAGGGGAGAGCAGGAGGGGCAGGCAGGGAGGGACAGACTGACTGGAGAGAGCTACTGATCTGGCTCTGGCTTCAGAATGACCATGAAGAAGAACGCTGCATACTAGAGTCATTAGCAATGAGCCTCATACCCTCTCCACTTCTTTAGTTTATGTTCAGTAAGTAGCTTTAAGGCTAAGATATATCTTCCTAACAAGATTTTAATCAGAAAAGAATGGAGGTAATGATTTGATTTCTTTTGTTGTATCTATCCGTTTCCTTTGAGTTCTGCCATGAGCCCGTTCCTGAGATACAGAATCTCTGTGTGCGATTAAAATGGAGTATCTTGACCCAAGGAATAAAAACAGTCATCATAAAGCTAGGGCAAGTTCACCAACCTAAATGGCATTTTTGAGGGTTTCTGATGTTTCCTACTAAGATATGAACCACTTGTATACTTGTAGCTTCTTCTGCCACACCCTCCTAGGCTTGGCTTTAATATCCTACCTACCATACTTTCATCTACCAAGTTTTTCAAGTGACTGCCGGGATTGACTTGCCACCTGCACCATTCTGGACCCCATGGATACTATCCTAATGGAGGCGCCATCATCCTACCTGTGCAGCTTGCTCTTCCTTTGTCTGCCTGAGCTCAGTCCGGAAAGTGCTAATGAGTTCTTCATTTTCTTGAAGCTGCTGCTTCATCAGGACAATCTCCTCCATATCAGCCGATTTCTTATCCAAATGAAGGGGAAAATATTTATTTAATCAATGGGATTGGCAACTTTTAGTTCTTTTGACTTTCTCATTTGCCTTGAATACCTACCCTATTTTATACTAATTTCCACTTTAATGCAAAAAAAATTTTATTTGCTAATTTATAAAGTATCATTGAATTGCCAAAACTTTTCAGAAGAAGACAGAAGCAATAGCAATACGCTTTTCAATTTCGTTGAAAGCTAACATAGCAAAGAGACAGACCAAATAGACAGTGAGCAGAAAAACATGGAAATCAGTAACAATATGTAAAAACTATCCTACAAACCTTGCACTAAACAAGTTAAGGGCAAACCAGAAAAATTGGGATTTTCTTGGCATTAGAGAATATAAAATAATAATGATAAAAAAGACAGCAATAGAGCTACATCTGATGTTCCTGTGAAATAGGGAAAAATCCAAGGTAAACAAGAAGTATTTGCAGGAATAGGTGGCAGCTAGTATTAGAAGAGATGCAACACTTCCCATTCTTTGATCATGGGTAAATGCAGGCCATCCACAGGAAAAAAAAACCCAAATGCGATCTGTATAGACGTTTAGCAATGTTTCAGTGGCAACTAGCACTTGCTGCTCTTGTGAAAAGATCCAGGTTCCATCACAGCACCCACGCTATCTGTAACTCCAGTTCCAGGGGATCTGATGTCCTCGTCTGACCTCTGGGGGTATGTAGTGCATATACATACATGTAAGCAAAAACATTCACACAAAAGATGCATGAACAATTACATAATATCATTCAAAAGTCAGGCAAGGTGGCTCATGCCTATAATTCCAGCACTCAAGAGGCTGAGACAGGAGGACTGCCACAAGTTCAAGGTAAAACTGGGCTACATTGTGAGACCTTCCTTCAAAAACAACAACAAAAATCATGAAGAATAAGGAGCAGAAAAATATGCTGAAAGACACTGTAACCTATATCATCGTTAAACATGTTTAAGAAAAATGAAGAGGAAATGAAAGGAAAATTAGAGTTAGAAAAGTTTGAAAAATTAATAAAATTCATGAAGTTGATGTAAAAGAAAACTCGTTTCAGAAGAGAAAGCCAAACACAAAACAGAATGCCTTGAGTTAAATAAGAAAAAGGATAAATCAAAAACATATTAATCACAATTGGTAAAAAAAATATACACAACCAAAAGTAAAGGTTAACAGAAACCTGCAAGGAAAAAAATGAAAGCATCGGAGCTGACCGAATGCTATGCATCATGCAATTCGAGAGTTTCTGCAAACACACGATCCATACATGAAGAATACATTGAGTATGTGCAAATACCAACCGAGAACGCCACACACACACACATGCAAACTCTAATAAATGAGTAGACCAGGAAGCAAGGGAGAGCGGGAGGGGCAGGCAGGGAGGGACAGACTGACTGGAGAGAGCTACTGATCTGGCTCTGGCTTCAGAATGACCATGAAGAAGAACGCTGCATACTAGAGTCATTAGCAATGAGCCTCATACCCTCCACTTCTTTAGTCTATGTTCAGTAAGTAGCTTTAAGGCTAAGATATATCTTCCTAACAAGATTTTAATCAGAAAAGAATGGAGGTAATGATATGATTTCTTTTGTAGTATCTATCCGTTTCCTTTGAGTTCTGCCATGAGCCCGTTCCTGAGATACAGAATCTCTGTGTGCGATTAAAATGGAGTATCTTGACCCAAGGAATAAAAACAGTCATCATAAAGCTATGGCAAGTTCACCAACCTAAATGGCATTTTTGAGGGTTTCTGATGTTTCCTACTAAGAAATGAACCACTTACCATACTTGTAGCTTCTTCTGCCACATCCTCCTAGGCTTGGCTTTAATATCCTACCTACCATACTTTCATCTACCAAGCTTTTCAAGTGACTGCCGGGATTGACTTGCCACCTGCACCATTCTGGACCCCAGGGATACTATCCTAATGGTGGCGCCATCATCCTACCTGTGCAGCTTGATCTTCCTGTGTCTGCTTGAGCTCAGTGCGCAAAGTACTAATGATTTTTTCCTTTTCTTGAAGCTGCTGCTTCATCAGGCTGAAATACTTCATCTCAACCAAATTCTTGTCCAACTGAAGGGGAAAATATTTACTTAAGTAATGGGATTGGCAACTTTTAGTTCTTTTGACTTTCTCATTTGCCTTGAATACCTACCCTATTTTATACTAATTTCCACTTTAATGCAAAAAGAATTTTATTTGCTAATTTATAAAGTATCATTGAATTGCCAAAACTTTTCAGAAGAAGACAGAAGCAATAGCAATACGCTTTTCAATTTCGTTGAAAGCTAACATAGCAAAGAGACAGACCAAATAGACAGTGAGCAGAAAAACATGGAAATCAGTAACAATATGTAAAAACTATCCTACAAACCTTGCACTAAACAAGTTAAGGGCAAACCAGAAAAATTGGGATTTTCTTGGCATTAGAGAATATAAAATAATAATGATAAAAAAGACAGCAATAGAGCTACATCTGATGTTCCTGTGAAATAGGGAAAAATCCAAGGTAAACAAGAAGTATTTGCAGGAATAGGTGGCAGCTAGTATTAGAAGAGATGCAACACTTCCCATTCTTTGATCATGGGTAAATGCAGGCCATCCACAGGAAAAAAAAACCCAAATGCGATCTGTATAGACGTTTAGCAATGTTTCAGTGGCAACTAGCACTTGCTGCTCTTGTGAAAAGATCCAGGTTCCATCACAGCACCCACGCTATCTGTAACTCCAGTTCCAGGGGATCTGATGTCCTCGTCTGACCTCTGGGGGTATGTAGTGCATATACATACATGTAAGCAAAAACATTCACACAAAAGATGCATGAACAATTACATAATATCATTCAAAAGTCAGGCAAGGTGGCTCATGCCTATAATTCCAGCACTCAAGAGGCTGAGACAGGAGGACTGCCACAAGTTCAAGGTAAAACTGGGCTACATTGTGAGACCTTCCTTCAAAAACAACAACAAAAATCACGAAGAATAAGGAGCAGAAAAATATGCTGAAAGACACTGTAACCTATATCATCGTTAAACATGTTTAAGAAAAATGAAGAGGAAATGAAAGGAAAATTAGAGTTAGAAAAGTTTGAAAAATTAATAAAATTCATGAAGTTGATGTAAAAGAAAACTCGTTTCAGAAGAGAAAGCCAAACACAAAACAGAATGCCTTTAGTTAAATAAGAAAAAGGATAAATCAAAAAAATATTAATCACAATTGGTAAAAAAAATATACACAACCAAAAGTAAAGGTTAACAGAAACCTGCAAGGAAAAAAATGAAAGCATCGGAGCTGACCGAATGCTATGCATCATGCAATTCGAGAGTTTCTGCAAACACACGATCCATACATGAAGAATACATTGAGTATGTGCAAATACCAACCGAGAACGCCACACACACACACATGCAAACTCTAATAAATGAGTAGACCAGGAAGCAAGGGAGAGCGGGAGGGGCAGGCAGGGAGGGACAGACTGACTGGAGAGAGCTACTGATCTGGCTCTGGCTTCAGAATGACCATGAAGAAGAACGCTGCATACTAGAGTCATTAGCAATGAGCCTCATACCCTCCACTTCTTTAGTCTATGTTCAGTAAGTAGCTTTAAGGCTAAGATATATCTTCCTAACAAGATTTTAATCAGAAAAGAATGGAGGTAATGATATGATTTCTTTTGTAGTATCTATCCGTTTCCTTTGAGTTCTGCCATGAGCCTGTTCCTGAGATACAGAATCTCTGTGTGCGATTAAAATGGAGTATCTTGACCCAAGGAATAAAAACAGTCATCATAAAGCTATGGCAAGTTCACCAACCTAAATGGCATTTTTGAGGGTTTCTGATGTTTCCTACTAAGAAATGAACCACTTACCATACTTGTAGCTTCTTCTGCCACATCCTCCTAGGCTTGGCTTTAATATCCTACCTACCATACTTTCATCTACCAAGCTTTTCAAGTGACTGCCGGGATTGACTTGCCACCTGCACCATTCTGGACCCCAGGGATACTATCCTAATGGTGGCGCCATCATCCTACCTGTGCAGCTTGATCTTCCTGTGTCTGCTTGAGCTCAGTGCGCAAAGTACTAATGATTTTTTCCTTTTCTTGAAGCTGCTGCTTCATCAGGCTGAAATCCTTCATCTCAACCAAATTCTTGTCCAACTGAAGGGGAAAATATTTACTTAAGTAATGGGATTGGCAACTTTTAGTTCTTTTGACTTTCTCATTTGCCTTGAATACCTACCCTATTTTATACTAATTTCCACTTTAATGCAAAAAGAATTTTATTTGCTAATTTATAAAGTATCATTGAATTGCCAAAACTTTTCAGAAGAAGACAGAAGCAATAGCAATACGCTTTTCAATTTCGTTGAAAGCTAACATAGCAAAGAGACAGACCAAATAGACAGTGAGAGGAAACATGGAAATCAGTAACAATATGTAAAAACTATCCTACAAACCTTGCACTAAACAAGTTAAGGGCAAACCAGAAAAATTGGGATTTTCTTGGCATTAGAGAATATAAAATAATAATGATAAAAAAGACAGCAATAGAGCTACATCTGATGTTCCTGTGAAATAGGGAAAAATCCAAGGTAAACAAGAAGTATTTGCAGGAATAGGTGGCAGCTAGTATTAGAAGAGATGCAACACTTCCCATTCTTTGATCATGGGTAAATGCAGGCCATCCACAGGAAAAAAAAACCCAAATGCGATCTGTATAGACGTTTAGCAATGTTTCAGTGGCAACTAGCACTTGCTGCTCTTGTGAAAAGATCCAGGTTCCATCACAGCACCCACGCTATCTGTAACTCCAGTTCCAGGGGATCTGATGTCCTAGTCTGACCTCTGGGGGTATGTAGTGCATATACATACATGTAAGCAAAAACATTCACACAAAAGATGCATGAACAATTACATAATATCATTCAAAAGTCAGGCAAGGTGGCTCATGCCTATAATTCCAGCACTCAAGAGGCTGAGACAGGAGGACTGCCACAAGTTCAAGGTAAAACTGGGCTACATTGTGAGACCTTCCTTCAAAAACAACAACAAAAATCATGAAGAATAAGGAGCAGAAAAATATGCTGAAAGACACTGTAACCTATATCATCGTTAAACATGTTTAAGAAAAATGAAGAGGAAATGAAAGGAAAATTAGAGTTAGAAAAGTTTGAAAAATTAATAAAATTCATGAAGTTGATGTAAAAGAAAACTCGTTTCAGAAGAGAAAGCCAAACACAAAACAGAATGCCTTGAGTTAAATAAGAAAAAGGATAAATCAAAAAAATATTAATCACAATTGGTAAAAAAAAAACACACAACCAAAAGTAAAGGTTAACAGAAACCTGCAAGGAAAAAAATGAAAGCATCGGAGCAGACCGAATGCTATATGCATCATGTAATTCAAGAGTTTCTGAAAACACACGATCCATACATGAAGAATACACAGAGTATGTGCAAATACCAACCAAGAACACCACACACACACACAGACACACACATGCAAACTCTAATAAATGAGTAGACCAGGAAGCAGGGGAGAGCAGGAGGGGCAGGCAGGGAGGGACAGACTGACTGGAGAGAGCTACTGATCTGGCTCTGGCTTCAGAATGACCATGAAGAAGAATGCTGCATACTAGAGTCATTAGCAATGAGCCTCATACCCTCTCCACTTCTTTAGTTTATGTTCAGTAAGTAGCTTTAAGGCTAAGATATATCTTCCTAACAAGATTTTAATCAGAAAAGAATGGAGGTAATGATTTGATTTCTTTTGTTGTATCTATCCGTTTCCTTTGAGTTCTGCCATGAGCCCGTTCCTGAGATACAGAATCTCTGTGTGCGATTAAAATGGAGTATCTTGACCCAAGGAATAAAAACAGTCATCATAAAGCTAGGGAAAGTTCACCAACCTAAATGGCATTTTTGAGGGTTTCTGATGTTTCCTACTAAGATATGAACCACTTGTATACTTGTAGCTTCTTCTGCCACACCCTCCTTGGCTTGGCTTTAATATCCTACCTACCATACTTTCATCTACCAAGTTTTTCAAGTGACTGCCGGGATTGACTTGCCACCTGCACCATTCTGGACCCCATGGATACTATCCTAATGGAGGCGCCATCATCCTACCTGTGCAGCTTGCTCTTCCTTTGTCTGCCTGAGCTCAGTCAGGAAAGTGCTAATGAGTTCTTCATTTTCTTGAAGCTGCTGCTTCATCAGGACAATCTCCTCCATATCAGCCGATTTCTTATCCAAATGAAGGGGAAAATATTTATTTAATCAATGGGATTGGCAACTTTTAGTTCTTTTGACTTTCTCATTTGCCTTGAATACCTACCCTATTTTATACTAATTTCCACTTTAATGCAAAAAGAATTTTATTTGCTAATTCATAAAGTATCATTGAATTGCCAAAACTTTTCAGAAGAAGACAGAAGCAATAGCAATACGCTTTTCAATTTCGTTGAAAGCTAACATAGCAAAGAGACAGACCAAATAGACAGTGAGAGGAAACATGGAAATCAGTAACAATATGTAAAAACTATCCTACAAACCTTGCACTAAACAAGTTAAGGGCAAACCAGAAAAATTGGGATTTTCTTGGCATTAGAGAATATAAAATAATAATGATAAAAAAGACAGCAATAGAGCTACATCTGATGTTCCTGTGAAATAGGGAAAAATCCAAGGTAAACAAGAAGTATTTGCAGGAATAGGTGGCAGCTAGTATTAGAAGAGATGCAACACTTCCCATTCTTTGATCATGGGTAAATGCAGGCCATCCACAGGAAAAAAAAACCCAAATGCGATCTGTATAGACGTTTAGCAATGTTTCAGTGGCAACTAGCACTTGCTGCTCTTGTGAAAAGATCCAGGTTCCATCACAGCACCCACGCTATCTGTAACTCCAGTTCCAGGGGATCTGATGTCCTCGTCTGACCTCTGGGGGTATGTAGTGCATATACATACATGTAAGCAAAAACATTCACACAAAAGATGCATGAACAATTACATAATATCATTCAAAAGTCAGGCAAGGTGGCTCATGCCTATAATTCCAGCACTCAAGAGGCTGAGACAGGAGGACTGCCACAAGTTCAAGGTAAAACTGGGCTACATTGTGAGACCTTCCTTCAAAAACAACAACAAAAATCATGAAGAATAAGGAGCAGAAAAATATGCTGAAAGACACTGTAACCTATATCATCGTTAAACATGTTTAAGAAAAATGAAGAGGAAATGAAAGGAAAATTAGAGTTAGAAAAGTTTGAAAAATTAATAAAATTCATGAAGTTGATGTAAAAGAAAACTCGTTTCAGAAGAGAAAGCCAAACACAAAACAGAATGCCTTGAGTTAAATAAGAAAAAGGATAAATCAAAAAAATATTAATCACAATTGGTAAAAAAAAAAAAACACACAACCAAAAGTAAAGGTTAACAGAAACCTGCAAGGAAAAAAATGAAAGCATCGGAGCAGACCGAATGCTATATGCATCATGTAATTCAAGAGTTTCTGAAAACACACGATCCATACATGAAGAATACACAGAGTATGTGCAAATACCAACCAAGAACACCACACACACACACAGACACACACATGCAAACTCTAATAAATGAGTAGACCAGGAAGCAGGGGAGAGCAGGAGGGGCAGGCAGGGAGGGACAGACTGACTGGAGAGAGCTACTGATCTGGCTCTGGCTTCAGAATGACCATGAAGAAGAATGCTGCATACTAGAGTCATTAGCAATGAGCCTCATACCCTCTCCACTTCTTTAGTTTATGTTCAGTAAGTAGCTTTAAGGCTAAGATATATCTTCCTAACAAGATTTTAATCAGAAAAGAATGGAGGTAATGATTTGATTTCTTTTGTTGTATCTATCCGTTTCCTTTGAGTTCTGCCATGAGCCCGTTCCTGAGATACAGAATCTCTGTGTGCGATTAAAATGGAGTATCTTGACCCAAGGAATAAAAACAGTCATCATAAAGCTAGGGAAAGTTCACCAACCTAAATGGCATTTTTGAGGGTTTCTGATGTTTCCTACTAAGATATGAACCACTTGTATACTTGTAGCTTCTTCTGCCACACCCTCCTTGGCTTGGCTTTAATATCCTACCTACCATACTTTCATCTACCAAGTTTTTCAAGTGACTGCCGGGATTGACTTGCCACCTGCACCATTCTGGACCCCATGGATACTATCCTAATGGAGGCGCCATCATCCTACCTGTGCAGCTTGCTCTTCCTTTGTCTGCCTGAGCTCAGTCAGGAAAGTGCTAATGAGTTCTTCATTTTCTTGAAGCTGCTGCTTCATCAGGACAATCTCCTCCATATCAGCCGATTTCTTATCCAAATGAAGGGGAAAATATTTATTTAATCAATGGGATTGGCAACTTTTAGTTCTTTTGACTTTCTCATTTGCCTTGAATACCTACCCTATTTTATACTAATTTCCACTTTAATGCAAAAAGAATTTTATTTGCTAATTCATAAAGTATCATTGAATTGCCAAAACTTTTCAGAAGAAGACAGAAGCAATAGCAATACGCTTTTCAATTTCGTTGAAAGCTAACATAGCAAAGAGACAGACCAAATAGACAGTGAGAGGAAACATGGAAATCAGTAACAATATGTAAAAACTATCCTACAAACCTTGCACTAAACAAGTTAAGGGCAAACCAGAAAAATTGGGATTTTCTTGGCATTAGAGAATATAAAATAATAATGATAAAAAAGACAGCAATAGAGCTACATCTGATGTTCCTGTGAAATAGGGAAAAATCCAAGGTAAACAAGAAGTATTTGCAGGAATAGGTGGCAGCTAGTATTAGAAGAGATGCAACACTTCCCATTCTTTGATCATGGGTAAATGCAGGCCATCCACAGGAAAAAAAAACCCAAATGCGATCTGTATAGACGTTTAGCAATGTTTCAGTGGCAACTAGCACTTGCTGCTCTTGTGAAAAGATCCAGGTTCCATCACAGCACCCACGCTATCTGTAACTCCAGTTCCAGGGGATCTGATGTCCTCGTCTGACCTCTGGGGGTATGTAGTGCATATACATACATGTAAGCAAAAACATTCACACAAAAGATGCATGAACAATTACATAATATCATTCAAAAGTCAGGCAAGGTGGCTCATGCCTATAATTCCAGCACTCAAGAGGCTGAGACAGGAGGACTGCCACAAGTTCAAGGTAAAACTGGGCTACATTGTGAGACCTTCCTTCAAAAACAACAACAAAAATCATGAAGAATAAGGAGCAGAAAAATATGCTGAAAGACACTGTAACCTATATCATCGTTAAACATGTTTAAGAAAAATGAAGAGGAAATGAAAGGAAAATTAGAGTTAGAAAAGTTTGAAAAATTAATAAAATTCATGAAGTTGATGTAAAAGAAAACTCGTTTCAGAAGAGAAAGCCAAACACAAAACAGAATGCCTTGAGTTAAATAAGAAAAAGGATAAATCAAAAAAATATTAATCACAATTGGTAAAAAAAAAAAAACACACAACCAAAAGTAAAGGTTAACAGAAACCTGCAAGGAAAAAAATGAAAGCATCGGAGCAGACCGAATGCTATATGCATCATGTAATTCAAGAGTTTCTGAAAACACACGATCCATACATGAAGAATACACAGAGTATGTGCAAATACCAACCAAGAACACCACACACACACACAGACACACACATGCAAACTCTAATAAATGAGTAGACCAGGAAGCAGGGGAGAGCAGGAGGGGCAGGCAGGGAGGGACAGACTGACTGGAGAGAGCTACTGATCTGGCTCTGGCTTCAGAATGACCATGAAGAAGAATGCTGCATACTAGAGTCATTAGCAATGAGCCTCATACCCTCTCCACTTCTTTAGTTTATGTTCAGTAAGTAGCTTTAAGGCTAAGATATATCTTCCTAACAAGATTTTAATCAGAAAAGAATGGAGGTAATGATTTGATTTCTTTTGTTGTATCTATCCGTTTCCTTTGAGTTCTGCCATGAGCCCGTTCCTGAGATACAGAATCTCTGTGTGCGATTAAAATGGAGTATCTTGACCCAAGGAATAAAAACAGTCATCATAAAGCTAGGGAAAGTTCACCAACCTAAATGGCATTTTTGAGGGTTTCTGATGTTTCCTACTAAGATATGAACCACTTGTATACTTGTAGCTTCTTCTGCCACACCCTCCTTGGCTTGGCTTTAATATCCTACCTACCATACTTTCATCTACCAAGTTTTTCAAGTGACTGCCGGGATTGACTTGCCACCTGCACCATTCTGGACCCCATGGATACTATCCTAATGGAGGCGCCATCATCCTACCTGTGCAGCTTGCTCTTCCTTTGTCTGCCTGAGCTCAGTCAGGAAAGTGCTAATGAGTTCTTCATTTTCTTGAAGCTGCTGCTTCATCAGGACAATCTCCTCCATATCAGCCGATTTCTTATCCAAATGAAGGGGAAAATATTTATTTAATCAATGGGATTGGCAACTTTTAGTTCTTTTGACTTTCTCATTTGCCTTGAATACCTACCCTATTTTATACTAATTTCCACTTTAATGCAAAAAGAATTTTATTTGCTAATTTATAAAGTATCATTGAATTGCCAAAACTTTTCAGAAGAAGACAGAAGCAATAGCAATACGCTTTTCAATTTCGTTGAAAGCTAACATAGCAAAGAGACAGACCAAATAGACAGTGAGCAGAAAAACATGGAAATCAGTAACAATATGTAAAAACTATCCTACAAACCTTGCACTAAACAAGTTAAGGGCAAACCAGAAAAATTGGGATTTTCTTGGCATTAGAGAATATAAAATAATAATGATAAAAAAGACAGCAATAGAGCTACATCTGATGTTCCTGTGAAACAGGGAAAAATCCAAGGTAAACAAGAAGTATTTGCAGGAATAGGTGGCAGCTAGTATTAGAAGAGATGCAACACTTCCCATTCTTTGATCATGGGTAAATGCAGGCCATCCACAGGAAAAAAAGAAACCCAAATGCGATCTGTATAGACGTTTAGCAATGGTTCAGTGGCAACTAGCACTTGCTGCTCTTGTGAAAAGATCCAGGTTCCATCACAGCACCCACGCTATCTGTAACTCCAGTTCCAGGGGATCTGATGTCCTCGTCTGACCTCTGGGGGTATGTAGTGCATATACATACATGTAAGCAAAAACATTCACACAAAAGATGCATGAACAATTACATAATATCATTCAAAAGTCAGGCAAGGTGGCTCATGCCTATAATTCCAGCACTCAAGAGGCTGAGACAGGAGGACTGCCACAAGTTCAAGGTAAAACTGGGCTACATTGTGAGACCTTCCTTCAAAAACAACAACAAAAATCACGAAGAATAAGGAGCAGAAAAATATGCTGAAAGACACTGTAACCTATATCATCGTTAAACATGTTTAAGAAAAATGAAGAGGAAATGAAAGGAAAATTAGAGTTAGAAAAGTTTGAAAAATTAATAAAATTCATGAAGTTGATGTAAAAGAAAACTCGTTTCAGAAGAGAAAGCCAAACACAAAACAGAATGCCTTGAGTTAAATAAGAAAAAGGATAAATCAAAAAAATATTAATCACAATTGGTAAAAAAAAAATACACAACCAAAAGTAAAGGTTAACAGAAACCTGCAAGGAAAAAAATGAAAGCATCGGAGCTGACCGAATTCTATGCATCATGCAATTCGAGAGTTTCTGAAAACACACGATCCATACATGAAGAATACATTGAGTATGTGCAAATACCAACCGAGAACGCCACACACACACATGCAAACTCTAATAAATGAGTAGACCAGGAAGCAAGGGAGAGCGGGAGGGGCAGGCAGGGAGGGACAGACTGACTGGAGAGAGCTACTGATCTGGCTCTGGCTTCAGAATGACCATGAAGAAGAACGCTGCATACTAGAGTCATTAGCAATGAGCCTCATACCCTCCACTTCTTTAGTCTATGTTCAGTAAGTAGCTTTAAGGCTAAGATATATCTTCCTAACAAGATTTTAATCAGAAAAGAATGGAGGTAATGATATGATTTCTTTTGTAGTATCTATCCGTTTCCTTTGAGTTCTGCCATGAGCCTGTTCCTGAGATACAGAATCTCTGTGTGCGATTAAAATGGAGTATCTTGACCCAAGGAATAAAAACAGTCATCATAAAGCTATGGCAAGTTCACCAACCTAAATGGCATTTTTGAGGGTTTCTGATGTTTCCTACTAAGAAATGAACCACTTACCATACTTGTAGCTTCTTCTGCCACATCCTCCTAGGCTTGGCTTTAATATCCTACCTACCATACTTTCATCTACCAAGCTTTTCAAGTGACTGCCGGGATTGACTTGCCACCTGCACCATTCTGGACCCCAGGGATACTATCCTAATGGTGGCGCCATCATCCTACCTGTGCAGCTTGATCTTCCTGTGTCTGCTTGAGCTCAGTGCGCAAAGTACTAATGATTTTTTCCTTTTCTTGAAGCTGCTGCTTCATCAGGCTGAAATCCTTCATCTCAACCAAATTCTTGTCCAACTGAAGGGGAAAATATTTACTTAAGTAATGGGATTGGCAACTTTTAGTTCTTTTGACTTTCTCATTTGCCTTGAATACCTACCCTATTTTATACTAATTTCCACTTTAATGCAAAAAGAATTTTATTTGCTAATTTATAAAGTATCATTGAATTGCCAAAACTTTTCAGAAGAAGACAGAAGCAATAGCAATACGCTTTTCAATTTCGTTGAAAGCTAACATAGCAAAGAGACAGACCAAATAGACAGTGAGAGGAAACATGGAAATCAGTAACAATATGTAAAAACTATCCTACAAACCTTGCACTAAACAAGTTAAGGGCAAACCAGAAAAATTGGGATTTTCTTGGCATTAGAGAATATAAAATAATAATGATAAA
Source organism: Microtus oregoni (assembly GCF_018167655.1). Classification (NCBI taxonomy): domain Eukaryota; kingdom Metazoa; phylum Chordata; class Mammalia; order Rodentia; family Cricetidae; genus Microtus; species Microtus oregoni. The sequence continues at coordinate 16,676,259 of NW_024543208.1, read as the reverse complement.
AAAGACAGCAATAGAGCTACATCTGATGTTCCTGTGAAATAGGGAAAAATCCAAGGTAAACAAGAAGTATTTGCAGGAATAGGTGGCAGCTAGTATTAGAAGAGATGCAACACTTCCCATTCTTTGATCATGGGTAAATGCAGGCCATCCACAGGAAAAAAAAACCCAAATGCGATCTGTATAGACGTTTAGCAATGTTTCAGTGGCAACTAGCACTTGCTGCTCTTGTGAAAAGATCCAGGTTCCATCACAGCACCCACGCTATCTGTAACTCCAGTTCCAGGGGATCTGATGTCCTCGTCTGACCTCTGGGGGTATGTGGTGCATATACATACATGTAAGCAAAAACATTCACACAAAAGATGCATGAACAATTACATAATATCATTCAAAAGTCAGGCAAGGTGGCTCATGCCTATAATTCCAGCACTCAAGAGGCTGAGACAGGAGGACTGCCACAAGTTCAAGGTAAAACTGGGCTACATTGTGAGACCTTCCTTCAAAAACAACAACAAAAATCACGAAGAATAAGGAGAAGAAAAATATGCTGAAAGACACTGTAACCTATATCATCGTTAAACATGTTTAAGAAAAATAAAGAGGAAATGAAAGGAAAATTAGAGTTAGAAAAGTTTGAAAAATTAATAAAATTCATGAAGTTGATGTAAAAGAAAACTCGTTTCAGAAGAGAAAGCCAAACACAAAACAGAATGCCTTGAGTTAAATAAGAAAAAGGATAAATCAAAAACATATTAATCACAATTGGTAAAAAAAAATATACACAACCAAAAGTAAAGGTTAACAGAAACCTGCAAGGAAAAAAATGAAAGCATCGGAGCTGACCGAATGCTATGCATCATGCAATTCGAGAGTTTCTGAAAACACACGATCCATACATGAAGAATACATTGAGTATGTGCAAATACCAACCGAGAACGCCACACACACACACATGCAAACTCTAATAAATGAGTAGACCAGGAAGCAAGGGAGAGCGGGAGGGGCAGGCAGGGAGGGACAGACTGACTGGAGAGAGCTACTGATCTGGCTCTGGCTTCAGAATGACCATGAAGAAGAACGCTGCATACTAGAGTCATTAGCAATGAGCCTCATACCCTCCACTTCTTTAGTCTATGTTCAGTAAGTAGCTTTAAGGCTAAGATATATCTTCCTAACAAGATTTTAATCAGAAAAGAATGGAGGTAATGATATGATTTCTTTTGTAGTATCTATCCGTTTCCTTTGAGTTCTGCCATGAGCCTGTTCCTGAGATACAGAATCTCTGTGTGCGATTAAAATGGAGTATCTTGACCCAAGGAATAAAAACAGTCATCATAAAGCTATGGCAAGTTCACCAACCTAAATGGCATTTTTGAGGGTTTCTGATGTTTCCTACTAAGAAATGAACCACTTACCATACTTGTAGCTTCTTCTGCCACATCCTCCTAGGCTTGGCTTTAATATCCTACCTACCATACTTTCATCTACCAAGCTTTTCAAGTGACTGCCGGGATTGACTTGCCACCTGCACCATTCTGGACCCCAGGGATACTATCCTAATGGTGGCGCCATAATCCTACCTGTGCAGCTTGATCTTCCTGTGTCTGCTTGAGCTCAGTGCGCAAAGTACTAATGATTTTTTCCTTTTCTTGAAGCTGCTGCTTCATCAGGCTGAAATCCTTCATCTCAACCAAATTCTTGTCCAACTGAAGGGGAAAATATTTACTTAAGTAATGGGATTGGCAACCTTTAGTTCTTTTGACTTTCTCATTTGCCTTGAATACCTACCCTATTTTATACTAATTTCCACTTTAATGCAAAAAGAATTTTATTTGCTAATTTATAAAGTATCATTGAATTGCCAAAACTTTTCAGAAGAAGACAGAAGCAATAGCAATACGCTTTTCAATTTCGTTGAAAGCTAACATAGCAAAGAGACAGACCAAATAGACAGTGAGCAGAAAAACATGGAAATCAGTAACAATATGTAAAAACTATCCTACAAACCTTGCACTAAACAAGTTAAGGGCAAACCAGAAAAATTGGGATTTTCTTGGCATTAGAGAATATAAAATAATAATGATAAAAAAGACAGCAATAGAGCTACATCTGATGTTCCTGTGAAATAGGGAAAAATCCAAGGTAAACAAGAAGTATTTGCAGGAATAGGTGGCAGCTAGTATTAGAAGAGATGCAACACTTCCCATTCTTTGATCATGGGTAAATGCAGGCCATCCACAGGAAAAAAAAAACCCAAATGCGATCTGTATAGACGTTTAGCAATGGTTCAGTGGCAACTAGCACTTGCTGCTCTTGTGAAAAGATCCAGGTTCCATCACAGCACCCACGCTATCTGTAACTCCAGTTCCAGGGGATCTGATGTCCTCGTCTGACCTCTGGGGGTATGTAGTGCATATACATACATGTAAGCAAAAACATTCACACAAAAGATGCATGAACAATTACATAATATCATTCAAAAGTCAGGCATGGTGGCTCATGCCTATAATTCCAGCACTCAAGAGGCTGAGACAGGAGGACTGCCACAAGTTCAAGGTAAAACTGGGCTACATTGTGAGACCTTCCTTCAAAAACAACAACAAAAATCACGAAGAATAAGGAGCAGAAAAATATGCTGAAAGACACTGTAACCTATATCATCGTTAAACATGTTTAAGAAAAATGAAGAGGAAATGAAAGGAAAATTAGAGTTAGAAAAGTTTGAAAAATTAATAAAATTCATGAAGTTGATGTAAAAGAAAACTCGTTTCAGAAGAGAAATCCAAACACAAAACAGAATGCCTATAGTTAAATAAGAAAAAGGATAAATCAAAAAAATATTAATCACAATTGGTAAAAAAAAAAAAAACACACAACCAAAAGTAAAGGTTAACAGAAACCTGCAAGGAAAAAAATGAAAGCATCGGAGCAGACCGAATGCTATATGGATCATGTAATTCAAGAGTTTCTGAAAACACACGATCCATACATGAAGAATCCACAGAGTATGTGCAAATACCAACCAAGAACGCCACACACACGCACACACATACACACACATGCAAACTCTAATAAATGAGTAGACCAGGAAGCAGGGGAGAGCAGGAGGGGCAGGCAGGGAGGGACAGACTGACTGGAGAGAGCTACTGATCTGGCTCTGGCTTCAGAATGACCATGAAGAAGAACGCTGCATACTAGAGTCATTAGCAATGAGCCTCATACCCTCTCCACTTCTTTAGTTTATGTTCAGTAAGTAGCTTTAAGGCTAAGATATATCTTCCTAACAAGATTTTAATCAGAAAAGAATGGAGGTAATGATTTGATTTCTTTTGTTGTATCTATCCGTTTCCTTTGAGTTCTGCCATGAGCCCATTCCTGAGATACAGAATCTCTGTGTGCGATTAAAATGGAGTATCTTGACCCAAGGAATAAAAACAGTCATCATAAAGCTATGGCAAGTTCACCAACCTAAATGGCATTTTTGAGGGTTTCTGATGTTTCCTACTAAGATATTAACCACTTGTATACTTGTAGCTTCTTATGCCACACCCTCCTAGGCTTGGCTTTAATATCCTAGCTACCATACTTTCATCTACCAAGCTTTTCAAGTGACTGCCGAGATTGACTTGCCACCTGCACCATTCTGGACCCCATGGATACTATCCTAATGGAGGCGCCATCATCCTACCTGTGCAGCTTGCTCTTCCTTTGTCTGCCTGAGCTCAGTCCGGAAAGTGCTAATGAGTTCTTCATTTTCTTGAAGCTGCTGCTTCATCAGGACAATCTCCTCCATATCAGCCGATTTCTTATCCAAATGAAGGGGAAAATATTTATTTAATCAATGGGATTGGCAACTTTTAGTTCTTTTGACTTTCTCATTTGCCTTGAATACCTACCCTATTTTATACTAATTTCCACTTTAATGCAAAAAGAATTTTATTTGCTAATTTATAAAGTATCATTGAATTGCCAAAACTTTTCAGAAGAATACAGAAGCAATAGCAATACGCTTTTCAATTTCGTTGAAAGCTAACATAGCAAAGAGACAGACCAAATAGACAGTGAGCAGAAAAACATGGAAATCAGTAACAATATGTAAAAACTATCCTACAAACCTTGCACTAAACAAGTTAAGGGCAAACCAGAAAAATTGGGATTTTCTTGGCATTAGAGAATATAAAATAATAATGATAAAAAAGACAGCAATAGAGCTACATCTGATGTTCCTGTGAAATAGGGAAAAATCCAAGGTAAACAAGAAGTATTTGCAGGAATAGGTGGCAGCTAGTATTAGAAGAGATGCAACACTTCCCATTCTTTGATCATGGGTAAATGCAGGCCATCCACAGGAAAAAAAACCCAAATGCGATCTGTATAGACGTTTAGCAATGGTTCAGTGGCAACTAGCACTTGCTGCTCTTGTGAAAAGATCCAGGTTCCATCACAGCACCCACGCTATCTGTAACTCCAGTTCCAGGGGATCTGATGTCCTCGTCTGACCTCTGGGGGTATGTAGTGCATATACATACATGTAAGCAAAAACATTCACACAAAAGATGCATGAACAATTACATAATATCATTCAAAAGTCAGGCAAGGTGGCTCATGCCTATAATTCCAGCACTCAAGAGGCTGAGACAGGAGGACTGCCACAAGTTCAAGGTAAAACTGGGCTACATTGTGAGACCTTCCTTCAAAAACAACAACAAAAATCACGAAGAATAAGGAGCAGAAAAATATGCTGAAAGACACTGTAACCTATATCATCGTTAAACATGTTTAAGAAAAATGAAGAGGAAATGAAAGGAAAATTAGAGTTAGAAAAGTTTGAAAAATTAATAAAATTCATGAAGTTGATGTAAAAGAAAACTCGTTTCAGAAGAGAAAGCCAAACACAAAACAGAATGCCTTTAGTTAAATAAGAAAAAGGATAAATCAAAAAAATATTAATCACAATTGGTAAAAAAAAAATACACAACCAAAAGTAAAGGTTAACAGAAACCTGCAAGGAAAAAAATGAAAGCATCGGAGCTGACCGAATGCTATGCATCATGCAATTCGAGAGTTTCTGAAAACACACGATCCATACATGAAGAATACATTGAGTATGTGCAAATACCAACCGAGAACGCCACACACACACACATGCAAACTCTAATAAATGAGTAGACCAGGAAGCAAGGGAGAGCGGGAGGGGCAGGCAGGGAGGGACAGACTGACTGGAGAGAGCTACTGATCTGGCTCTGGCTTCAGAATGACCATGAAGAAGAACGCTGCATACTAGAGTCATTAGCAATGAGCCTCATACCCTCCACTTCTTTAGTCTATGTTCAGTAAGTAGCTTTAAGGCTAAGATATATCTTCCTAACAAGATTTTAATCAGAAAAGAATGGAGGTAATGATATGATTTCTTTTGTAGTATCTATCCGTTTCCTTTGAGTTCTGCCATGAGCCTGTTCCTGAGATACAGAATCTCTGTGTGCGATTAAAATGGAGTATCTTGACCCAAGGAATAAAAACAGTCATCATAAAGCTATGGCAAGTTCACCAACCTAAATGGCATTTTTGAGGGTTTCTGATGTTTCCTACTAAGAAATGAACCACTTACCATACTTGTAGCTTCTTCTGCCATACCCTCCTAGGCTTGGCTTTAATATCCTACCTACCATACTTTCATCTACCAAGCTTTTCAAGTGACTGCCGGGATTGACTTGCCACCTGCACCATTCTGGACCCCAGGGATACTATCCTAATGGTGGCGCCATCATCCTACCTGTGCAGCTTGATCTTCCTGTGTCTGCTTGAGCTCAGTGCGCAAAGTACTAATGATTTTTTCCTTTTCTTGAAGCTGCTGCTTCATCAGGCTGAAATCCTTCATCTCAACCAAATTCTTGTCCAACTGAAGGGGAAAATATTTACTTAAGTAATGGGATTGGCAACTTTTAGTTCTTTTGACTTTCTCATTTGCCTTGAATACCTACCCTATTTTATACTAATTTCCACTTTAATGCAAAAAGAATTTTATTTGCTAATTTATAAAGTATCATTGAATTGCCAAAACTTTTCAGAAGAAGACAGAAGCAATAGCAATACGCTTTTCAATTTCGTTGAAAGCTAACATAGCAAAGAGACAGACCAAATAGACAGTGAGAGGAAACATGGAAATCAGTAACAATATGTAAAAACTATCCTACAAACCTTGCACTAAACAAGTTAAGGGCAAACCAGAAAAATTGGGATTTTCTTGGCATTAGAGAATATAAAATAATAATGATAAAAAAGACAGCAATAGAGCTACATCTGATGTTCCTGTGAAATAGGGAAAAATCCAAGGTAAACAAGAAGTATTTGCAGGAATAGGTGGCAGCTAGTATTAGAAGAGATGCAACACTTCCCATTCTTTGATCATGGGTAAATGCAGGCCATCCACAGGAAAAAAAAAACCCAAATGCGATCTGTATAGACGTTTAGCAATGGTTCAGTGGCAACTAGCACTTGCTGCTCTTGTGAAAAGATCCAGGTTCCATCACAGCACCCACGCTATCTGTAACTCCAGTTCCAGGGGATCTGATGTCCTCGTCTGACCTCTGGGGGTATGTAGTGCATATACATACATGTAAGCAAAAACATTCACACAAAAGATGCATGAACAATTACATAATATCATTCAAAAGTCAGGCATGGTGGCTCATGCCTATAATTCCAGCACTCAAGAGGCTGAGACAGGAGGACTGCCACAAGTTCAAGGTAAAACTGGGCTACATTGTGAGACCTTCCTTCAAAAACAACAACAAAAATCACGAAGAATAAGGAGCAGAAAAATATGCTGAAAGACACTGTAACCTATATCATCGTTAAACATGTTTAAGAAAAATGAAGAGGAAATGAAAGGAAAATTAGAGTTAGAAAAGTTTGAAAAATTAATAAAATTCATGAAGTTGATGTAAAAGAAAACTCGTTTCAGAAGAGAAAGCCAAACACAAAACAGAATGCCTTGAGTTAAATAAGAAAAAGGATAAATCAAAAAAATATTAATCACAATTGGTAAAAAAAAATACACAACCAAAAGTAAAGGTTAACAGAAACCTGCAAGGAAAAAAATGAAAGCATCGGAGCTGACCGAATGCTATGCATCATGCAATTCGAGAGTTTCTGAAAACACACGATCCATACATGAAGAATACATTGAGTATGTGCAAATACCAACCGAGAACGCCACACACACACACATGCAAACTCTAATAAATGAGTAGACCAGGAAGCAAGGGAGTGCGGGAGGGGCAGGCAGGGAGGGACAGACTGACTGGAGAGAGCTACTGATCTGGCTCTGGCTTCAGAATGACCATGAAGAAGAACGCTGCATACTAGAGTCATTAGCAATGAGCCTCAAACCCTCCACTTCTTTAGTCTATGTTCAGTAAGTAGCTTTAAGGCTAAGATATATCTTCCTAACAAGATTTTAATCAGAAAAGAATGGAGGTAATGATATGATTTCTTTTGTAGTATCTATCCGTTTCCTTTGAGTTCTGCCATGAGCCTGTTCCTGAGATACAGAATCTCTGTGTGCGATTAAAATGGAGTATCTTGACCCAAGGAATAAAAACAGTCATCATAAAGCTATGGCAAGTTCACCAACCTAAATGGCATTTTTGAGGGTTTCTGATGTTTCCTACTAAGAAATGAACCACTTACCATACTTGTAGCTTCTTCTGCCACATCCTCCTAGGCTTGGCTTTAATATCCTACCTACCATACTTTCATCTACCAAGCTTTTCAAGTGACTGCCGGGATTGACTTGCCACCTGCACCATTCTGGACCCCAGGGATACTATCCTAATGGTGGCGCCATCATCCTACCTGTGCAGCTTGATCTTCCTGTGTCTGCTTGAGCTCAGTGCGCAAAGTACTAATGATTTTTTCCTTTTCTTGAAGCTGCTGCTTCATCAGGCTGAAATCCTTCATCTCAACCAAATTCTTGTCCAACTGAAGGGGAAAATATTTACTTAAGTAATGGGATTGGCAACTTTTAGTTCTTTTGACTTTCTCATTTGCCTTGAATACCTACCCTATTTTATACTAATTTCCACTTTAATGCAAAAAGAATTTTATTTGCTAATTTATAAAGTATCATTGAATTGCCAAAACTTTTCAGAAGAAGACAGAAGCAATAGCAATACGCTTTTCAATTTCGTTGAAAGCTAACATAGCAAAGAGACAGACCAAATAGACAGTGAGCAGAAAAACATGGAAATCAGTAACAATATGTAAAAACTATCCTACAAACCTTGCACTAAACAAGTTAAGGGCAAACCAGAAAAATTGGGATTTTCTTGGCATTAGAGAATATAAAATAATAATTATAAAAAAGACAGCAATAGAGCTACATCTGATGTTCCTGTGAAATAGGGAAAAATCCAAGGTAAACAAGAAGTATTTGCAGGAATAGGTGGCATCTAGTATTAGAAGAGATGCAACACTTCCCATTCTTTGATCATGGGTAAATGCAGGCCATCCACAGGAAAAAAAAAAACCCAAATGCGATCTATATAGACGTTTAGCAATGGTTCAGTGGCAACTAGCACTTGCTGCTCTTGTGAAAAGATCCAGGTTCCATCACAGCACCCATGCTATCTGTAACTCCAGTTCCAGGGGATCTGATGTCCTCGTCTGACCTCTGGGGGTATGTAGTGCATATACATACATGTAAGCAAAAACATTCACACAAAAGATGCATGAACAATTACATAATATCATTCAAAAGTCAGGCATGGTGGCTCATGCCTATAATTCCAGCACTCAAGAGGCTGAGACAGGAGGACTGCCACAAGTTCAAGGTAAAACTGGGCTACATTGTGAGACCTTCCTTCAAAAACAACAACAAAAATCACGAAGAATAAGGAGAAGAAAAATATGCTGAAAGACACTGTGTAACCTATATCATCGTTAAACATGTTTAAGAAAAATGAAGAGGAAATGAAAGGAAAATTAGAGTTAGAAAAGTTTGAAAAATTAATAAAATTCATGAAGTTGATGTAAAAGAAAACTCATTTCAGAAGAGAAAGCCAAAAACAAAACAGAATGCCTTTAGTTAAATAAGAAAAAGGATAAATCAAAAAAATATTAATCACAATTGGTAAAAAAAAAAAAAACCACACAACGAAAAGTAAAGGTTAACAGAAACCTGCAAGGAAAAAAATGAAAGCATCGGAGCAGACCGAATGCTATATGCATCATGTAATTCAAGAGTTTCTGAAAACACACGATCCATACATGAAGAATACACTGAGTATGTGCAAATACCAATCAAGAACGCCACACACACACACACACACACACATGCAAACTCTAATAAATGAGTAGACCAGGAAGCAGGGGAGAGCAGGAGGGGCAGGCAGGAAGAACAGAATGACTGGAGGGAGCTACTGATCTGGCTCTGGCTTCAGAATGACCATGAAGAAGAACGCTGCATACTAGAGTCATTAGCAATGAGCCTCATACCCTCTCCACTTCTTTAGTTCATGTTCAGTAAGTAGCTTTAAGGCTAAGATATATCTTCCTAACAAGATTTTAATCAGAAAAGAATGGAGGTAATGATTTGATTTCTTTTGTTGTATCTATCCGTTTCCTTTGAGTTCTGCCATGAGCCCATTCCTGAGATACAGAATCTCTGTGTGCGATTAAAATGGAGTATCTTGACCCAAGGAATAAAAACAGTCATCATAAAGCTATGGCAAGTTCACCAACCTAAATGGCATTTTTGAGGGTTTCTGATGTTTCCTACTAAGATATTAACCACTTGTATACTTGTAGCTTCTTATGCCACACCCTCCTAGGCTTGGCTTTAATATCCTAGCTACCATACTTTCATCTACCAAGCTTTTCAAGTGACTGCCGAGATTGACTTGCCACCTGCACCATTCTGGACCCCATGGATACTATCCTAATGGAGGCGCCATCATCCTACCTGTGCAGCTTGCTCTTCCTTTGTCTGCCTGAGCTCAGTCCGGAAAGTGCTAATGAGTTCTTCATTTTCTTGAAGCTGCTGCTTCATCAGGACAATCTCCTCCATATCAGCCGATTTCTTATCCAAATGAAGGGGAAAATATTTATTTAATCAATGGGATTGGCAACTTTTAGTTCTTTTGACTTTCTCATTTGCCTTGAATACCTACCCTATTTTATACTAATTTCCACTTTAATGCAAAAAGAATTTTATTTGCTAATTTATAAAGTATCATTGAATTGCCAAAACTTTTCAGAAGAATACAGAAGCAATAGCAATACGCTTTTCAATTTCGTTGAAAGCTAACATAGCAAAGAGACAGACCAAATAGACAGTGAGCAGAAAAACATGGAAATCAGTAACAATATGTAAAAACTATCCTACAAACCTTGCACTAAACAAGTTAAGGGCAAACCAGAAAAATTGGGATTTTCTTGGCATTAGAGAATATAAAATAATAATGATAAAAAAGACAGCAATAGAGCTACATCTGATGTTCCTGTGAAATAGGGAAAAATCCAAGGTAAACAAGAAGTATTTGCAGGAATAGGTGGCAGCTAGTATTAGAAGAGATGCAACACTTCCCATTCTTTGATCATGGGTAAATGCAGGCCATCCACAGGAAAAAAAACCCAAATGCGATCTGTATAGACGTTTAGCAATGGTTCAGTGGCAACTAGCACTTGCTGCTCTTGTGAAAAGATCCAGGTTCCATCACAGCACCCACGCTATCTGTAACTCCAGTTCCAGGGGATCTGATGTCCTCGTCTGACCTCTGGGGGTATGTAGTGCATATACATACATGTAAGCAAAAACATTCACACAAAAGATGCATGAACAATTACATAATATCATTCAAAAGTCAGGCAAGGTGGCTCATGCCTATAATTCCAGCACTCAAGAGGCTGAGACAGGAGGACTGCCACAAGTTCAAGGTAAAACTGGGCTACATTGTGAGACCTTCCTTCAAAAACAACAACAAAAATCACGAAGAATAAGGAGCAGAAAAATATGCTGAAAGACACTGTAACCTATATCATCGTTAAACATGTTTAAGAAAAATGAAGAGGAAATGAAAGGAAAATTAGAGTTAGAAAAGTTTGAAAAATTAATAAAATTCATGAAGTTGATGTAAAAGAAAACTCGTTTCAGAAGAGAAAGCCAAACACAAAACAGAATGCCTTTAGTTAAATAAGAAAAAGGATAAATCAAAAAAATATTAATCACAATTGGTAAAAAAAAAATACACAACCAAAAGTAAAGGTTAACAGAAACCTGCAAGGAAAAAAATGAAAGCATCGGAGCTGACCGAATGCTATGCATCATGCAATTCGAGAGTTTCTGAAAACACACGATCCATACATGAAGAATACATTGAGTATGTGCAAATACCAACCGAGAACGCCACACACACACACATGCAAACTCTAATAAATGAGTAGACCAGGAAGCAAGGGAGAGCGGGAGGGGCAGGCAGGGAGGGACAGACTGACTGGAGAGAGCTACTGATCTGGCTCTGGCTTCAGAATGACCATGAAGAAGAACGCTGCATACTAGAGTCATTAGCAATGAGCCTCATACCCTCCACTTCTTTAGTCTATGTTCAGTAAGTAGCTTTAAGGCTAAGATATATCTTCCTAACAAGATTTTAATCAGAAAAGAATGGAGGTAATGATATGATTTCTTTTGTAGTATCTATCCGTTTCCTTTGAGTTCTGCCATGAGCCTGTTCCTGAGATACAGAATCTCTGTGTGCGATTAAAATGGAGTATCTTGACCCAAGGAATAAAAACAGTCATCATAAAGCTATGGCAAGTTCACCAACCTAAATGGCATTTTTGAGGGTTTCTGATGTTTCCTACTAAGAAATGAACCACTTACCATACTTGTAGCTTCTTCTGCCATACCCTCCTAGGCTTGGCTTTAATATCCTACCTACCATACTTTCATCTACCAAGCTTTTCAAGTGACTGCCGGGATTGACTTGCCACCTGCACCATTCTGGACCCCAGGGATACTATCCTAATGGTGGCGCCATCATCCTACCTGTGCAGCTTGATCTTCCTGTGTCTGCTTGAGCTCAGTGCGCAAAGTACTAATGATTTTTTCCTTTTCTTGAAGCTGCTGCTTCATCAGGCTGAAATCCTTCATCTCAACCAAATTCTTGTCCAACTGAAGGGGAAAATATTTACTTAAGTAATGGGATTGGCAACTTTTAGTTCTTTTGACTTTCTCATTTGCCTTGAATACCTACCCTATTTTATACTAATTTCCACTTTAATGCAAAAAGAATTTTATTTGCTAATTTATAAAGTATCATTGAATTGCCAAAACTTTTCAGAAGAAGACAGAAGCAATAGCAATACGCTTTTCAATTTCGTTGAAAGCTAACATAGCAAAGAGACAGACCAAATAGACAGTGAGAGGAAACATGGAAATCAGTAACAATATGTAAAAACTATCCTACAAACCTTGCACTAAACAAGTTAAGGGCAAACCAGAAAAATTGGGATTTTCTTGGCATTAGAGAATATAAAATAATAATGATAAAAAAGACAGCAATAGAGCTACATCTGATGTTCCTGTGAAATAGGGAAAAATCCAAGGTAAACAAGAAGTATTTGCAGGAATAGGTGGCAGCTAGTATTAGAAGAGATGCAACACTTCCCATTCTTTGATCATGGGTAAATGCAGGCCATCCACAGGAAAAAAAAAACCCAAATGCGATCTGTATAGACGTTTAGCAATGGTTCAGTGGCAACTAGCACTTGCTGCTCTTGTGAAAAGATCCAGGTTCCATCACAGCACCCACGCTATCTGTAACTCCAGTTCCAGGGGATCTGATGTCCTCGTCTGACCTCTGGGGGTATGTAGTGCATATACATACATGTAAGCAAAAACATTCACACAAAAGATGCATGAACAATTACATAATATCATTCAAAAGTCAGGCATGGTGGCTCATGCCTATAATTCCAGCACTCAAGAGGCTGAGACAGGAGGACTGCCACAAGTTCAAGGTAAAACTGGGCTACATTGTGAGACCTTCCTTCAAAAACAACAACAAAAATCACGAAGAATAAGGAGCAGAAAAATATGCTGAAAGACACTGTAACCTATATCATCGTTAAACATGTTTAAGAAAAATGAAGAGGAAATGAAAGGAAAATTAGAGTTAGAAAAGTTTGAAAAATTAATAAAATTCATGAAGTTGATGTAAAAGAAAACTCGTTTCAGAAGAGAAAGCCAAACACAAAACAGAATGCCTTGAGTTAAATAAGAAAAAGGATAAATCAAAAAAATATTAATCACAATTGGTAAAAAAAAATACACAACCAAAAGTAAAGGTTAACAGAAACCTGCAAGGAAAAAAATGAAAGCATCGGAGCTGACCGAATGCTATGCATCATGCAATTCGAGAGTTTCTGAAAACACACGATCCATACATGAAGAATACATTGAGTATGTGCAAATACCAACCGAGAACGCCACACACACACACATGCAAACTCTAATAAATGAGTAGACCAGGAAGCAAGGGAGAGCGGGAGGGGCAGGCAGGGAGGGACAGACTGACTGGAGAGAGCTACTGATCTGGCTCTGGCTTCAGAATGACCATGAAGAAGAACGCTGCATACTAGAGTCATTAGCAATGAGCCTCAAACCCTCCACTTCTTTAGTCTATGTTCAGTAAGTAGCTTTAAGGCTAAGATATATCTTCCTAACAAGATTTTAATCAGAAAAGAATGGAGGTAATGATATGATTTCTTTTGTAGTATCTATCCGTTTCCTTTGAGTTCTGCCATGAGCCTGTTCCTGAGATACAGAATCTCTGTGTGCGATTAAAATGGAGTATCTTGACCCAAGGAATAAAAACAGTCATCATAAAGCTATGGCAAGTTCACCAACCTAAATGGCATTTTTGAGGGTTTCTGATGTTTCCTACTAAGAAATGAACCACTTACCATACTTGTAGCTTCTTCTGCCACATCCTCCTAGGCTTGGCTTTAATATCCTACCTACCATACTTTCATCTACCAAGCTTTTCAAGTGACTGCCGGGATTGACTTGCCACCTGCACCATTCTGGACCCCAGGGATACTATCCTAATGGTGGCGCCATCATCCTACCTGTGCAGCTTGATCTTCCTGTGTCTGCTTGAGCTCAGTGCGCAAAGTACTAATGATTTTTTCCTTTTCTTGAAGCTGCTGCTTCATCAGGCTGAAATCCTTCATCTCAACCAAATTCTTGTCCAACTGAAGGGGAAAATATTTACTTAAGTAATGGGATTGGCAACTTTTAGTTCTTTTGACTTTCTCATTTGCCTTGAATACCTACCCTATTTTATACTAATTTCCACTTTAATGCAAAAAGAATTTTATTTGCTAATTTATAAAGTATCATTGAATTGCCAAAACTTTTCAGAAGAAGACAGAAGCAATAGCAATACGCTTTTCAATTTCGTTGAAAGCTAACATAGCAAAGAGACAGACCAAATAGACAGTGAGCAGAAAAACATGGAAATCAGTAACAATATGTAAAAACTATCCTACAAACCTTGCACTAAACAAGTTAAGGGCAAACCAGAAAAATTGGGATTTTCTTGGCATTAGAGAATATAAAATAATAATTATAAAAAAGACAGCAATAGAGCTACATCTGATGTTCCTGTGAAATAGGGAAAAATCCAAGGTAAACAAGAAGTATTTGCAGGAATAGGTGGCATCTAGTATTAGAAGAGATGCAACACTTCCCATTCTTTGATCATGGGTAAATGCAGGCCATCCACAGGAAAAAAAAAAACCCAAATGCGATCTATATAGACGTTTAGCAATGGTTCAGTGGCAACTAGCACTTGCTGCTCTTGTGAAAAGATCCAGGTTCCATCACAGCACCCATGCTATCTGTAACTCCAGTTCCAGGGGATCTGATGTCCTCGTCTGACCTCTGGGGGTATGTAGTGCATATACATACATGTAAGCAAAAACATTCACACAAAAGATGCATGAACAATTACATAATATCATTCAAAAGTCAGGCATGGTGGCTCATGCCTATAATTCCAGCACTCAAGAGGCTGAGACAGGAGGACTGCCACAAGTTCAAGGTAAAACTGGGCTACATTGTGAGACCTTCCTTCAAAAACAACAACAAAAATCACGAAGAATAAGGAGAAGAAAAATATGCTGAAAGACACTGTGTAACCTATATCATCGTTAAACATGTTTAAGAAAAATGAAGAGGAAATGAAAGGAAAATTAGAGTTAGAAAAGTTTGAAAAATTAATAAAATTCATGAAGTTGATGTAAAAGAAAACTCATTTCAGAAGAGAAAGCCAAAAACAAAACAGAATGCCTTTAGTTAAATAAGAAAAAGGATAAATCAAAAAAATATTAATCACAATTGGTAAAAAAAAAAAACCACACAACGAAAAGTAAAGGTTAACAGAAACCTGCAAGGAAAAAAATGAAAGCATCGGAGCAGACCGAATGCTATATGCATCATGTAATTCAAGAGTTTCTGAAAACACACGATCCATACATGAAGAATACACTGAGTATGTGCAAATACCAATCAAGAACGCCACACACACACACACACACACATGCAAACTCTAATAAATGAGTAGACCAGGAAGCAGGGGAGAGCAGGAGGGGCAGGCAGGAAGAACAGAATGACTGGAGGGAGCTACTGATCTGGCTCTGGCTTCAGAATGACCATGAAGAAGAACGCTGCATACTAGAGTCATTAGCAATGAGCCTCATACCCTCTCCACTTCTTTAGTTCATGTTCAGTAAGTAGCTTTAAGGCTAAGATATATCTTCCTAACAAGATTTTAATCAGAAAAGAATGGAGGTAATGATTTGATTTCTTTTGTTGTATCTATCCGTTTCCTTTGAGTTCTGCCATGAGCCTGTTCCTGAGATACAGAATCTCTGTGTGCGATTAAAATGGAGTATCTTGACCCAAGGAATAAAAACAGTCATCATAAAGCTATGGCAAGTTCACCAACCTAAATGGCATTTTTGAGGGTTTCTGATGTTTCCTACTAAGAAATGAACCACTTACCATACTTGTAGCTTCTTCTGCCACACCCTCCTAGGCTTGGCTTTAATATCCTACCTACCATACTTTCATCTACCAAGCTTTTCAAGTGACTGCCGGGACTGACTTGCCACCTGCACCATTCTGGACCCCAGGGATACTATCCTAATGGTGGCGCCATCATCCTACCTGTGCAGCTTGATCTTCCTGTGTCTGCTTGAGCTCAGTGCGCAAAGTACTAATGATTTTTTCCTTTTCTTGAAGCTGCTGCTTCATCAGGCTGAAATCCTTCATCTCAACCAAATTCTTGTCCAACTGAAGGGGAAAATATTTACTTAAGTAATGGGATTGGCAACTTTTAGTTCTTTTGACTTTCTCATTTGCCTTGAATACCTACCCTATTTTATACTAATTTCCACTTTAATGCAAAAAGAATTTTATTTGCTAATTTATAAAGTATCATTGAATTGCCAAAACTTTTCAGAAGAAGACAGAAGCAATAGCAATACGCTTTTCAATTTCGTTGAAAGCTAACATAGCAAAGAGACAGACCAAATAGACAGTGAGCAGAAAAACATGGAAATCAGTAACAATATGTAAAAACTATCCTACAAACCTTGCACTAAACAAGTTAAGGGCAAACCAGAAAAATTGGGATTTTCTTGGCATTAGAGAATATAAAATAATAATTATAAAAAAGACAGCAATAGAGCTACATCTGATGTTCCTGTGAAATAGGGAAAAATCCAAGGTAAACAAGAAGTATTTGCAGGAATAGGTGGCATCTAGTATTAGAAGAGATGCAACACTTCCCATTCTTTGATCATGGGTAAATGCAGGCCATCCACAGGAAAAAAAAAAACCCAAATGCGATCTATATAGACGTTTAGCAATGGTTCAGTGGCAACTAGCACTTGCTGCTCTTGTGAAAAGATCCAGGTTCCATCACAGCAACCATGCTATCTGTAACTCCAGTTCCAGGGGATCTGATGTCCTCGTCTGACCTCTGGGGGTATGTAGTGCATATACATACATGTAAGCAAAAACATTCACACAAAAGATGCATGAACAATTACATAATATCATTCAAAAGTCAGGCATGGTGGCTCATGCCTATAATTCCAGCACTCAAGAGGCTGAGACAGGAGGACTGCCACAAGTTCAAGGTAAAACTGGGCTACATTGTGAGACCTTCCTTCAAAAACAACAACAAAAATCACGAAGAATAAGGAGAAGAAAAATATGCTGAAAGACACTGTGTAACCTATATCATCGTTAAACATGTTTAAGAAAAATGAAGAGGAAATGAAAGGAAAATTAGAGTTAGAAAAGTTTGAAAAATTAATAAAATTCATGAAGTTGATGTAAAAGAAAACTCATTTCAGAAGAGAAAGCCAAAAACAAAACAGAATGCCTTTAGTTAAATAAGAAAAAGGATAAATCAAAAAAATATTAATCACAATTGGTAAAAAAAAAAAAACCACACAACGAAAAGTAAAGGTTAACAGAAACCTGCAAGGAAAAAAATGAAAGCATCGGAGCAGACCGAATGCTATATGCATCATGTAATTCAAGAGTTTCTGAAAACACACGATCCATACATGAAGAATACACTGAGTATGTGCAAATACCAATCAAGAACGCCACACACACACACACACACACATGCAAACTCTAATAAATGAGTAGACCAGGAAGCAGGGGAGAGCAGGAGGGGCAGGCAGGAAGAACAGAATGACTGGAGGGAGCTACTGATCTGGCTCTGGCTTCAGAATGACCATGAAGAAGAACGCTGCATACTAGAGTCATTAGCAATGAGCCTCATACCCTCTCCACTTCTTTAGTTCATGTTCAGTAAGTAGCTTTAAGGCTAAGATATATCTTCCTAACAAGATTTTAATCAGAAAAGAATGGAGGTAATGATTTGATTTCTTTTGTTGTATCTATCCGTTTCCTTTGAGTTCTGCCATGAGCCTGTTCCTGAGATACAGAATCTCTGTGTGCGATTAAAATGGAGTATCTTGACCCAAGGAATAAAAACAGTCATCATAAAGCTATGGCAAGTTCACCAACCTAAATGGCATTTTTGAGGGTTTCTGATGTTTCCTACTAAGAAATGAACCACTTACCATACTTGTAGCTTCTTCTGCCACACCCTCCTAGGCTTGGCTTTAATATCCTACCTACCATACTTTCATCTACCAAGCTTTTCAAGTGACTGCCGGGACTGACTTGCCACCTGCACCATTCTGGACCCCAGGGATACTATCCTAATGGTGGCGCCATCATCCTACCTGTGCAGCTTGATCTTCCTGTGTCTGCTTGAGCTCAGTGCGCAAAGTACTAATGATTTTTTCCTTTTCTTGAAGCTGCTGCTTCATCAGGCTGAAATCCTTCATCTCAACCAAATTCTTGTCCAACTGAAGGGGAAAATATTTACTTAAGTAATGGGATTGGCAACTTTTAGTTCTTTTGACTTTCTCATTTGCCTTGAATACCTACCCTATTTTATACTAATTTCCACTTTAATGCAAAAAGAATTTTATTTGCTAATTTATAAAGTATCATTGAATTGCCAAAACTTTTCAGAAGAAGACAGAAGCAATAGCAATACGCTTTTCAATTTCGTTGAAAGCTAACATAGCAAAGAGACAGACCAAATAGACAGTGAGAGGAAACATGGAAATCAGTAACAATATGTAAAAACTATCCTACAAACCTTGCACTAAACAAGTTAAGGGCAAACCAGAAAAATTGGGATTTTCTTGGCATTAGAGAATATAAAATAATAATGATAAAAAAGACAGCAATAGAGCTACATCTGATGTTCCTGTGAAATAGGGAAAAATCCAAGGTAAACAAGAAGTATTTGCAGGAATAGGTGGCAGCTAGTATTAGAAGAGATGCAACACTTCCCATTCTTTGATCATGGGTAAATGCAGGCCATCCACAGGAAAAAAAGAAACCCAAATGCGATCTGTATAGACGTTTAGCAATGGTTCAGTGGCAACTAGCACTTGCTGCTCTTGTGAAAAGATCCAGGTTCCATCACAGCACCCACGCTATCTGTAACTCCAGTTCCAGGGGATCTGATGTCCTCGTCTGACCTCTGGGGGTATGTAGTGCATATACATACATGTAAGCAAAAACATTCACACAAAAGATGCATGAACAATTACATAATATCATTCAAAAGTCAGGCAAGGTGGCTCATGCCTATAATTCCAGCACTCAAGAGGCTGAGACAGGAGGACTGCCACAAGTTCAAGGTAAAACTGGGCTACATTGTGAGACCTTCCTTCAAAAACAACAACAAAAATCACGAAGAATAAGGAGCAGAAAAATATGCTGAAAGACACTGTAACCTATATCATCGTTAAACATGTTTAAGAAAAATGAAGAGGAAATGAAAGGAAAATTAGAGTTAGAAAAGTTTGAAAAATTAATAAAATTCATGAAGTTGATGTAAAAGAAAACTCGTTTCAGAAGAGAAAGCCAAACACAAAACAGAATGCCTTGAGTTAAATAAGAAAAAGGATAAATCAAAAAAATATTAATCACAATTGGTAAAAAAAAATACACAACCAAAAGTAAAGGTTAACAGAAACCTGCAAGGAAAAAAATGAAAGCATCGGAGCTGACCGAATGCTATGCATCATGCAATTCGAGAGTTTCTGCAAACACACGATCCATACATGAAGAATACATTGAGTATGTGCAAATACCAACCGAGAACGCCACACACACACACATGCAAACTCTAATAAATGAGTAGACCAGGAAGCAAGGGAGAGCGGGAGGGGCAGGCAGGGAGGGACAGACTGACTGGAGAGAGCTACTGATCTGGCTCTGGCTTCAGAATGACCATGAAGAAGAACGCTGCATACTAGAGTCATTAGCAATGAGCCTCATACCCTCCACTTCTTTAGTCTATGTTCAGTAAGTAGCTTTAAGGCTAAGATATATCTTCCTAACCAGATTTTAATCAGAAAAGAATGGAGGTAATGATTGGATTTCTTTTGTAGTATCTATCCGTTTCCTTTGAGTTCTGCCATGAGCCTGTTCCTGAGATACAGAATCTCTGTGTGCGATTAAAATGGAGTATCTTGACCCAAGGAATAAAAACAGTCATCATAAAGCTATGGCAAGTTCACCAACCTAAATGGCATTTTTGAGGGTTTCTGATGTTTCCTACTAAGAAATGAACCACTTACCATACTTGTAGCTTCTTCTGCCACACCCTCCTAGGCTTGGCTTTAATATCCTACCTACCATACTTTCATCTACCAAGCTTTTCAAGTGACTGCCGGGACTGACTTGCCACCTGCACCATTCTGGACCCCAGGGATACTATCCTAATGGTGGCGCCATCATCCTACCTGTGCAGCTTGATCTTCCTGTGTCTGCTTGAGCTCAGTGCGCAAAGTACTAATGATTTTTTCCTTTTCTTGAAGCTGCTGCTTCATCAGGCTGAAATCCTTCATCTCAACCAAATTCTTGTCCAACTGAAGGGGAAAATATTTACTTAAGTAATGGGATTGGCAACTTTTAGTTCTTTTGACTTTCTCATTTGCCTTGAATACCTACCCTATTTTATACTAATTTCCACTTTAATGCAAAAAGAATTTTATTTGCTAATTTATAAAGTATCATTGAATTGCCAAAACTTTTCAGAAGAAGACAGAAGCAATAGCAATACGCTTTTCAATTTCGTTGAAAGCTAACATAGCAAAGAGACAGACCAAATAGACAGTGAGAGGAAACATGGAAATCAGTAACAATATGTAAAAACTATCCTACAAACCTTGCACTAAACAAGTTAAGGGCAAACCAGAAAAATTGGGATTTTCTTGGCATTAGAGAATATAAAATAATAATGATAAAAAAGACAGCAATAGAGCTACATCTGATGTTCCTGTGAAATAGGGAAAAATCCAAGGTAAACAAGAAGTATTTGCAGGAATAGGTGGCAGCTAGTATTAGAAGAGATGCAACACTTCCCATTCTTTGATCATGGGTAAATGCAGGCCATCCACAGGAAAAAAAGAAACCCAAATGCGATCTGTATAGACGTTTAGCAATGGTTCAGTGGCAACTAGCACTTGCTGCTCTTGTGAAAAGATCCAGGTTCCATCACAGCACCCACGCTATCTGTAACTCCAGTTCCAGGGGATCTGATGTCCTCGTCTGACCTCTGGGGGTATGTAGTGCATATACATACATGTAAGCAAAAACATTCACACAAAAGATGCATGAACAATTACATAATATCATTCAAAAGTCAGGCAAGGTGGCTCATGCCTATAATTCCAGCACTCAAGAGGCTGAGACAGGAGGACTGCCACAAGTTCAAGGTAAAACTGGGCTACATTGTGAGACCTTCCTTCAAAAACAACAACAAAAATCACGAAGAATAAGGAGCAGAAAAATATGCTGAAAGACACTGTAACCTATATCATCGTTAAACATGTTTAAGAAAAATGAAGAGGAAATGAAAGGAAAATTAGAGTTAGAAAAGTTTGAAAAATTAATAAAATTCATGAAGTTGATGTAAAAGAAAACTCGTTTCAGAAGAGAAAGCCAAACACAAAACAGAATGCCTTGAGTTAAATAAGAAAAAGGATAAATCAAAAAAATATTAATCACAATTGGTAAAAAAAAATACACAACCAAAAGTAAAGGTTAACAGAAACCTGCAAGGAAAAAAATGAAAGCATCGGAGCTGACCGAATGCTATGCATCATGCAATTCGAGAGTTTCTGAAAACACACGATCCATACATGAAGAATACATTGAGTATGTGCAAATACCAACCGAGAACGCCACACACACACACATGCAAACTCTAATAAATGAGTAGACCAGGAAGCAAGGGAGAGCGGGAGGGGCAGGCAGGGAGGGACAGACTGACTGGAGAGAGCTACTGATCTGGCTCTGGCTTCAGAATGACCATGAAGAAGAACGCTGCATACTAGAGTCATTAGCAATGAGCCTCAAACCCTCCACTTCTTTAGTCTATGTTCAGTAAGTAGCTTTAAGGCTAAGATATATCTTCCTAACAAGATTTTAATCAGAAAAGAATGGAGGTAATGATATGATTTCTTTTGTAGTATCTATCCGTTTCCTTTGAGTTCTGCCATGAGCCTGTTCCTGAGATACAGAATCTCTGTGTGCGATTAAAATGGAGTATCTTGACCCAAGGAATAAAAACAGTCATCATAAAGCTATGGCAAGTTCACCAACCTAAATGGCATTTTTGAGGGTTTCTGATGTTTCCTACTAAGAAATGAACCACTTACCATACTTGTAGCTTCTTCTGCCACATCCTCCTAGGCTTGGCTTTAATATCCTACCTACCATACTTTCATCTACCAAGCTTTTCAAGTGACTGCCGGGATTGACTTGCCACCTGCACCATTCTGGACCCCAGGGATACTATCCTAATGGTGGCGCCATCATCCTACCTGTGCAGCTTGATCTTCCTGTGTCTGCTTGAGCTCAGTGCGCAAAGTACTAATGATTTTTTCCTTTTCTTGAAGCTGCTGCTTCATCAGGCTGAAATCCTTCATCTCAACCAAATTCTTGTCCAACTGAAGGGGAAAATATTTACTTAAGTAATGGGATTGGCAACTTTTAGTTCTTTTGACTTTCTCATTTGCCTTGAATACCTACCCTATTTTATACTAATTTCCACTTTAATGCAAAAAGAATTTTATTTGCTAATTTATAAAGTATCATTGAATTGCCAAAACTTTTCAGAAGAAGACAGAAGCAATAGCAATACGCTTTTCAATTTCGTTGAAAGCTAACATAGCAAAGAGACAGACCAAATAGACAGTGAGCAGAAAAACATGGAAATCAGTAACAATATGTAAAAACTATCCTACAAACCTTGCACTAAACAAGTTAAGGGCAAACCAGAAAAATTGGGATTTTCTTGGCATTAGAGAATATAAAATAATAATTATAAAAAAGACAGCAATAGAGCTACATCTGATGTTCCTGTGAAATAGGGAAAAATCCAAGGTAAACAAGAAGTATTTGCAGGAATAGGTGGCATCTAGTATTAGAAGAGATGCAACACTTCCCATTCTTTGATCATGGGTAAATGCAGGCCATCCACAGGAAAAAAAAAAACCCAAATGCGATCTATATAGACGTTTAGCAATGGTTCAGTGGCAACTAGCACTTGCTGCTCTTGTGAAAAGATCCAGGTTCCATCACAGCACCCATGCTATCTGTAACTCCAGTTCCAGGGGATCTGATGTCCTCGTCTGACCTCTGGGGGTATGTAGTGCATATACATACATGTAAGCAAAAACATTCACACAAAAGATGCATGAACAATTACATAATATCATTCAAAAGTCAGGCATGGTGGCTCATGCCTATAATTCCAGCACTCAAGAGGCTGAGACAGGAGGACTGCCACAAGTTCAAGGTAAAACTGGGCTACATTGTGAGACCTTCCTTCAAAAACAACAACAAAAATCACGAAGAATAAGGAGAAGAAAAATATGCTGAAAGACACTGTGTAACCTATATCATCGTTAAACATGTTTAAGAAAAATGAAGAGGAAATGAAAGGAAAATTAGAGTTAGAAAAGTTTGAAAAATTAATAAAATTCATGAAGTTGATGTAAAAGAAAACTCATTTCAGAAGAGAAAGCCAAAAACAAAACAGAATGCCTTTAGTTAAATAAGAAAAAGGATAAATCAAAAAAATATTAATCACAATTGGTAAAAAAAAAAAACCACACAACGAAAAGTAAAGGTTAACAGAAACCTGCAAGGAAAAAAATGAAAGCATCGGAGCAGACCGAATGCTATATGCATCATGTAATTCAAGAGTTTCTGAAAACACACGATCCATACATGAAGAATACACTGAGTATGTGCAAATACCAATCAAGAACGCCACACACACACACACACACACATGCAAACTCTAATAAATGAGTAGACCAGGAAGCAGGGGAGAGCAGGAGGGGCAGGCAGGAAGAACAGAATGACTGGAGGGAGCTACTGATCTGGCTCTGGCTTCAGAATGACCATGAAGAAGAACGCTGCATACTAGAGTCATTAGCAATGAGCCTCATACCCTCTCCACTTCTTTAGTTCATGTTCAGTAAGTAGCTTTAAGGCTAAGATATATCTTCCTAACAAGATTTTAATCAGAAAAGAATGGAGGTAATGATTTGATTTCTTTTGTTGTATCTATCCGTTTCCTTTGAGTTCTGCCATGAGCCTGTTCCTGAGATACAGAATCTCTGTGTGCGATTAAAATGGAGTATCTTGACCCAAGGAATAAAAACAGTCATCATAAAGCTATGGCAAGTTCACCAACCTAAATGGCATTTTTGAGGGTTTCTGATGTTTCCTACTAAGAAATGAACCACTTACCATACTTGTAGCTTCTTCTGCCACACCCTCCTAGGCTTGGCTTTAATATCCTACCTACCATACTTTCATCTACCAAGCTTTTCAAGTGACTGCCGGGACTGACTTGCCACCTGCACCATTCTGGACCCCAGGGATACTATCCTAATGGTGGCGCCATCATCCTACCTGTGCAGCTTGATCTTCCTGTGTCTGCTTGAGCTCAGTGCGCAAAGTACTAATGATTTTTTCCTTTTCTTGAAGCTGCTGCTTCATCAGGCTGAAATCCTTCATCTCAACCAAATTCTTGTCCAACTGAAGGGGAAAATATTTACTTAAGTAATGGGATTGGCAACTTTTAGTTCTTTTGACTTTCTCATTTGCCTTGAATACCTACCCTATTTTATACTAATTTCCACTTTAATGCAAAAAGAATTTTATTTGCTAATTTATAAAGTATCATTGAATTGCCAAAACTTTTCAGAAGAAGACAGAAGCAATAGCAATACGCTTTTCAATTTCGTTGAAAGCTAACATAGCAAAGAGACAGACCAAATAGACAGTGAGCAGAAAAACATGGAAATCAGTAACAATATGTAAAAACTATCCTACAAACCTTGCACTAAACAAGTTAAGGGCAAACCAGAAAAATTGGGATTTTCTTGGCATTAGAGAATATAAAATAATAATTATAAAAAAGACAGCAATAGAGCTACATCTGATGTTCCTGTGAAATAGGGAAAAATCCAAGGTAAACAAGAAGTATTTGCAGGAATAGGTGGCATCTAGTATTAGAAGAGATGCAACACTTCCCATTCTTTGATCATGGGTAAATGCAGGCCATCCACAGGAAAAAAAAAAACCCAAATGCGATCTATATAGACGTTTAGCAATGGTTCAGTGGCAACTAGCACTTGCTGCTCTTGTGAAAAGATCCAGGTTCCATCACAGCAACCATGCTATCTGTAACTCCAGTTCCAGGGGATCTGATGTCCTCGTCTGACCTCTGGGGGTATGTAGTGCATATACATACATGTAAGCAAAAACATTCACACAAAAGATGCATGAACAATTACATAATATCATTCAAAAGTCAGGCATGGTGGCTCATGCCTATAATTCCAGCACTCAAGAGGCTGAGACAGGAGGACTGCCACAAGTTCAAGGTAAAACTGGGCTACATTGTGAGACCTTCCTTCAAAAACAACAACAAAAATCACGAAGAATAAGGAGAAGAAAAATATGCTGAAAGACACTGTGTAACCTATATCATCGTTAAACATGTTTAAGAAAAATGAAGAGGAAATGAAAGGAAAATTAGAGTTAGAAAAGTTTGAAAAATTAATAAAATTCATGAAGTTGATGTAAAAGAAAACTCATTTCAGAAGAGAAAGCCAAAAACAAAACAGAATGCCTTTAGTTAAATAAGAAAAAGGATAAATCAAAAAAATATTAATCACAATTGGTAAAAAAAAAAAAACCACACAACGAAAAGTAAAGGTTAACAGAAACCTGCAAGGAAAAAAATGAAAGCATCGGAGCAGACCGAATGCTATATGCATCATGTAATTCAAGAGTTTCTGAAAACACACGATCCATACATGAAGAATACACTGAGTATGTGCAAATACCAATCAAGAACGCCACACACACACACACACACACATGCAAACTCTAATAAATGAGTAGACCAGGAAGCAGGGGAGAGCAGGAGGGGCAGGCAGGAAGAACAGAATGACTGGAGGGAGCTACTGATCTGGCTCTGGCTTCAGAATGACCATGAAGAAGAACGCTGCATACTAGAGTCATTAGCAATGAGCCTCATACCCTCTCCACTTCTTTAGTTCATGTTCAGTAAGTAGCTTTAAGGCTAAGATATATCTTCCTAACAAGATTTTAATCAGAAAAGAATGGAGGTAATGATTTGATTTCTTTTGTTGTATCTATCCGTTTCCTTTGAGTTCTGCCATGAGCCTGTTCCTGAGATACAGAATCTCTGTGTGCGATTAAAATGGAGTATCTTGACCCAAGGAATAAAAACAGTCATCATAAAGCTATGGCAAGTTCACCAACCTAAATGGCATTTTTGAGGGTTTCTGATGTTTCCTACTAAGAAATGAACCACTTACCATACTTGTAGCTTCTTCTGCCACACCCTCCTAGGCTTGGCTTTAATATCCTACCTACCATACTTTCATCTACCAAGCTTTTCAAGTGACTGCCGGGACTGACTTGCCACCTGCACCATTCTGGACCCCAGGGATACTATCCTAATGGTGGCGCCATCATCCTACCTGTGCAGCTTGATCTTCCTGTGTCTGCTTGAGCTCAGTGCGCAAAGTACTAATGATTTTTTCCTTTTCTTGAAGCTGCTGCTTCATCAGGCTGAAATCCTTCATCTCAACCAAATTCTTGTCCAACTGAAGGGGAAAATATTTACTTAAGTAATGGGATTGGCAACTTTTAGTTCTTTTGACTTTCTCATTTGCCTTGAATACCTACCCTATTTTATACTAATTTCCACTTTAATGCAAAAAGAATTTTATTTGCTAATTTATAAAGTATCATTGAATTGCCAAAACTTTTCAGAAGAAGACAGAAGCAATAGCAATACGCTTTTCAATTTCGTTGAAAGCTAACATAGCAAAGAGACAGACCAAATAGACAGTGAGAGGAAACATGGAAATCAGTAACAATATGTAAAAACTATCCTACAAACCTTGCACTAAACAAGTTAAGGGCAAACCAGAAAAATTGGGATTTTCTTGGCATTAGAGAATATAAAATAATAATGATAAAAAAGACAGCAATAGAGCTACATCTGATGTTCCTGTGAAATAGGGAAAAATCCAAGGTAAACAAGAAGTATTTGCAGGAATAGGTGGCAGCTAGTATTAGAAGAGATGCAACACTTCCCATTCTTTGATCATGGGTAAATGCAGGCCATCCACAGGAAAAAAAGAAACCCAAATGCGATCTGTATAGACGTTTAGCAATGGTTCAGTGGCAACTAGCACTTGCTGCTCTTGTGAAAAGATCCAGGTTCCATCACAGCACCCACGCTATCTGTAACTCCAGTTCCAGGGGATCTGATGTCCTCGTCTGACCTCTGGGGGTATGTAGTGCATATACATACATGTAAGCAAAAACATTCACACAAAAGATGCATGAACAATTACATAATATCATTCAAAAGTCAGGCAAGGTGGCTCATGCCTATAATTCCAGCACTCAAGAGGCTGAGACAGGAGGACTGCCACAAGTTCAAGGTAAAACTGGGCTACATTGTGAGACCTTCCTTCAAAAACAACAACAAAAATCACGAAGAATAAGGAGCAGAAAAATATGCTGAAAGACACTGTAACCTATATCATCGTTAAACATGTTTAAGAAAAATGAAGAGGAAATGAAAGGAAAATTAGAGTTAGAAAAGTTTGAAAAATTAATAAAATTCATGAAGTTGATGTAAAAGAAAACTCGTTTCAGAAGAGAAAGCCAAACACAAAACAGAATGCCTTGAGTTAAATAAGAAAAAGGATAAATCAAAAAAATATTAATCACAATTGGTAAAAAAAAATACACAACCAAAAGTAAAGGTTAACAGAAACCTGCAAGGAAAAAAATGAAAGCATCGGAGCTGACCGAATGCTATGCATCATGCAATTCGAGAGTTTCTGCAAACACACGATCCATACATGAAGAATACATTGAGTATGTGCAAATACCAACCGAGAACGCCACACACACACACATGCAAACTCTAATAAATGAGTAGACCAGGAAGCAAGGGAGAGCGGGAGGGGCAGGCAGGGAGGGACAGACTGACTGGAGAGAGCTACTGATCTGGCTCTGGCTTCAGAATGACCATGAAGAAGAACGCTGCATACTAGAGTCATTAGCAATGAGCCTCATACCCTCCACTTCTTTAGTCTATGTTCAGTAAGTAGCTTTAAGGCTAAGATATATCTTCCTAACCAGATTTTAATCAGAAAAGAATGGAGGTAATGATTGGATTTCTTTTGTAGTATCTATCCGTTTCCTTTGAGTTCTGCCATGAGCCTGTTCCTGAGATACAGAATCTCTGTGTGCGATTAAAATGGAGTATCTTGACCCAAGGAATAAAAACAGTCATCATAAAGCTATGGCAAGTTCACCAACCTAAATGGCATTTTTGAGGGTTTCTGATGTTTCCTACTAAGAAATGAACCACTTACCATACTTGTAGCTTCTTCTGCCACACCCTCCTAGGCTTGGCTTTAATATCCTACCTACCATACTTTCATCTACCAAGCTTTTCAAGTGACTGCCGGGACTGACTTGCCACCTGCACCATTCTGGACCCCAGGGATACTATCCTAATGGTGGCGCCATCATCCTACCTGTGCAGCTTGATCTTCCTGTGTCTGCTTGAGCTCAGTGCGCAAAGTACTAATGATTTTTTCCTTTTCTTGAAGCTGCTGCTTCATCAGGCTGAAATCCTTCATCTCAACCAAATTCTTGTCCAACTGAAGGGGAAAATATTTACTTAAGTAATGGGATTGGCAACTTTTAGTTCTTTTGACTTTCTCATTTGCCTTGAATACCTACCCTATTTTATACTAATTTCCACTTTAATGCAAAAAGAATTTTATTTGCTAATTTATAAAGTATCATTGAATTGCCAAAACTTTTCAGAAGAAGACAGAAGCAATAGCAATACGCTTTTCAATTTCGTTGAAAGCTAACATAGCAAAGAGACAGACCAAATAGACAGTGAGAGGAAACATGGAAATCAGTAACAATATGTAAAAACTATCCTACAAACCTTGCACTAAACAAGTTAAGGGCAAACCAGAAAAATTGGGATTTTCTTGGCATTAGAGAATATAAAATAATAATGATAAAAAAGACAGCAATAGAGCTACATCTGATGTTCCTGTGAAATAGGGAAAAATCCAAGGTAAACAAGAAGTATTTGCAGGAATAGGTGGCAGCTAGTATTAGAAGAGATGCAACACTTCCCATTCTTTGATCATGGGTAAATGCAGGCCATCCACAGGAAAAAAAGAAACCCAAATGCGATCTGTATAGACGTTTAGCAATGGTTCAGTGGCAACTAGCACTTGCTGCTCTTGTGAAAAGATCCAGGTTCCATCACAGCACCCACGCTATCTGTAACTCCAGTTCCAGGGGATCTGATGTCCTCGTCTGACCTCTGGGGGTATGTAGTGCATATACATACATGTAAGCAAAAACATTCACACAAAAGATGCATGAACAATTACATAATATCATTCAAAAGTCAGGCAAGGTGGCTCATGCCTATAATTCCAGCACTCAAGAGGCTGAGACAGGAGGACTGCCACAAGTTCAAGGTAAAACTGGGCTACATTGTGAGACCTTCCTTCAAAAACAACAACAAAAATCACGAAGAATAAGGAGCAGAAAAATATGCTGAAAGACACTGTAACCTATATCATCGTTAAACATGTTTAAGAAAAATGAAGAGGAAATGAAAGGAAAATTAGAGTTAGAAAAGTTTGAAAAATTAATAAAATTCATGAAGTTGATGTAAAAGAAAACTCGTTTCAGAAGAGAAAGCCAAACACAAAACAGAATGCCTTTAGTTAAATAAGAAAAAGGATAAATCAAAAAAATATTAATCACAATTGGTAAAAAAAACATACACAACCAAAAGTAAAGGTTAACAGAAACCTGCAAGGAAAAAAATGAAAGCATCGGAGCTGACCGAATGCTATGCATCATGCAATTCGAGAGTTTCTGAAAACACACGATCCATACATGAAGAATACATTGAGTATGTGCAAATACCAACCGAGAACGCCACACACACACATGCAAACTCTAATAAATGAGTAGACCAGGAAGCAAGGGAGAGCGGGAGGGGCAGGCAGGGAGGGACAGACTGACAGGAGAGAGCTACTGATCTGGCTCTGGCTTCAGAATGACCATGAAGAAGAACGCTGCATACTAGAGTCATTAGCAATGAGCCTCATACCCTCCACTTCTTTAGTCTATGTTCAGTAAGTAGCTTTAAGGCTAAGATATATCTTCCTAACAAGATTTTAATCAGAAAAGAATGGAGGTAATGATATGATTTCTTTTGTAGTATCTATCCGTTTCCTTTGAGTTCTGCCATGAGCCTGTTCCTGAGATACAGAATCTCTGTGTTCGATTAAAATGGAGTATCTTGACCCAAGGAATAAAAACAGTCATCATAAAGCTATGGCAAGTTCACCAACCTAAATGGCATTTTTGAGGGTTTCTGATGTTTCCTACTAAGAAATGAACCACTTACCATACTTGTAGCTTCTTCTGCCACACCCTCCTAGGCTTGGCTTTAATATCCTACCTACCATACTTTCATCTACCAAGCTTTTCAAGTGACTGCCGGGATTGACTTGCCACCTGCACCATTCTGGACCCCATGGATACTATCCTAATGGAGGCGCCATCATCCTACCTGTGCAGCTTGCTCTTCCTTTGTCTGCCTGAGCTCAGTCCGGAAAGTGCTAATGAGTTCTTCATTTTCTTGAAGCTGCTGCTTCATCAGGACAATCTCCTCCATATCAGCCGATTTCTTATCCAAATGAAGGGGAAAATATTTATTTAATCAATGGGATTGGCAACTTTTAGTTCTTTTGACTTTCTCATTTGCCTTGAATACCTACCCTATTTTATACTAATTTCCACTTTAATGCAAAAAGAATTTTATTTGCTAATTTATAAAGTATCATTGAATTGCCAAAACTTTTCAGAAGAAGACAGAAGCAATAGCAATACGCTTTTCAATTTCGTTGAAAGCTAACATAGCAAAGAGACAGACCAAATAGACAGTGAGAGGAAACATGGAAATCAGTAACAATATGTAAAAACTATCCTACAAACCTTGCACTAAACAAGTTAAGGGCAAACCAGAAAAATTGGGATTTTCTTGGCATTAGAGAATATAAAATAATAATGATAAAAAAGACAGCAATAGAGCTACATCTGATGTTCCTGTGAAATAGGGAAAAATCCAAGGTAAACAAGAAGTATTTGCAGGAATAGGTGGCAGCTAGTATTAGAAGAGATGCAACACTTCCCATTCTTTGATCATGGGTAAATGCAGGCCATCCACAGGAAAAAAAGAAACCCAAATGCGATCTGTATAGACGTTTAGCAATGGTTCAGTGGCAACTAGCACTTGCTGCTCTTGTGAAAAGATCCAGGTTCCATCACAGCACCCACGCTATCTGTAACTCCAGTTCCAGGGGATCTGATGTCCTCGTCTGACCTCTGGGGGTATGTAGTGCATATACATACATGTAAGCAAAAACATTCACACAAAAGATGCATGAACAATTACATAATATCATTCAAAAGTCAGGCAAGGTGGCTCATGCCTATAATTCCAGCACTCAAGAGGCTGAGACAGGAGGACTGCCACAAGTTCAAGGTAAAACTGGGCTACATTGTGAGACCTTCCTTCAAAAACAACAACAAAAATCACGAAGAATAAGGAGCAGAAAAATATGCTGAAAGACACTGTAACCTATATCATCGTTAAACATGTTTAAGAAAAATGAAGAGGAAATGAAAGGAAAATTAGAGTTAGAAAAGTTTGAAAAATTAATAAAATTCATGAAGTTGATGTAAAAGAAAACTCGTTTCAGAAAAGAAAGCCAAACACAAAACAGAATGCCTTTAGTTAAATAAGAAAAAGGATAAATCAAAAAAATATTAATCACAATTGGTAAAAAAAAAATACACAACCAAAAGTAAAGGTTAACAGAAACCTGCAAGGAAAAAAATGAAAGCATCGGAGCTGACCGAATTCTATGCATCATGCAATTCGAGAGTTTCTGAAAACACACGATCCATACATGAAGAATACATTGAGTATGTGCAAATACCAACCGAGAACGCCACACACACACATGCAAACTCTAATAAATGAGTAGACCAGGAAGCAAGGGAGAGCGGGAGGGGCAGGCAGGGAGGGACAGACTGACAGGAGAGAGCTACTGATCTGGCTCTGGCTTCAGAATGACCATGAAGAAGAACGCTGCATACTAGAGTCATTAGCAATGAGCCTCATACCCTCCACTTCTTTAGTCTATGTTCAGTAAGTAGCTTTACGGCTAAGATATATCTTCCTAACAAGATTTTAATCAGAAAAGAATGGAGGTAATGATATGATTTCTTTTGTAGTATCTATCCGTTTCCTTTGAGTTCTGCCATGAGCCTGTTCCTGAGATACAGAATCTCTGTGTGCGATTAAAATGGAGTATCTTGACCCAAGGAATAAAAACAGTCATCATAAAGCTATGGCAAGTTCACCAACCTAAATGGCATTTTTGAGGGTTTCTGATGTTTCCTACTAAGAAATGAACCACTTACCATACTTGTAGCTTCTTCTGCCACACCCTCCTAGGCTTGGCTTTAATATCCTACCTACCATACTTTCATCTACCAAGCTTTTCAAGTGACTGCCGGGACTGACTTGCCACCTGCACCATTCTGGACCCCAGGGATACTATCCTAATGGTGGCGCCATCATCCTACCTGTGCAGCTTGATCTTCCTGTGTCTGCTTGAGCTCAGTGCGCAAAGTACTAATGATTTTTTCCTTTTCTTGAAGCTGCTGCTTCATCAGGCTGAAATCCTTCATCTCAACCAAATTCTTGTCCAACTGAAGGGGAAAATATTTACTTAAGTAATGGGATTGGCAACTTTTAGTTCTTTTGACTTTCTCATTTGCCTTGAATACCTACCCTATTTTATACTAATTTCCACTTTAATGCAAAAAGAATTTTATTTGCTAATTTATAAAGTATCATTGAATTGCCAAAACTTTTCAGAAGAAGACAGAAGCAATAGCAATACGCTTTTCAATTTCGTTGAAAGCTAACATAGCAAAGAGACAGACCAAATAGACAGTGAGAGGAAACATGGAAATCAGTAACAATATGTAAAAACTATCCTACAAACCTTGCACTAAACAAGTTAAGGGCAAACCAGAAAAATTGGGATTTTCTTGGCATTAGAGAATATAAAATAATAATGATAAAAAAGACAGCAATAGAGCTACATCTGATGTTCCTGTGAAATAGGGAAAAATCCAAGGTAAACAAGAAGTATTTGCAGGAATAGGTGGCAGCTAGTATTAGAAGAGATGCAACACTTCCCATTCTTTGATCATGGGTAAATGCAGGCCATCCACAGGAAAAAAAGAAACCCAAATGCGATCTGTATAGACGTTTAGCAATGGTTCAGTGGCAACTAGCACTTGCTGCTCTTGTGAAAAGATCCAGGTTCCATCACAGCACCCACGCTATCTGTAACTCCAGTTCCAGGGGATCTGATGTCCTCGTCTGACCTCTGGGGGTATGTAGTGCATATACATACATGTAAGCAAAAACATTCACACAAAAGATGCATGAACAATTACATAATATCATTCAAAAGTCAGGCAAGGTGGCTCATGCCTATAATTCCAGCACTCAAGAGGCTGAGACAGGAGGACTGCCACAAGTTCAAGGTAAAACTGGGCTACATTGTGAGACCTTCCTTCAAAAACAACAACAAAAATCACGAAGAATAAGGAGCAGAAAAATATGCTGAAAGACACTGTAACCTATATCATCGTTAAACATGTTTAAGAAAAATGAAGAGGAAATGAAAGGAAAATTAGAGTTAGAAAAGTTTGAAAAATTAATAAAATTCATGAAGTTGATGTAAAAGAAAACTCGTTTCAGAAGAGAAAGCCAAACACAAAACAGAATGCCTTTAGTTAAATAAGAAAAAGGATAAATCAAAAAAATATTAATCACAATTGGTAAAAAAAACATACACAACCAAAAGTAAAGGTTAACAGAAACCTGCAAGGAAAAAAATGAAAGCATCGGAGCTGACCGAATGCTATGCATCATGCAATTCGAGAGTTTCTGAAAACACACGATCCATACATGAAGAATACATTGAGTATGTGCAAATACCAACCGAGAACGCCACACACACACATGCAAACTCTAATAAATGAGTAGACCAGGAAGCAAGGGAGAGCGGGAGGGGCAGGCAGGGAGGGACAGACTGACAGGAGAGAGCTACTGATCTGGCTCTGGCTTCAGAATGACCATGAAGAAGAACGCTGCATACTAGAGTCATTAGCAATGAGCCTCATACCCTCCACTTCTTTAGTCTATGTTCAGTAAGTAGCTTTAAGGCTAAGATATATCTTCCTAACAAGATTTTAATCAGAAAAGAATGGAGGTAATGATATGATTTCTTTTGTAGTATCTATCCGTTTCCTTTGAGTTCTGCCATGAGCCTGTTCCTGAGATACAGAATCTCTGTGTTCG
The DNA here is from genome assembly GCF_018167655.1 of Microtus oregoni. Classification (NCBI taxonomy): domain Eukaryota; kingdom Metazoa; phylum Chordata; class Mammalia; order Rodentia; family Cricetidae; genus Microtus; species Microtus oregoni. The sequence continues at coordinate 16,641,490 of NW_024543208.1, read as the reverse complement.
ATTAAAATGGAGTATCTTGACCCAAGGAATAAAAACAGTCATCATAAAGCTATGGCAAGTTCACCAACCTAAATGGCATTTTTGAGGGTTTCTGATGTTTCCTACTAAGAAATGAACCACTTACCATACTTGTAGCTTCTTCTGCCACACCCTCCTAGGCTTGGCTTTAATATCCTACCTACCATACTTTCATCTACCAAGCTTTTCAAGTGACTGCCGGGATTGACTTGCCACCTGCACCATTCTGGACCCCATGGATACTATCCTAATGGAGGCGCCATCATCCTACCTGTGCAGCTTGCTCTTCCTTTGTCTGCCTGAGCTCAGTCCGGAAAGTGCTAATGAGTTCTTCATTTTCTTGAAGCTGCTGCTTCATCAGGACAATCTCCTCCATATCAGCCGATTTCTTATCCAAATGAAGGGGAAAATATTTATTTAATCAATGGGATTGGCAACTTTTAGTTCTTTTGACTTTCTCATTTGCCTTGAATACCTACCCTATTTTATACTAATTTCCACTTTAATGCAAAAAGAATTTTATTTGCTAATTTATAAAGTATCATTGAATTGCCAAAACTTTTCAGAAGAAGACAGAAGCAATAGCAATACGCTTTTCAATTTCGTTGAAAGCTAACATAGCAAAGAGACAGACCAAATAGACAGTGAGAGGAAACATGGAAATCAGTAACAATATGTAAAAACTATCCTACAAACCTTGCACTAAACAAGTTAAGGGCAAACCAGAAAAATTGGGATTTTCTTGGCATTAGAGAATATAAAATAATAATGATAAAAAAGACAGCAATAGAGCTACATCTGATGTTCCTGTGAAATAGGGAAAAATCCAAGGTAAACAAGAAGTATTTGCAGGAATAGGTGGCAGCTAGTATTAGAAGAGATGCAACACTTCCCATTCTTTGATCATGGGTAAATGCAGGCCATCCACAGGAAAAAAAGAAACCCAAATGCGATCTGTATAGACGTTTAGCAATGGTTCAGTGGCAACTAGCACTTGCTGCTCTTGTGAAAAGATCCAGGTTCCATCACAGCACCCACGCTATCTGTAACTCCAGTTCCAGGGGATCTGATGTCCTCGTCTGACCTCTGGGGGTATGTAGTGCATATACATACATGTAAGCAAAAACATTCACACAAAAGATGCATGAACAATTACATAATATCATTCAAAAGTCAGGCAAGGTGGCTCATGCCTATAATTCCAGCACTCAAGAGGCTGAGACAGGAGGACTGCCACAAGTTCAAGGTAAAACTGGGCTACATTGTGAGACCTTCCTTCAAAAACAACAACAAAAATCACGAAGAATAAGGAGCAGAAAAATATGCTGAAAGACACTGTAACCTATATCATCGTTAAACATGTTTAAGAAAAATGAAGAGGAAATGAAAGGAAAATTAGAGTTAGAAAAGTTTGAAAAATTAATAAAATTCATGAAGTTGATGTAAAAGAAAACTCGTTTCAGAAAAGAAAGCCAAACACAAAACAGAATGCCTTTAGTTAAATAAGAAAAAGGATAAATCAAAAAAATATTAATCACAATTGGTAAAAAAAAAATACACAACCAAAAGTAAAGGTTAACAGAAACCTGCAAGGAAAAAAATGAAAGCATCGGAGCTGACCGAATTCTATGCATCATGCAATTCGAGAGTTTCTGAAAACACACGATCCATACATGAAGAATACATTGAGTATGTGCAAATACCAACCGAGAACGCCACACACACACATGCAAACTCTAATAAATGAGTAGACCAGGAAGCAAGGGAGAGCGGGAGGGGCAGGCAGGGAGGGACAGACTGACAGGAGAGAGCTACTGATCTGGCTCTGGCTTCAGAATGACCATGAAGAAGAACGCTGCATACTAGAGTCATTAGCAATGAGCCTCATACCCTCCACTTCTTTAGTCTATGTTCAGTAAGTAGCTTTACGGCTAAGATATATCTTCCTAACAAGATTTTAATCAGAAAAGAATGGAGGTAATGATATGATTTCTTTTGTAGTATCTATCCGTTTCCTTTGAGTTCTGCCATGAGCCTGTTCCTGAGATACAGAATCTCTGTGTGCGATTAAAATGGAGTATCTTGACCCAAGGAATAAAAACAGTCATCATAAAGCTATGGCAAGTTCACCAACCTAAATGGCATTTTTGAGGGTTTCTGATGTTTCCTACTAAGAAATGAACCACTTACCATACTTGTAGCTTCTTCTGCCACACCCTCCTAGGCTTGGCTTTAATATCCTACCTACCATACTTTCATCTACCAAGCTTTTCAAGTGACTGCCGGGACTGACTTGCCACCTGCACCATTCTGGACCCCAGGGATACTATCCTAATGGTGGCGCCATCATCCTACCTGTGCAGCTTGATCTTCCTGTGTCTGCTTGAGCTCAGTGCGCAAAGTACTAATGATTTTTTCCTTTTCTTGAAGCTGCTGCTTCATCAGGCTGAAATCCTTCATCTCAACCAAATTCTTGTCCAACTGAAGGGGAAAATATTTACTTAAGTAATGGGATTGGCAACTTTTAGTTCTTTTGACTTTCTCATTTGCCTTGAATACCTACCCTATTTTATACTAATTTCCACTTTAATGCAAAAAGAATTTTATTTGCTAATTTATAAAGTATCATTGAATTGCCAAAACTTTTCAGAAGAAGACAGAAGCAATAGCAATACGCTTTTCAATTTCGTTGAAAGCTAACATAGCAAAGAGACAGACCAAATAGACAGTGAGAGGAAACATGGAAATCAGTAACAATATGTAAAAACTATCCTACAAACCTTGCACTAAACAAGTTAAGGGCAAACCAGAAAAATTGGGATTTTCTTGGCATTAGAGAATATAAAATAATAATGATAAAAAAGACAGCAATAGAGCTACATCTGATGTTCCTGTGAAATAGGGAAAAATCCAAGGTAAACAAGAAGTATTTGCAGGAATAGGTGGCAGCTAGTATTAGAAGAGATGCAACACTTCCCATTCTTTGATCATGGGTAAATGCAGGCCATCCACAGGAAAAAAAGAAACCCAAATGCGATCTGTATAGACGTTTAGCAATGGTTCAGTGGCAACTAGCACTTGCTGCTCTTGTGAAAAGATCCAGGTTCCATCACAGCACCCACGCTATCTGTAACTCCAGTTCCAGGGGATCTGATGTCCTCGTCTGACCTCTGGGGGTATGTAGTGCATATACATACATGTAAGCAAAAACATTCACACAAAAGATGCATGAACAATTACATAATATCATTCAAAAGTCAGGCAAGGTGGCTCATGCCTATAATTCCAGCACTCAAGAGGCTGAGACAGGAGGACTGCCACAAGTTCAAGGTAAAACTGGGCTACATTGTGAGACCTTCCTTCAAAAACAACAACAAAAATCACGAAGAATAAGGAGCAGAAAAATATGCTGAAAGACACTGTAACCTATATCATCGTTAAACATGTTTAAGAAAAATGAAGAGGAAATGAAAGGAAAATTAGAGTTAGAAAAGTTTGAAAAATTAATAAAATTCATGAAGTTGATGTAAAAGAAAACTCGTTTCAGAAGAGAAAGCCAAACACAAAACAGAATGCCTTTAGTTAAATAAGAAAAAGGATAAATCAAAAAAATATTAATCACAATTGGTAAAAAAAACATACACAACCAAAAGTAAAGGTTAACAGAAACCTGCAAGGAAAAAAATGAAAGCATCGGAGCTGACCGAATGCTATGCATCATGCAATTCGAGAGTTTCTGAAAACACACGATCCATACATGAAGAATACATTGAGTATGTGCAAATACCAACCGAGAACGCCACACACACACATGCAAACTCTAATAAATGAGTAGACCAGGAAGCAAGGGAGAGCGGGAGGGGCAGGCAGGGAGGGACAGACTGACAGGAGAGAGCTACTGATCTGGCTCTGGCTTCAGAATGACCATGAAGAAGAACGCTGCATACTAGAGTCATTAGCAATGAGCCTCATACCCTCCACTTCTTTAGTCTATGTTCAGTAAGTAGCTTTAAGGCTAAGATATATCTTCCTAACAAGATTTTAATCAGAAAAGAATGGAGGTAATGATATGATTTCTTTTGTAGTATCTATCCGTTTCCTTTGAGTTCTGCCATGAGCCTGTTCCTGAGATACAGAATCTCTGTGTTCGATTAAAATGGAGTATCTTGACCCAAGGAATAAAAACAGTCATCATAAAGCTATGGCAAGTTCACCAACCTAAATGGCATTTTTGAGGGTTTCTGATGTTTCCTACTAAGAAATGAACCACTTACCATACTTGTAGCTTCTTCTGCCACACCCTCCTAGGCTTGGCTTTAATATCCTACCTACCATACTTTCATCTACCAAGCTTTTCAAGTGACTGCCGGGATTGACTTGCCACCTGCACCATTCTGGACCCCATGGATACTATCCTAATGGAGGCGCCATCATCCTACCTGTGCAGCTTGCTCTTCCTTTGTCTGCCTGAGCTCAGTCCGGAAAGTGCTAATGAGTTCTTCATTTTCTTGAAGCTGCTGCTTCATCAGGACAATCTCCTCCATATCAGCCGATTTCTTATCCAAATGAAGGGGAAAATATTTATTTAATCAATGGGATTGGCAACTTTTAGTTCTTTTGACTTTCTCATTTGCCTTGAATACCTACCCTATTTTATACTAATTTCCACTTTAATGCAAAAAGGATTTTATTTGCTAATTTATAAAGTATCATTGAATTGCCAAAACTTTTCAGAAGAAGACAGAAGCAATAGCAATACGCTTTTCAATTTCGTTGAAAGCTAACATAGCAAAGAGACAGACCAAATAGACAGTGAGAGGAAACATGGAAATCAGTAACAATATGTAAAAACTATCCTACAAACCTTGCACTAAACAAGTTAAGGGCAAACCAGAAAAATTGGGATTTTCTTGGCATTAGAGAATATAAAATAATAATGATAAAAAAGACAGCAATAGAGCTACATCTGATGTTCCTGTGAAATAGGGAAAAATCCAAGGTAAACAAGAAGTATTTGCAGGAATAGGTGGCAGCTAGTATTAGAAGAGATGCAACACTTCCCATTCTTTGATCATGGGTAAATGCAGGCCATCCACAGGAAAAAAAGAAACCCAAATGCGATCTGTATAGACGTTTAGCAATGGTTCAGTGGCAACTAGCACTTGCTGCTCTTGTGAAAAGATCCAGGTTCCATCACAGCACCCACGCTATCTGTAACTCCAGTTCCAGGGGATCTGATGTCCTCGTCTGACCTCTGGGGGTATGTAGTGCATATACATACATGTAAGCAAAAACATTCACACAAAAGATGCATGAACAATTACATAATATCATTCAAAAGTCAGGCAAGGTGGCTCATGCCTATAATTCCAGCACTCAAGAGGCTGAGACAGGAGGACTGCCACAAGTTCAAGGTAAAACTGGGCTACATTGTGAGACCTTCCTTCAAAAACAACAACAAAAATCACGAAGAATAAGGAGCAGAAAAATATGCTGAAAGACACTGTAACCTATATCATCGTTAAACATGTTTAAGAAAAATGAAGAGGAAATGAAAGGAAAATTAGAGTTAGAAAAGTTTGAAAAATTAATAAAATTCATGAAGTTGATGTAAAAGAAAACTCGTTTCAGAAAAGAAAGCCAAACACAAAACAGAATGCCTTTAGTTAAATAAGAAAAAGGATAAATCAAAAAAATATTAATCACAATTGGTAAAAAAAAAATACACAACCAAAAGTAAAGGTTAACAGAAACCTGCAAGGAAAAAAATGAAAGCATCGGAGCTGACCGAATTCTATGCATCATGCAATTCGAGAGTTTCTGAAAACACACGATCCATACATGAAGAATACATTGAGTATGTGCAAATACCAACCGAGAACGCCACACACACACATGCAAACTCTAATAAATGAGTAGACCAGGAAGCAAGGGAGAGCGGGAGGGGCAGGCAGGGAGGGACAGACTGACAGGAGAGAGCTACTGATCTGGCTCTGGCTTCAGAATGACCATGAAGAAGAACGCTGCATACTAGAGTCATTAGCAATGAGCCTCATACCCTCCACTTCTTTAGTCTATGTTCAGTAAGTAGCTTTACGGCTAAGATATATCTTCCTAACAAGATTTTAATCAGAAAAGAATGGAGGTAATGATATGATTTCTTTTGTAGTATCTATCCGTTTCCTTTGAGTTCTGCCATGAGCCTGTTCCTGAGATACAGAATCTCTGTGTGCGATTAAAATGGAGTATCTTGACCCAAGGAATAAAAACAGTCATCATAAAGCTATGGCAAGTTCACCAAGCTAAATGGCATTTTTGAGGGTTTCTGATGTTTCCTACTAAGATATGAACCACTTGTATACTTGTAGCTTCTTCTGCCACACCCTCCTAGGCTTGGCTTTAATATCCTAGCTACCATACATTCATCTACCAAGCTTTTCAAGTGACTGCCGGGATGGACTTGCCACCTGCACCATTCTGGACCCCAGGGATACTATCCTAATGGAGGCGCCATCATCCTACCTGTGCAGCTTGCTCTTCCTTTGTCTGCCTGAGCTCAGTCCGGAAAGTGCTAATGAGTTCTTCATTTTCTTGAAGCTGCTGCTTCATCAGGACATTCTCCTCCATATCAGCCGATTTCTTATCCAAATGAAGGGGAAAATATTTATTTAATCAATGGGATTGGCAACTTTTAGTTCTTTTGACTTTCTCATTTGCCTTGAATACCTACCCTATTTTATACTAATTTCCACTTTAATGCAAAAAGAATTTTATTTGCTAATTTATAAAGTATCATTGAATTGCCAAAACTTTTCAGAAGAAGACAGAAGCAATAGCAATACGCTTTTCAATTTCGTTGAAAGCTAACATAGCAAAGAGACAGACCAAATAGACAGTGAGAGGAAACATGGAAATCAGTAACAATATGTAAAAACTATCCTACAAACCTTGCACTAAACAAGTTAAGGGCAAACCAGAAAAATTGGGATTTTCTTGGCATTAGAGAATATAAAATAATAATGATAAAAAAGACAGCAATAGAGCTACATCTGATGTTCCTGTGAAATAGGGAAAAATCCAAGGTAAACAAGAAGTATTTGCAGGAATAGGTGGCAGCTAGTATTAGAAGAGATGCAACACTTCCCATTCTTTGATCATGGGTAAATGCAGGCCATCCACAGGAAAAAAAGAAACCCAAATGCGATCTGTATAGACGTTTAGCAATGGTTCAGTGGCAACTAGCACTTGCTGCTCTTGTGAAAAGATCCAGGTTCCATCACAGCACCCACGCTATCTGTAACTCCAGTTCCAGGGGATCTGATGTCCTCGTCTGACCTCTGGGGGTATGTGGTGCATATACATACATGTAAGCAAAAACATTCACACAAAAGATGCATGAACAATTACATAATATCATTCAAAAGTCAGGCAAGGTGGCTCATGCCTATAATTCCAGCACTCAAGAGGCTGAGACAGGAGGACTGCCACAAGTTCAAGGTAAAACTGGGCTACATTGTGAGACCTTCCTTCAAAAACAACAACAAAAATCACGAAGAATAAGGAGCAGAAAAATATGCTGAAAGACACTGTAACCTATATCATCGTTAAACATGTTTAAGAAAAATGAAGAAGAAATGAAAGGAAAATTAGAGTTAGAAAAGTTTGAAAAATTAATAAAATTCATGAAGTTGATGTAAAAGAAAACTCATTTCAGAAGAGAAAGCCAAACACAAAACAGAATGCCTTTAGTTAAATAAGAAAAAGAATAAATCAAAAAAATATTAATCACAATTGGTAAAAAAAAAAACACACACAACCAAAAGTAAAGTTTAACAGAAACCTGCAAGGAAAAAAATGAAAGCATCGGAGCAGACCGAATGCTATATGCATCATGTAATTCAAGAGTTTCTGAAAACACACGATCCATACATGAAGAATACACTGAGTATGTGCAAATACCAACCAAGAACGCCAGACACACACACACACACACATGCAAACTCTAATAAATGAGTAGACCAGGAAGCAGGGGAGAGAAGGGGGGCAGGCAGGAAGGGACAGACTGACTGGAGGGAGCTACTGATCTGGCTCTGGCTTCAGAATGACCATGAAGAAGAACGCTGCATACTAGAGTCATTAGCAATGAGCCTCATACCCTCTCCACTCCTTTAGTTTATGTTCAGTAAGTAGCTTTAAGGCTAAGATATATCTTCCTAACAAGATTTTAATCAGAAAAGAATGGAGGTAATGATATGATTGCTTTTGTAGTATCTATCCGTTTCCTTTGAGTTCTGCCATGAGCCCGTTCCTGAGATACAGAATCTCTGTGTGCGATTAAAATGGAGTATCTTGACCCAAGGAATAAAAACAGTCATCATAAAGCTAGGGCAAGTTCACCAACCTAAATGGCATTTTTGAGGGTTTCTGATGTTTCCTACTAAGAAATGAACCACTTACCATACTTGTAGCTTCTTCTGCCACACCCTCCTAGGCTTGGCTTTAATATCCTAGCTACCATACTTTCATCTACCAAGCTTTTCAAGTGACTGCCGGGATTGACTTGCCACCTGCACCATTCTGGACCCCATGGATACTATCCTAATGGAGGCGCCATCATCCTACCTGTGCAGCTTGCTCTTCCTTTGTCTGCCTGAGCTCAGTCCGGAAAGTGCTAATGAGTTCTTCATTTTCTTGAAGCTGCTGCTTCATCAGGACAATCTCCTCCATATCAGCCGATTTCTTATCCAAATGAAGGGGAAAATATTTATTTAATCAATGGGATTGGCAACTTTTAGTTCTTTTGACTTTCTCATTTGCCTTGAATACCTACCCTATTTTATACTAATTTCCACTTTAATGCAAAAAGAATTTTATTTGCTAATTTATAAAGTATCATTGAATTGCCAAAACTTTTCAGAAGAAGACAGAAGCAATAGCAATACGCTTTTCAATTTCGTTGAAAGCTAACATAGCAAAGAGACAGACCAAATAGACAGTGAGCAGAAAAACATGGAAATCAGTAACAATATGTAAAAACTATCCTACAAACCTTGCACTAAACAAGTTAAGGGCAAACCAGAAAAATTGGGATTTTCTTGGCATTAGAGAATATAAAATAATAATGATAAAAAAGACAGCAATAGAGCTACATCTGATGTTCCTGTGAAATAGGGAAAAATCCAAGGTAAACAAGAAGTATTTGCAGGAATAGGTGGCAGCTAGTATTAGAAGAGATGCAACACTTCCCATTCTTTGATCATGGGTAAATGCAGGCCATCCACAGGAAAAAAAGAAACCCAAATGCGATCTGTATAGACGTTTAGCAATGGTTCAGTGGCAACTAGCACTTGCTGCTCTTGTGAAAAGATCCAGGTTCCATCACAGCACCCACGCTATCTGTAACTCCAGTTCCAGGGGATCTGATGTCCTCGTCTGACCTCTGGGGGTATGTAGTGCATATACATACATGTAAGCAAAAACATTCACACAAAAGATGCATGAACAATTACATAATATCATTCAAAAGTCAGGCAAGGTAGCTCATGCCTATAATTCCAGCACTCAAGAGGCTGAGACAGGAGGACTGCCACAAGTTCAAGGTAAAACTGGGCTACATTGTGAGACCTTCCTTCAAAAACAACAACAAAAATCACGAAGAATAAGGAGCAGAAAAATATGCTGAAAGACACTGTAACCTATATCATCGTTAAACATGTTTAAGAAAAATGAAGAGGAAATGAAAGGAAAATTAGAGTTAGAAAAGTTTGAAAAATTAATAAAATTCATGAAGTTGATGTAAAAGAAAACTCGTTTCAGAAGAGAAAGCCAAACACAAAACAGAATGCCTTTAGTTAAATAAGAAAAAGGATAAATCAAAAAAATATTAATCACAATTGGTAAAAAAAAAAAATACACAACCAAAAGTAAAGGTTAACAGAAACCTGCAAGGAAAAAAATGAAAGCATCGGAGCTGACCGAATTCTATGCATCATGCAATTCGAGAGTTTCTGAAAACACACGATCCATACATGAAGAATACATTGAGTATGTGCAAATACCAACCGAGAACGCCACACACACACATGCAAACTCTAATAAATGAGTAGACCAGGAAGCAAGGGAGAGCGGGAGGGGCAGGCAGGGAGGGACAGACTGACAGGAGAGAGCTACTGATCTGGCTCTGGCTTCAGAATGACCATGAAGAAGAACGCTGCATACTAGAGTCATTAGCAATGAGCCTCATACCCTCCACTTCTTTAGTCTATGTTCAGTAAGTAGCTTTACGGCTAAGATATATCTTCCTAACAAGATTTTAATCAGAAAAGAATGGAGGTAATGATATGATTTCTTTTGTAGTATCTATCCGTTTCCTTTGAGTTCTGCCATGAGCCTGTTCCTGAGATACAGAATCTCTGTGTGCGATTAAAATGGAGTATCTTGACCCAAGGAATAAAAACAGTCATCATAAAGCTATGGCAAGTTCACCAACCTAAATGGCATTTTTGAGGGTTTCTGATGTTTCCTACTAAGATATGAACCACTTGTATACTTGTAGCTTCTTCTGCCACACCCTCCTAGGCTTGGCTTTAATATCCTAGCTACCATACATTCATCTACCAAGCTTTTCAAGTGACTGCCGGGATTGACTTGCCACCTGCACCATTCTGGACCCCAGGGATACTATCCTAATGGAGGCGCCATCATCCTACCTGTGCAGCTTGCTCTTCCTTTGTCTGCCTGAGCTCAGTCCGGAAAGTGCTAATGAGTTCTTCATTTTCTTGAAGCTGCTGCTTCATCAGGACATTCTCCTCCATATCAGCCGATTTCTTATCCAAATGAAGGGGAAAATATTTATTTAATCAATGGGATTGGCAACTTTTAGTTCTTTTGACTTTCTCATTTGCCTTGAATACCTACCCTATTTTATACTAATTTCCACTTTAATGCAAAAAGAATTTTATTTGCTAATTTATAAAGTATCATTGAATTGCCAAAACTTTTCAGAAGAAGACAGAAGCAATAGCAATACGCTTTTCAATTTCGTTGAAAGCTAACATAGCAAAGAGACAGACCAAATAGACAGTGAGCAGAAAAACATGGAAATCAGTAACAATATGTAAAAACTATCCTACAAACCTTGCACTAGACAAGTTAAGGGCAAACCAGAAAAATTGGGATTTTCTTGGCATTAGAGAATATAAAATAATAATGATAAAAAAGACAGCAATAGAGCTACATCTGATGTTCCTGTGAAATAGGGAAAAATCCAAGGTAAACAAGAAGTATTTGCAGGAATAGGTGGCAGCTAGTATTAGAAGAGATGCAACACTTCCCATTCTTTGATCATGGGTAAATGCAGGCCATCCACAGGAAAAAAAGAAACCCAAATGCGATCTGTATAGACGTTTAGCAATGGTTCAGTGGCAACTAGCACTTGCTGCTCTTGTGAAAAGATCCAGGTTCCATCACAGCACCCACGCTATCTGTAACTCCAGTTCCAGGGGATCTGATGTCCTCGTCTGACCTCTGGGGGTATGTAGTGCATATACATACATGTAAGCAAAAACATTCACACAAAAGATGCATGAACAATTACATAATATCATTCAAAAGTCAGGCAAGGTAGCTCATGCCTATAATTCCAGCACTCAAGAGGCTGAGACAGGAGGACTGCCACAAGTTCAAGGTAAAACTGGGCTACATTGTGAGACCTTCCTTCAAAAACAACAACAAAAATCACGAAGAATAAGGAGCAGAAAAATATGCTGAAAGACACTGTAACCTATATCATCGTTAAACATGTTTAAGAAAAATGAAGAGGAAATGAAAGGAAAATTAGAGTTAGAAAAGTTTGAAAAATTAATAAAATTCATGAAGTTGATGTAAAAGAAAACTCGTTTCAGAAGAGAAAGCCAAACACAAAACAGAATGCCTTTAGTTAAATAAGAAAAAGGATAAATCAAAAAAATATTAATCACAATTGGTAAAAAAAAATACACAACCAAAACTAAAGGTTAACAGAAACCTGCAAGGAAAAAAATGAAAGCATCGGAGCTGACCGAATTCTATGCATCATGCAATTCGAGAGTTTCTGAAAACACACGATCCATACATGAAGAATACATTGAGTATGTGCAAATACCAACCGAGAACGCCACACACACACATGCAAACTCTAATAAATGAGTAGACCAGGAAGCAAGGGAGAGCGGGAGGGGCAGGCAGGGAGGGACAGACTGACAGGAGAGAGCTACTGATCTGGCTCTGGCTTCAGAATGACCATGAAGAAGAACGCTGCATACTAGAGTCATTAGCAATGAGCCTCATACCCTCCACTTCTTTAGTCTATGTTCAGTAAGTAGCTTTACGGCTAAGATATATCTTCCTAACAAGATTTTAATCAGAAAAGAATGGAGGTAATGATATGATTTCTTTTGTAGTATCTATCCGTTTCCTTTGAGTTCTGCCATGAGCCTGTTCCTGAGATACAGAATCTCTGTGTGCGATTAAAATGGAGTATCTTGACCCAAGGAATAAAAACAGTCATCATAAAGCTATGGCAAGTTCACCAAGCTAAATGGCATTTTTGAGGGTTTCTGATGTTTCCTACTAAGATATGAACCACTTGTATACTTGTAGCTTCTTCTGCCACACCCTCCTAGGCTTGGCTTTAATATCCTAGCTACTATACATTCATCTACCAAGCTTTTCAAGTGACTGCCGGGATTGACTTGCCACCTGCACCATTCTGGACCCCAGGGATACTATCCTAATGGAGGCGCCATCATCCTACCTGTGCAGCTTGCTCTTCCTTTGTCTGCCTGAGCTCAGTCCGGAAAGTGCTAATGAGTTCTTCATTTTCTTGAAGCTGCTGCTTCATCAGGACATTCTCCTCCATATCAGCCGATTTCTTATCCAAATGAAGGGGAAAATATTTATTTAATCAATGGGATTGGCAACTTTTAGTTCTTTTGACTTTCTCATTTGCCTTGAATACCTACCCTATTTTATACTAATTTCCACTTTAATGCAAAAAAAAATTTTATTTGCTAATTTATAAAGTATCATTGAATTGCCAAAACTTTTCAGAAGAAGACAGAAGCAATAGCAATACGCTTTTCAATTTCGTTGAAAGCTAACATAGCAAAGAGACAGACCAAATAGACAGTGATAGGAAACATGGAAATCAGTAACAATATGTAAAAACTATCCTACAAACCTTGCACTAAACAAGTTAAGGGCAAACCAGAAAAATTGGGATTTTCTTGGCATTAGAGAATATAAAATAATAATGATAAAAAAGACAGCAATAGAGCTACATCTGATGTTCCTGTGAAATAGGGAAAAATCCAAGGTAAACAAGAAGTATTTGCAGGAATAGGTGGCAGCTAGTATTAGAAGAGATGCAACACTTCCCATTCTTTGATCATGGGTAAATGCAGGCCATCCACAGGGAAAAAAAAACCCAAATGCGATCTGTATAGACGTTTAGCAATGGTTCAGTGGCAACTAGCACTTGCTGCTCTTGTGAAAAGATCCAGGTTCCATCACAGCACCCACGCTATCTGTAACTCCAGTTCCAGGGGATCTGATGTCCTCGTCTGACCTCTGGGGGTATGTAGTGCATATACATACATGTAAGCAAAAACATTCACACAAAAGATGCATGAACAATTACATAATATCATTCAAAAGTCAGGCATGGTGGCTCATGCCTATAATTCCAGCACTCAAGAGGCTGAGACAGGAGGACTGCCACAAGTTCAAGGTAAAACTGGGCTACATTGTGAGACCTTCCTTCAAAAACAACAACAAAAATCACGAAGAATAAGGAGAAGAAAAATATGCTGAAAGACACTGTAACCTATATCATCGTTAAACATGTTTAAGAAAAATGAAGAGGAAATGAAAGGAAAATTAGAGTTAGAAAAGTTTGAAAAATTAATAAAATTCATGAAGTTGATGTAAAAGAAAACTCGTTTCAGAAGAGAAAGCCAAACACAAAACAGAATGCCTTGAGTTAAATAAGAAAAAGGATAAATCAAAAAAATATTAATCACAATTGGTAAAAAAAAAAAACACACAACCAAAAGTAAAGGTTAACAGAAACCTGCAAGGAAAAAAATGAAAGCATCGGAGCAGACCGAATGCTATATGCATCATGTAATTCGAGAGTTTCTGAAAACACACGATCCATACATGAAGAATACACTGAGTATGTGCTAATACCAACCAAGAACGCCACACACACACACACACACATGCAAACTCTAATAAATGAGTAGACCAGGAAGCAGGCGAGAGCAGGAGGGGCAGGCAGGGAGGGACAGACTGACTGGAGAGAGCTACTGATCTGGCTCTGCCTTCAGAATGACCATGAAGAAGAACGCTGCATACTAGAGTCATTAGCAATGAGCCTCATACCCTCTCCACTTCTTTAGTTTATGTTCAGTAAGTAGCTTTAAGGCTAAGATATATCTTCCTAACAAGATTTTAATCAGAAAAGAATGGAGGTAATGATTTGATTTCTTTTGTTGTATCTATCCGTTTCCTTTGAGTTCTGCCATGAGCCCGTTCCTGAGATACAGAATTTCTGTGTGCGATTAAAATGGAGTATCTTGACCCAAGGAATAAAAACAGTCATCATAAAGCTATGGCAAGTTCACCAACCTAAATGGCATTTTTGAGGGTTTCTGATGTTTCCTACTAAGATATGAACCACTTGTATACTTGTAGCTTCTTCTGCCACACCCTCCTAGGCTTGGCTTTAATATCCTAGCTACCATACATTCATCTACCAAGCTTTTCAAGTGACTGCCGGGATTGACTTGCCACCTGCACCATTCTGGACCCCAGGGATACTATCCTAATGGAGGCGCCATCATCCTACCTGTGCAGCTTGCTCTTCCTTTGTCTGCCTGAGCTCAGTCCGGAAAGTGCTAATGAGTTCTTCATTTTCTTGAAGCTGCTGCTTCATCAGGACAATCTCCTCCATATCAGCCGATTTCTTATCCAAATGAAGGGGAAAATATTTATTTAATCAATGGGATTGGCAACTTTTAGTTCTTTTGACTTTCTCATTTGCCTTGAATACCTACCCTATTTTATACTAATTTCCACTTTAATGCAAAAAGAATTTTATTTGCTAATTTATAAAGTATCATTGAATTGCCAAAACTTTTCAGAAGAGAAAGAAGCAATAGCAATACGCTTTTCAATTTCGTTGAAAGCTAACATAGCAAAGAGACAGACCAAATAGACAGTGAGAGGAAACATGGAAATCAGTAACAATATGTAAAAACTATCCTACAAACCTTGCACTAAACAAGTTAAGGGCAAACCAGAAAAATTGGGATTTTCTTGGCATTAGAGAATATAAAATAATAATGATAAAAAAGACAGCAATAGAGCTACATCTGATGTTCCTGTGAAATAGGGAAAAATCCAAGGTAAACAAGAAGTATTTGCAGGAATAGGTGGCAGCTAGTATTAGAAGAGATGCAACACTTCCCATTCTTTGATCATGGGTAAATGCAGGCCATCCACAGGAAAAAAAAAACCCAAATGCGATCTGTATAGACGTTTAGCAATGGTTCAGTGGCAACTAGCACTTGCTGCTCTTGTGAAAAGATCCAGGTTCCATCACAGCACCCACGCTATCTGTAACTCCAGTTCCAGGGGATCTGATGTCCTCGTCTGACCTCTGGGGGTATGTAGTGCATATACATACATGTAAGCAAAAACATTCACACAAAAGATGCATGAACAATTACATAATATCATTCAAAAGTCAGGCATGGTGGCTCATGCCTATAATTCCAGCACTCAAGAGGCTGAGACAGGAGGACTGCCACAAGTTCAAGGTAAAACTGGGCTACATTGTGAGACCTTCCTTCAAAAACAACAACAAAAATCACGAAGAATAAGGAGCAGAAAAATATGCTGAAAGACACTGTAACCTATATCATCGTTAAACATGTTTAAGAAAAATGAAGAGGAAATGAAAGGAAAATTAGAGTTAGAAAAGTTTGAAAAATTAATAAAATTCATGAAGTTGATGTAAAAGAAAACTCGTTTCAGAAGAGAAAGCCAAACACAAAACAGAATGCCTTGAGTTAAATAAGAAAAAGGATAAATCAAAAAAATATTAATCACAATTGGTAAAAAAAAAAAACACACAACCAAAAGTAAAGGTTAACAGAAACCTGCAAGGAAAAAAATGAAAGCATCGGAGCAGACCGAATGCTATATGCATCATGTAATTCAAGAGTTTCTGAAAACACACGATCCATACATGAAGAATACACTGAGTATGTGCAAATACCAACCAAGAACGCCCCCCCCCCCCGCACACACATGCAAACTCTAATAAATGAGTAGACCAGGAAGCAGGGGAGAGCAGGAGGGGCAGGCAGGGAGGGACAGACTGACTGGAGAGAGCTACTGATCTGGCTCTGCCTTCAGAATGACCATGAAGAAGAACGCTGCATACTAGAGTCATTAGCAATGAGCCTCATACCCTCTCCACTTCTTTAGTTTATGTTCAGTAAGTAGTTTTAAGGCTAAGATATATCTTCCTAACAAGATTTTAATCAGAAAAGAATGGAGGTAATGATTTGATTTCTTTTGTTGTATCTATCCGTTTCCTTTGAGTTCTGCCATGAGCCCGTTCCTGAGATACAGAATCTCTGTGTGCGATTAAAATGGAGTATCTTGACCCAAGGAATAAAAACAGTCATCATAAAGCTATGGCAAGTTCACCAACCTAAATGGCATTTTTGAGGGTTTCTGATGTTTCCTACTAAGATATGAACCACTTGTATACTTGTAGCTTCTTCTGCCACACCCTCCTAGGCTTGGCTTTAATATCCTAGCTACCATACATTCATCTACCAAGCTTTTCAAGTGACTGCCGGGATTGACTTGCCACCTGCACCATTCTGGACCCCAGGGATACTATCCTAATGGAGGCGCCATCATCCTACCTGTGCAGCTTGCTCTTCCTTTGTCTGCCTGAGCTCAGTCCGGAAAGTGCTAATGAGTTCTTCATTTTCTTGAAGCTGCTGCTTCATCAGGACATTCTCCTCCATATCAGCCGATTTCTTATCCAAATGAAGGGGAAAATATTTATTTAATCAATGGGATTGGCAACTTTTAGTTCTTTTGACTTTCTCATTTGCCTTGAATACCTACCCTATTTTATACTAATTTCCACTTTAATGCAAAAAGAATTTTATTTGCTAATTTATAAAGTATCATTGAATTGCCAAAACTTTTCAGAAGAAGACAGAAGCAATAGCAATACGCTTTTCAATTTCGTTGAAAGCTAACATAGCAAAGAGACAGACCAAATAGACAGTGAGAGGAAACATGGAAATCAGTAACAATATGTAAAAACTATCCTACAAACCTTGCACTAAACAATTTAAGGGCAAACCAGAAAAATTGGGATTATCTTGGCATTAGAGAATATAAAATAATAATGATAAAAAAAGACAGCAATAGAGCTACATCTGATGTTCCTGTGAAATAGGGAAAAATCCAAGGTAAACAAGAAGTATTTGCAGGAATAGGTGGCAGCTAGTATTAGAAGAGATGCAACACTTCCCATTCTTTGATCATGGGTAAATGCAGGCCATCCACAGGAAAAAAAAAAAAACCCAAATGCGATCTGTATAGACGTTTAGCAATGGTTCAGTGGCAACTAGCACTTGCTGCTCTTGTGAAAAGATCCAGGTTCCATCACAGCACCCACGCTATCTGTAACTCCAGTTCCAGGGGATCTGATGTCCTCGTCTGACCTCTGGGGGTATGTAGTGCATATACATACATGTAAGCAAAAACATTCACACAAAAGATCCATGAACAATTACATAATATCATTCAAAAGTCAGGCATGGTGGCTCATGCCTATAATTCCAGCACTCAAGAGGCTGAGACAGGAGGACTGCCACAAGTTCAAGGTAAAACTGGGCTACATTGTGAGACCTTCCTTCAAAAACAACAACAAAAATCACGAAGAATAAGGAGCAGAAAAATATGCTGAAAGACACTGTAACCTATATCATCGTTAAACATGTTTAAGAAAAATGAAGAGGAAATGAAAGGAAAATTAGAGTTAGAAAAGTTTGAAAAATTAATAAAATTCATGAAGTTGATGTAAAAGAAAACTCGTTTCAGAAGAGAAAGCCAAACACAAAACAGAATGCCTTGAGTTAAATAAGAAAAAGGATAAATCAAAAAAATATTAATCACAATTGGTAAAAAAAAAAAACACACAACCAAAAGTAAAGGTTAACAGAAACCTGCAAGGAAAAAAATGAAAGCATCGGAGCAGACCGAATGCTATATGCATCATGTAATTCAAGAGTTTCTGAAAACACACGATCCATACATGAAGAATACACTGAGTATGTGCAAATACCAACCAAGAACGCCACACACACACACACACACACATGCAAACTCTAATAAATGAGTAGACCAGGAAGCAGGGGAGAGCAGGAGGGGCAGGCAGGGAGGGACAGACTGACTGGAGAGAGCTACTGATCTGGCTCTGCCTTCAGAATGACCATGAAGAAGAACGCTGCATACTAGAGTCATT
Organism: Microtus oregoni; assembly: GCF_018167655.1. Taxonomy (NCBI): domain Eukaryota; kingdom Metazoa; phylum Chordata; class Mammalia; order Rodentia; family Cricetidae; genus Microtus; species Microtus oregoni. The sequence goes on along the minus strand of NW_024543208.1, from coordinate 16,622,868 downwards.
AGCAATGAGCCTCATACCCTCTCCACTTCTTTAGTTTATGTTCAGTAAGTAGTTTTAAGGCTAAGATATATCTTCCTAACAAGATTTTAATCAGAAAAGAATGGAAGTAATGATTTGATTTCTTTTGTTGTATCTATCCGTTTCCTTTGAGTTCTGCCATGAGCCCGTTCCTGAGATACAGAATCTCTGTGTGCGATTAAAATGGAGTATCTTGACCCAAGGAATAAAAACAGTCATCATAAAGCTATGGCAAGTTCACCAACCTAAATGGCATTTTTGAGGGTTTCTGATGTTTCCTACTAAGATATGAACCACTTGTATACTTGTAGCTTCTTCTGCCACACCCTCCTAGGCTTGGCTTTAATATCCTAGCTACCATACATTCATCTACCAAGCTTTTCAAGTGACTGCCGGGATTGACTTGCCACCTGCACCATTCTGGACCCCAGGGATACTATCCTAATGGAGGCGCCATCATCCTACCTGTGCAGCTTGCTCTTCCTTTGTCTGCCTGAGCTCAGTCCGGAAAGTGCTAATGAGTTCTTCATTTTCTTGAAGCTGCTGCTTCATCAGGACATTCTCCTCCATATCAGCCGATTTCTTATCCAAATGAAGGGGAAAATATTTATTTAATCAATGGGATTGGCAACTTTTAGTTCTTTTGACTTTCTCATTTGCCTTGAATACCTACCCTATTTTATACTAATTTCCACTTTAATGCAAAAAGAATTTTATTTGCTAATTTATAAAGTATCATTGAATTGCCAAAACTTTTCAGAAGAAGACAGAAGCAATAGCAATACGCTTTTCAATTTCGTTGAAAGCTAACATAGCAAAGAGACAGACCAAATAGACAGTGAGAGGAAACATGGAAATCAGTAACAATATGTAAAAACTATCCTACAAACCTTGCACTAAACAAGTTAAGGGCAAACCAGAAAAATTGGGATTATCTTGGCATTAGAGAATATAAAATAATAATGATAAAAAAAGACAGCAATAGAGCTACATCTGATGTTCCTGTGAAATAGGGAAAAATCCAAGGTAAACAAGAAGTATTTGCAGGAATAGGTGGCAGCTAGTATTAGAAGAGATGCAACACTTCCCATTCTTTGATCATGGGTAAATGCAGGCCATCCACAGGAAAAAAAAAAAAAACCCAAATGCGATCTGTATAGACGTTTAGCAATGGTTCAGTGGCAACTAGCACTTGCTGCTCTTGTGAAAAGATCCAGGTTCCATCACAGCACCCACGCTATCTGTAACTCCAGTTCCAGGGGATCTGATGTCCTCGTCTGACCTCTGGGGGTATGTAGTGCATATACATACATGTAAGCAAAAACATTCACACAAAAGATGCATGAACAATTACATAATATCATTCAAAAGTCAGGCATGGTGGCTCATGCCTATAATTCCAGCACTCAAGAGGCTGAGACAGGAGGACTGCCACAAGTTCAAGGTAAAACTGGGCTACATTGTGAGACCTTCCTTCAAAAACAACAACAAAAATCACGAAGAATAAGGAGCAGAAAAATATGCTGAAAGACACTGTAACTTATTTCATCGTTAAACATGTTTAGGAAATATGAAGAGGACATGAAAGGTAAATTAGAGTTAGAAAAGTTTGAAAAATTAATAAAATTCATGAAGTTGATATAAGAGAAAGCTCGTTTCAGAAGAGAAAGTCAAACACAAAACAGAATGCCTTGAGTTAAATAAGAAAAAGAATAAATCAAAAAAATATTAATCACAATTGGTAAAAAGAAAACACACAACCAGAAGTAAAGGTTAACAGAAACCTGCAAGGAAAAAAATGAAAGCATCGGAGCTGACCGAATGCTATGCATCATGTAATTCAAGAGTTTCTGAAAACACACGATCCATACATGAAGAATACACTGAGTATGTGCAAATACCAACCAAGAAGGCCACACACACACACATGCAAACTCTAATAAATGAGTAGACCAGGAAGAAAGGGAGAGCGGGAGGGGCAGGCAGGGAGGGACAGACTGACTGGAGAGAGCTACTGATCTGGCTCTGGCTTCAGAATGACCATGAAGAAGAACGCTGCATACTAGAGTCATTAGCAATGAGCCTCATACCCTCCACTTCTTTAGTCTATGTTCAGTAAGTAGCTTTAAGGCTAAGATATATCTTCCTAACAAGATTTTAATCAGAAAAGAATGGAGGTAATGATTGGATTTCTTTTGTAGTATCTATCCGTTTCCTTTGGATTCTGCCATGAGCCCGTTCCTGAGATACAGAATCTCTGTGTGCGATTAAAATGGAGTATCTTGACCCAAGGAATAAAAACAGTCATCATAAAGCTATGGCAAGTTCACCAACCTAAATGGCATTTTTGAGGGTTTCTGATGTTTCCTAATAAGATATGAACCACTTACCATACTTGTAGCTTCTTCTGCCACATCCTACTAGGCTTGGCTTTAATATCCTACCTACCATACTTTCATCTACCAAGCTTTTCAAGTGACTGCCGGGATTGACTTGCCACCTGCACCATTCTGGACCCCATGGATACTATCCTAATGGAGACGCCATCATCCTACCTGTGCAGCTTGCTCTTCCTTTGTCTGCCTGAGCTCAGTCCGGAAAGTGCGAATGAGTTCTTCATTTTCTTGAAGCTGCTGCTTCATCAGGACAAACTCCTCCATAAGGGCCGATTTCTTATCCAAATGAAGGGGAAAATATTTACTTAATCAATGGGATTGGCAACTTTTAGTTCTTTTGACTTTCTCATTTGCCTTGAATACCTACCCTATTTTATACTAATTTCCACTTTAATGCAAAAAGAATTTTATTTGAGAATTCATAAAGTATCATTGAATTGCCAAAACTTTTCAGAAGAAGACAGAAGCAATAGCAATACGCTTTTCAATTTCGTTGAAAGCTAACATAGCAAAGAGACAGACCAAATAGACAGTGAGCAGAAAAACATGGAAATCAGTAACAATAAGTAAAAACTATCCTACAAAACTTGCACTAAACAAGTAAAGGGCAAACCAGAAAAATTGGGATTTTCTTGGCATTAGAGAATATAAAATAATAATGATAAAAAAGACAGCAATAGAGCTACATCTGATGTTCCTGTGGAATAGGAAAAAATCCAAGGTAACCAAGAAGTATTTGTAGGAAAGGTGGCAGCTAGTTTTAGAAGAGATGCAACACTTCCTGTTCTTTGATCATGGGTAAATGCAGGCCATCCACAGGAAAAAAAAACCCAAATGAGATCTGTATAGACGTTTAGCAATGGTGCAGTGGCAACTAGCACTTGCTGCTCTTGTGAAAAGATCCAGGTTCCATCACAGCACCCACGCTATCTGTAACTCCAGTTCCAGGGGATCTGATGTCCTCGTCTGACCTCTGGGGGTATGTAGTGCATATACATACATGTAAGCACAAACATTCACACAAAAGATGCATGAACAATTACATAATATCATTCAAAAATCAGGCATGGTGGCTCATGCCTATAATTCCAGCACTCAAGAGGCTGAGACAGGAGGACTGCCACAAGTTCAAGGTAAAACTGGGCTATATTGTGAGAGCTTCCTTCAAAAACAACAACAAAAATCACGAAGAATAAGGAGCAGAAAAATATGCTGAAAGACACTGTAACTTATTTCATCGTTAAACATGTTTAGGAAATATGAAGAGGACATGAAAGGTAAATTAGAGTTAGAAAAGTTTGAAAAATTAATAAAATTCATGAAGTTGATATAAGAGAAAGCTCGTTTCAGAAGAGAAAGTCAAACACAAAACAGAATGCCTTGAGTTAAATAAGAAAAAGAATAAATCAAAAAAATATTAATCACAATTGGTAAAAAGAAAACACACAACCAGAAGTAAAGGTTAACAGAAACCTGCAAGGAAAAAAATGAAAGCATCGGAGCTGACCGAATGCTATGCATCATGTAATTCAAGAGTTTCTGAAAACACACGATCCATACATGAAGAATACACTGAGTATGTGCAAATACCAACCAAGAAGGCCACACACACACACATGCAAACTCTAATAAATGAGTAGACCAGGAAGAAAGGGAGAGCGGGAGGGGCAGGCAGGGAGGGACAGACTGACTGGAGAGAGCTACTGATCTGGCTCTGGCTTCAGAATGACCATGAAGAAGAACGCTGCATACTAGAGTCATTAGCAATGAGCCTCATACCCTCCACTTCTTTAGTCTATGTTCAGTAAGTAGCTTTAAGGCTAAGATATATCTTCCTAACAAGATTTTAATCAGAAAAGAATGGAGGTAATGATTGGATTTCTTTTGTAGTATCTATCCGTTTCCTTTGGATTCTGCCATGAGCCCGTTCCTGAGATACAGAATCTCTGTGTGCGATTAAAATGGAGTATCTTGACCCAAGGAATAAAAACAGTCATCATAAAGCTATGGCAAGTTCACCAACCTAAATGGCATTTTTGAGGGTTTCTGATGTTTCCTAATAAGATATGAACCACTTACCATACTTGTAGCTTCTTCTGCCACATCCTACTAGGCTTGGCTTTAATATCCTACCTACCATACTTTCATCTACCAAGCTTTTCAAGTGACTGCCGGGATTGACTTGCCACCTGCACCATTCTGGACCCCATGGATACTATCCTAATGGAGACGCCATCATCCTACCTGTGCAGCTTGCTCTTCCTTTGTCTGCCTGAGCTCAGTCCGGAAAGTGCGAATGAGTTCTTCATTTTCTTGAAGCTGCTGCTTCATCAGGACAAACTCCTCCATAAGGGCCGATTTCTTATCCAAATGAAGGGGAAAATATTTACTTAATCAATGGGATTGGCAACTTTTAGTTCTTTTGACTTTCTCATTTGCCTTGAATACCTACCCTATTTTATACTAATTTCCACTTTAATGCAAAAAGAATTTTATTTGAGAATTCATAAAGTATCATTGAATTGCCAAAACTTTTCAGAAGAAGACAGAAGCAATAGCAATACGCTTTTCAATTTCGTTGAAAGCTAACATAGCAAAGAGACAGACCAAATAGACAGTGAGCAGAAAAACATGGAAATCAGTAACAATAAGTAAAAACTATCCTACAAAACTTGCACTAAACAAGTAAAGGGCAAACCAGAAAAATTGGGATTTTCTTGGCATTAGAGAATATAAAATAATAATGATAAAAAAGACAGCAATAGAGCTACATCTGATGTTCCTGTGGAATAGGAAAAAATCCAAGGTAACCAAGAAGTATTTGTAGGAAAGGTGGCAGCTAGTTTTAGAAGAGATGCAACACTTCCTGTTCTTTGATCATGGGTAAATGCAGGCCATCCACAGGAAAAAAAAACCCAAATGAGATCTGTATAGACGTTTAGCAATGGTGCAGTGGCAACTAGCACTTGCTGCTCTTGTGAAAAGATCCAGGTTCCATCACAGCACCCACGCTATCTGTAACTCCAGTTCCAGGGGATCTGATGTCCTCGTCTGACCTCTGGGGGTATGTAGTGCATATACATACATGTAAGCACAAACATTCACACAAAAGATGCATGAACAATTACATAATATCATTCAAAAATCAGGCATGGTGGCTCATGCCTATAATTCCAGCACTCAAGAGGCTGAGACAGGAGGACTGCCACAAGTTCAAGGTAAAACTGGGCTATATTGTGAGAGCTTCCTTCAAAAACAACAACAAAAATCACGAAGAATAAGGAGCAGAAAAATATGCTGAAAGACACTGTAACTTATTTCATCGTTAAACATGTTTAGGAAATATGAAGAGGACATGAAAGGTAAATTAGAGTTAGAAAAGTTTGAAAAATTAATAAAATTCATGAAGTTGATATAAGAGAAAGCTCGTTTCAGAAGAGAAAGTCAAACACAAAACAGAATGCCTTGAGTTAAATAAGAAAAAGAATAAATCAAAAAAATATTAATCACAATTGGTAAAAAGAAAACACACAACCAAAAGTAAAGGTTAACAGAAACCTGCAAGGAAAAAAATGAAAGCATCGGAGCTGACCGAATGCTATGCATCATGTAATTCAAGAGTTTCTGCAAATACACGATCCATACATGAAGAATACACTGAGTATGTGCAAATTCCAACCAAGAACGCCACACACACACACATGCAAACTCTAATAAATGAGTAGACCAGGAAGAAAGGGAGAGCGGGAGGGGCAGGCAGGGAGGGACAGACTGACTGGAGAGAGCTACTGATCTGGCTCTGGCTTCAGAATGACCATGTAGAAGAACGCTGCATACTAGAGTCATTAGCAATGAGCCTCATACCCTCCACTTCTTTAGTCTATGTTCAGTAAGTAGCTTTAAGGCTAAGATATATCTTCCTAACAAGATTTTAATCAGAAAAGAATGGAGGTAATGATTGGATTTCTTTTGTAGTATCTATCCGTTTCCTTTGGATTCTGCCATGAGCCCGTTCCTGAGATACAGAATCTCTGTGTGCGATTAAAATGGAGTATCTTGACCCAAGGAATAAAAACAGTCATCATAAAGCTATGGCAAGTTCACCAACCTAAATGGCATTTTTGAGGGTTTCTGATGTTTCCTAATAAGATATGAACCACTTACCATACTTGTAGCTTCTTCTGCCACATCCTACTAGGCTTGGCTTTAATATCCTACCTACCATACTTTCATCTACCAAGCTTTTCAAGTGACTGCCGGGATTGACTTGCCACCTGCACCATTCTGGACCCCATGGATACTATCCTAATGGAGACGCCATCATCCTACCTGTGCAGCTTGCTCTTCCTTTGTCTGCCTGAGCTCAGTCCGGAAAGTGCGAATGAGTTCTTCATTTTCTTGAAGCTGCTGCTTCATCAGGACAAACTCCTCCATAAGGGCCGATTTCTTATCCAAATGAAGGGGAAAATATTTACTTAATCAATGGGATTGGCAACTTTTAGTTCTTTTGACTTTCTCATTTGCCTTGAATACCTACCCTATTTTATACTAATTTCCACTTTAATGCAAAAAGAATTTTATTTGAGAATTCATAAAGTATCATTGAATTGCCAAAACTTTTCAGAAGAAGACAGAAGCAATAGCAATACGCTTTTCAATTTCGTTGAAAGCTAACATAGCAAAGAGACAGACCAAATAGACAGTGAGCAGAAAAACATGGAAATCAGTAACAATAAGTAAAAACTATCCTACAAAACTTGCACTAAACAAGTAAAGGGCAAACCAGAAAAATTGGGATTTTCTTGGCATTAGAGACTATAAAATAATAATGATAAAAAAGACAGCAATAGAGCTACATCTGATGTTCCTGTGGAATAGGAAAAAATCCAAGGTAACCAAGAAGTATTTGTAGGAAAGGTGGCAGCTAGTTTTAGAAGAGATGCAACACTTCCCATTCTTTGATCATGGGTAAATGCAGGCCATCCACAGGAAAAAAAAACCCAAATGAGATCTGTATAGACGTTTAGCAATGGTGCAGTGGCAACTAGCACTTGCTGCTCTTGTGAAAAGATCCAGGTTCCATCACAGCACCCACGCTATCTGTAACTCCAGTTCCAGGGGATCTGATGTCCTCGTCTGACCTCTGGGGGTATGTAGTGCATATACATACATGTAAGCACAAACATTCACACAAAAGATGCATGAACAATTACATAATATCATTCAAAAATCAGGCATGGTGGCTCATGCCTATAATTCCAGCACTCAAGAGGCTGAGACAGGAGGACTGCCACAAGTTCAAGGTAAAACTGGGCTATATTGTGAGAGCTTCCTTCAAAAACAACAACAAAAATCACGAAGAATAAGGAGCAGAAAAATATGCTGAAAGACACTGTAACTTATTTCATCGTTAAACATGTTTAGGAAATATGAAGAGGACATGAAAGGTAAATTAGAGTTAGAAAAGTTTGAAAAATTAATAAAATTCATGAAGTTGATATAAGAGAAAGCTCGTTTCAGAAGAGAAAGTCAAACACAAAACAGAATGCCTTGAGTTAAATAAGAAAAAGAATAAATCAAAAAAATATTAATCACAATTGGTAAAAAGAAAACACACAACCAAAAGTAAAGGTTAACAGAAACCTGCAAGGAAAAAAATGAAAGCATCGGAGCTGACCGAATGCTATGCATCATGTAATTCAAGAGTTTCTGCAAATACACGATCCATACATGAAGAATACACTGAGTATGTGCAAATACCAACCAAGAACGCCACACACACACACATGCAAACTCTAATAAATGAGTAGACCAGGAAGAAAGGGAGAGCGGGAGGGGCAGGCAGGGAGGGACAGACTGACTGGAGAGAGCTACTGATCTGGCTCTGGCTTCAGAATGACCATGTAGAAGAACGCTGCATACTAGAGTCATTAGCAATGAGCCTCATACCCTCCACTTCTTTAGTCTATGTTCAGTAAGTAGCTTTAAGGCTAAGATATATCTTCCTAACAAGATTTTAATCAGAAAAGAATGGAGGTAATGATTGGATTTCTTTTGTAGTATCTATCCGTTTCCTTTGGATTCTGCCATGAGCCCGTTCCTGAGATACAGAATCTCTGTGTGCGATTAAAATGGAGTATCTTGACCCAAGGAATAAAAACAGTCATCATAAAGCTATGGCAAGTTCACCAACCTAAATGGCATTTTTGAGGGTTTCTGATGTTTCCTAATAAGATATGAACCACTTACCATACTTGTAGCTTCTTCTGCCACATCCTACTAGGCTTGGCTTTAATATCCTACCTACCATACTTTCATCTACCAAGCTTTTCAAGTGACTGCCGGGATTGACTTGCCACCTGCACCATTCTGGACCCCATGGATACTATCCTAATGGAGACGCCATCATCCTACCTGTGCAGCTTGCTCTTCCTTTGTCTGCCTGAGCTCAGTCCGGAAAGTGCGAATGAGTTCTTCATTTTCTTGAAGCTGCTGCTTCATCAGGACAAACTCCTCCATAAGGGCCGATTTCTTATCCAAATGAAGGGGAAAATATTTACTTAATCAATGGGATTGGCAACTTTTAGTTCTTTTGACTTTCTCATTTGCCTTGAATACCTACCCTATTTTTTTCTAATTTCCACTTTAATGCAAAAAGAATTTTATTTGCTAATTCATAAAGTATTATTGAATTGCCAAAACCTTTCAGAAGATGACAGAAGCAATAGCAATACGCTTTTCAATTTCGTTGAAAGCTAACATAGCAAAGAGACAGACCAAATAGAGAGTCAGCAGAAAAACATGGAAATCAGTAACAATAAGTAAAAACTATCCTACAAACCTTGCACTAAACAAGTTAAGGGCAAACCAGAAAAATTGGGATTTTCTTGGCATTAGAGACTATAAAATAATAATGATAAAAAAGACAGCAATAGAGCTACATCTGATGTTCCTGTGGAATAGGAAAAAATCCAAGGGAACCAAGAAGTATTTGTAGGAATAGGTGGCAGCTAGTATTAGAAGAGATGCAACACTTCCTGTTCTTTGATCATGGGTAAATGCAGGCCATCCACAGGAAAAAAAAAACCCAAATGCGATCTGTATAGACCTTTAGCAATGGTTCAGTGGCAACTAGCACATGCTGCTCTTGTGAAAAGATCCGGGTTCCATCACAGCACCCACGCTATCTGTAACTCCAGTTCCAGGGGATCTGATGTCCTCGTCTGACCTCTGGGGGTATGTAGTGCATATACATACATGTAAACACAAACATTCACACAAAAGATGCATGAACAATTACATAATATCATTCAAAAGTCAGGCATGGTGGCTCATGACTATAATTCCAGCACTCAAGAGGCTGAGACAGGAGGACTGCCACAAGTTCAAGGTAAAACTGGGCTACATTGTGAGACCTTCCTTCAAAAACAACAACAAAAATCACGAAGAATAAGGAGCAGAAAAATATGCTTAAAGACACTGTAACTTATTTCATCGTTAAACATGTTTAAGAAAAATGAAGAAGACATGAAAGGAAAATTAGAGTTAGAAAAGTTTGAAAAATTAATAAAATTCATGAAGTTGATGTAAAAGAAAACTCGTTTCAGAAGAGAAAGCCAAACACAAAACAGAATTCCTAGAGTTAAATAAGAAAACAGGTAAATCAAAAAATATTAACCATAATTGGTAAAAAAGAAATACACATGCAAAAATGAAGGTTAACAGAAACCTGCAAGGAAAAAATGAAAGCATCATAGCTGACCGAATACAATGCATCATGTAATTCAAGAGTTTCTGAAATCACACGATTAATACATGAAGAATACACTGAGTATGTGCAAATACCAACCAAGATTGACACACACACACATGCAAACTCTAATAAATGAGTAGACATTGAAGCAAGGGAAAGAGGGGGGGCAGAGAGGGAGGGACAGACTGACGGGAGAGAGCTACTGATCTGGCTCTGGCTTCGGAATGACCATGAAAAAGAACGCTGCATACTAGAGTCATTAGCAATGAGCCTCTTACCCTCCACTTCCTTAGTCTATGTTCAGTAAGTAGCTTTAAGGCTAAGATATATCTTCCTAACAAGATTTTAATCAGAAAAGAATGGAGATAATGATTTGATTTCTTTGGTTGTATCTATCCGTTTCCTTTCAGTTCAGCCATGAGCCTGTTCCTGAGATACAGAATCTCTGAGTGCTATTAAAATGGAGTATCTTGACCCAAGGAATAAAAACAGTCATCATAAAGCCACGGTAAGTTCACCAACCTAAATGGCATTTTTGAGGGGTTCTGATGTTTCCTACTAAGATATGAACCACTTACCATACTTGTAGCTTCTTCTGCCACACCCTCCTAGCCTTGACGTTAATATCCCAGCTAACATACTTTCACCTACCACTCTTTTCAAGTGACTACCAGGATTGACTTGCCTCCTGCACCATTCTGGACCCCATGGATATTATCCTAATGGAGGCGCCATCATCCTACCTGTGAAGCTTGCTCTTCCTCCTGTGTCTGCCTGAGCTCAGTCCGGAAAGTGGTAATGAGTTCTTTATTTTCTTGAAGCTGCTGCTTTATCAGGATAAACTCCTCCATAATGGCCGATTTCTCATCCACCTGAAGAGGAAAATATTTACTTAAGCAATGGGATTGGCAACGTTTAGTTCTTTTGACTTTCTCATTTGCCTTGAATACCTACCCTATTTTTTTCTAATTTCCTCTTTAATGCAAAAAAAATTTTATTTGCTAATTTATAAAGTATCATTGAATTGCCAAAAGTTTTCAGAAGACAGAAGCTATAGCAATACGCTTTTCAATTGCTTTGAAAGGTAACGGAGCAAAGAAACAGACCAAATAGACAGTGAGCAGAAAAACATGGAAAACTGTAACAATATGTAAAAGCCATCCTACAAACCTTACACTAAACAAGTTAAGGGCAAACCAGAAAAATTGGGATGTTCTTGGCATTAGAGACAATAAAATAATAATGATAAAAAAGACAGCAATAGAGCTACATCTGATGTTCCTGTGGAATAGGGAAAAATCCAAGGTAACCAAGAAGCATTTGCAGGAATAGGTGGCAGCTAGTATTAGAAGAGATGCAACACTTCCTGTTCTTTGATCATGGGTAAATGCAGGCCATCCATAAGAAAAAAATCCCATAAGCGATCTGTATAGATAGAGGCTTAACAATGTTTCAGTTGCTACTAGCACTTGCTGCTCACATGAAAAGATCCAGGTTCTGTACCAGCACCCACGCTATCTGTAACTCCAATTCCCGGGGATCTGATGTCCTCGTCTGACCTCTGTGGGTATGTAGTGCATATACATACATGTAAGCAAAAACATTCACACAAAAGATGCATGAACAATTACATAATATCATTCAAAAGTCAGGCATGGTGGCTCATGCCTATAATTCCAGCACTCTAGAGGCTGAGACAGGAGGACTGCCACAAGTTCAAGGTAAAACTGGGCTACATTGTGAGACCTTCCTTCCAAACAACAACCAAAATCACGAAGAATATGGAGCAGAAATATATGCTGAAGACACTGTAACTTATTTCATAGTTAAACATGTTTAAGAAAATTGAAGACGACATGAAAGGAAAATTAGAGTTAGAAAAGTTTTAATAAGTAATAAAATTCCTGAAGTGCATATAAAAGAATACTCGTTTCAGAAGAGAAAGTCAAACACAAAACAGAATGCCTAGAGTTAAATAAGAAAACGGATAAATCAAAAAAATATTAATCATAATTGGGAAAAAAATACACAACCAAAAATAAAGGTTAACAGAAACCTGCAAGGAAAAAATAGAAGTATCGCTGCTGACTGAATGCTATGCATCATGTAATTCAACAGTTTCTGAAAACACACGATTTATACATGAAGAATACACTAAGTATGTGCAAATACCAACCAAGAAGGCCACACACACACACATGCAAACTCTAAAAAATGAGTAGACCAGGAAGCAAGGGAGAGAGGGAGGGGCAGTCAGGGAGGGACAGACTGACGGGAGAGCTCTACTGATCTGGCTCTGGCTTCAGAATGACCATGAAGAAGAATGCTGCATACTAGAGTCATTAACAATGAGCCTCATACCCTCCACTTCTTTAGTCTATGTTCAGTAAGTAGCTTTAAGGCTAAGATATATCTTCCTAAAAAGGTTTTAATCAGAGAAGAATGGAAGTAATAATTTGATTTCTTTGTTTTATCTATCTGTTTCCTTTGAGTTCTGCCAAGAGGCCATACCTGAGATACACAATCTCTGTGTGCATTATAATGGAGTACCTGGACCTAAGGAATAAAACCAGTCATCATGAAGCTATGGCAAGTTCACCAACCTAAATGGCATTTTTGAGGGTTTCTGATGTTTCCTACTATGATATGAACCACTTACCATACTTGTAGCTTCTTCTGCCACACCCTCCTAGGCTTGGTTTTAATATCCTAGCTACCACACTTTCATTTATCAAGCATCAAGTGAATGCCGGTATTGACTTGCCACCTGCACCATTCTGGACCCCATGGATTCTATCCTAATGGAGGCGCCATCATCCTACCTGTGAAGCTTGCTCTTCCTGTGTCTGTCTGAGCTCAGTGCGCAAAGTGCTAATGATTTCTTCCTTTTCTTGAAGCTGCTCCTTTATCAGGCTGAACTCCTCCATCCCAACCGAATTCTTACCCAACTGAAGGGGGAAAATATTTACTTAAGCAATGGGATTGGCAACTTTTAGTTCTTTTGACTTTCTCATTTGCCTTGAATACCTACCCTATTTTTTTTGTAATTTCAACTTTAAAGCAAAACAAATTTTATTTGCTAATTTATAAAGTATCATTGAATTGCCAAAACTTTTCAGAAGAAGAGAGAAGCAATAGCAATACGCTTTTCAATTTCTTTGAAAGCTAACATAGCAAAGAGACAGACCAATCAGACAGTGAGCAAAAAAACATGAACAACAGTAACAATATGTAGGGAGCTATCCTACAAACCTTGCACTAAACAAGTTAAAGGCAAACCATGAAAATTGGGATTTTCTTGGCATTAGAGACTATAAAATAATAATGATAAAAAAGACAGCAATACAGCTACATCTGATGTTCCTGTGGAATAGTGAAAAAAATCCAAGGTAACCAAGAAGTATTTGCAGGAATAGGTGGCAGCTAGTATTAGAAGAGATGCAACCCTTCCTGTTCTTTGATCATGGGTAAATGCAGGCCATCCATAGGAAAAAAATCCCATATGTGATCTGTATAGATAGAGGCTTAGCAATGTTTCAGTCGCTACTAGCACTTGCTGCTCACATGAAAAGATCCAGGTTCTGTACCAGCACCCACGCTATCTGTAACTCCAATTCCCGGGGATCTGATGTCCTTGTCTGACCTCTGGGGGTATGTAGTGCATATACATACATGTAAGCAAAAACATTCACACAAAAGATGCATGAACAATTACATAATATCATTCAAAAGTCAGGCATGGTGGCTCATGCCTATAAATCCAGCACTCTAGGGGCTGAGACAGGAGGACTGCCACAAGTTCAAGGTAAAACTGGGCTACATTGTGAGACCTTCCTTCAAAAACAACAACAAAAATCACGAAGAACAAGGAGCCGAACAATATGCTGAAAGACACTGTAACTTATTTCATAGTTAAACATGTTTAAGAAAAATGAAGAGGACATGAAAGGAAAATTAGAGTTAGAAAAGTTTGAAAAAGTAATAAAATTCATGAAGTTGATATAAAAGAAAGCTTGTTTCAGAAGAGAAAGCCAAACACAAAACAGAATGCCTTGAGTTAAATGAGAAAAGGATAAATCTAAAAAATATTAATCAAAATTGGTTAAAAAAAATACACAACCAAAAATAAAGGTTAACAGAATCCTGCAAGGAGAAAATGAAAGCATCGGAGATGACCGAATGCTATGAATCATGTAATTCACGAGTTTCTGAAAACACATGATCCATATATGAAGAATACACTGAATATGTGCAAATACCAACCGAGAATGCCACACCCGTTTGCAAACTCTAATAAATGAGTAGATGTGGAAGTAAGCGAGAGAGTGAGGTAAGGCAGGAAGCGACCAGCTGATAGAAGATTGCTACTGATTGTCTTACAAGAGGCATTTGCTGTGGATATCCGTTGGCTGGTAATGATTTGTTAAGATAATAATACCGAGGTGACTCACTCCTACCTTCACGGCTTGTTCTGACTGTGCCTGGTGAAGTTGGGCTTGTAAATTGATAATCACTTTCTCCTTCTCCTTGACTTGTTTTAGTTCTTTCAGCTCCTCTGAGTTCTTATAATGCTGAAAATTGCAACAGATTGAAGTCACTTACTTAAGAGTTACAATCAATATATATTTTATCTTTTACACTGTTTGCCTTTTAGAGACATTTAATTACAGCTTCATTAAAGTGATAGAAGCACTCAGGAGCAAGAAGCAGGAAGATCTCTCTTAGAAGCCATCCTGGTTTAGAGTCCCAGAACAGTCAGACCCTGAATCAAACAAACAAACAAAAACAAATAAAACCAACCAACCAACCACCACAACAAAATCAAACAGCAACGACAGAATCAAGAAAAAAATTAACACAAAGGGATAAATTTTGGGCTGGGAAGATAGCTGAGTTTAAGAAAGCTTGTCCTAGAAAAATGGTGACTAGGGTTTGGATCCTAGAAGCCACAAATACCTGTTACTCCATTTTCAAAAGATCTGACACACCCTCATCTTGTCTCTGATACTCTTTTCTGTTGCTGTCCTCCATGTCCCCAGGCACACACATGCACACATGCACGCTGCACTAAGCACACCATGGCACACCGTGGTTACAGGGCTGCTGTGACTGACAGCTGGAGCGGACTGGGACGGCTGGACACCATTTATTGAACACGGAAAGGAAATGATGATATAAGATGCTGGCATGTTTAAGGCCTGAGGGCAAAGTAGTAAGCCTGAGTGAAATGCAGAGTATAAAATGGAAAAAATAAAAAAATCTAACAACATGACTCATGGAAAGTCTGAAAGCTTCAACATGAAAAGGAAAAGGTTAGTGCCTGCCACCACAGCCAGGGGAAGAGAGTTGCCATAGGAACCATAGAGGATGAAAAGAATTCAAACAAAGAAATTACTTGCCTTTAAAACCAACTTTGAGATGTTAAACAACCCTATTAGATTCCCCTCCTTTTCGTGGCCCTGCTGTAGGAGGGGCTAAACCTAGGGCCTTATCCACACTGCATAGGTGCTCTTCTCCTGAGCCACATCCCCAGTGCAGTCAAGGGACAGCAATGTCCCTGAAAGGCAAGGCTAAGCAGGGCACTGGGAGGTAACAAGTGCCCTCAAGGGCTGTGGCTCAGAACTTGAAAAACTCCCCTCAGAAGGAACACTTCTGATAATATAATACAGGGGGCAGGGGGAGTCGAGGCTGACTTACAACCACTGTGAGCCACAGGGGCACAGCAGCATCAGGGCAAACTGCACACGCCCCCAATACCTGACGGTTCCTGTTCTCTACAGCGATACCCATGTGTGGTTAGGACCCAACACTCAGAAGGCAGAGGCTGAGAGATCAGGAGTCCAAGGTCATTCTTTGGCTAGCTACAGGGCAAGTTGGAGACCAGCCTGGAATACACGAGACCCTGTCTCAAACAAATTAAATTAAATTAAAATAATTTATCAAAAATTATTTAAACAAAACAAAAGCCCTCAACTCTTTGGCTTGCCACTTGTCTTTGAAAAAGTTCATGGACATCTTTTGAATCCTCAAGGGTTGGAAAATACAATGGAAACTACAAGAAAGGCAGACAAATTTACAGAAATAAACAGAGGTTTATAAACAAATACAGTGTTCCAGTCCAATTTACTCTTTACACTTTTCCCGTGGAACAAGAGTTATGTCCCTAAGGAGGAGGAAAGGGAGGATAGGGAGGAGGAAGGGGAGAAGGAAGATGTTAACAATAACTTTTTTGTATCTCCCTCTCTCTCTCTCTCTCTCTCTCTTTTTTTTTTTTTTTTTTTTTTTTTTTTTTTTTTGATTTTTGAGACAAGGTTTCCTCCGTAGCTTTTGGCTCCTGTCCTGGAACCAGCTCTAGTAGACCAGGCCGGCCTTGAACTCACAGAGATCCGCTTGCCTCTGCCTTTCCAGTGCTGGGTTTAAAGGCGTGCGCCACAACCGCCGGTTAACAATAACTTCTTAAGACAGTTTGATAGTAAACTGTCTAAGTAGATAGCGGAGACCCATCTTTCCCGGCTCATCTACACTTGGTTTCTTTCCCCACAGCTCTCGGACTAACAGGATCATTTACAGAGTGGCAGTGGTTTTCTTAAACATCACTTCTACTGCACGAGGGAGGCTGCTCACATCCCTCTAGCTTAAGTTATTCTCCTCAGAAGAACACACAACGGAGGTCTTGTTACTCTGGATCTGGACAAAGTTACTCACAGCTTTCAAACGATCTTTCATATTTTGTTCGGCATTATAGCCCGACAATTCATGTAAAACTGCATTTCCTAAATCATAAAATAGGCTCAGCATCTCTGCAAGAGAAATAGAAAGAAAGCGCAACAATCAGTAAAAACAGATACAGGCTGCTGGAGAGTAAGTAAAGCAGATGGGTGCAGCTAGACGTTAGTACCCATATCATCTGTGTGAGAGAAGGGACTGTCACTGGCTTCTGGGTGCAGCCAGCTGTGTGCCACACCCTGTCCTGCTCAGGTGCCTTATTGCACGCACCATCACTAGGATCAGTTTGAATAATAAAATGCAAGAACACAATCTTTAAATGCAAGGACATCATTGTCAAGGATGTCTTAAGGGCTGCCTTTTAATACCCTATGTTTTTTCATTGATAAACAAAAATCTTAAGTTTTCCTTCTCCCACATTGATCCTTTTCTGATTTTCGATAAAACCCCAAGACTCATCAAAATTTCCCTTCTCATGTGTTCCCGAAGCCCGTTCTTTCATGTAGTTTCCCTGACAAACCATGTGGTGTCAGTGGAGAGTCACTATTCAATGTGGAGTATAGACATTTACAGTAGTAAATGACTGAAATCAGTATCCGCTTGTTCTGAGCAGAATTAGAAAACAAAAGGCTACACAAGCAGAGAGCAGGAGACAAAGTCCAGAGCAGAAATCAGTGAACAGAAAATTAAACCCATAAAGAAAAGGCTGTGCTCAGAAAAGCTACACCCCCAAAGCCCCTATGCTGAGGATTCAGGGCCTGCGCATGCTGTGTAGACACTCAACTGCTAATCCACACCCCAACCATTGAAGATTAATTTTAATAAAGGAAATGAACACCATCAGTAATCTTCCATAGAGATCTGTATAAATCTTCTAAAGAAATTCATACTAGAATATAACTTATCAGATGATCATTCTGTCTTTAAATTTTACATGCCGCTCTTGGGAATAAGCAAACAACCAACTGATGGACTCAGAAGATGGCAATAAACAGGGAAGAAGGAACATGTGTGTGCTTCTTAGATCCCCAGATAAGAGCAAAGCAAGTAGAGGAACAGCAAAGACCTGTGGGCAACCTGAGCAGAACAAACAGCGCCCCCCAACAATAGAAAAGTCGTCCCTGCACAATCAAGTTTCCTATCAACCCCCAGGTTAACGTAGCAACAGTCAAAATCAACGACCACCACCAAATCTGGCTTCAGCAGTGTCCGTTCAAGAGGAAGCAGATGGTAGCCACGGGTGTGCAACAAACCAAGCAAAGGGCAGAGCCAATTGGCGTTTGTTAACTAATCAGTGTGTCGAGCACACTGATGAGGGAATGGCTCACAGATTGCCAGGTCTGGCAGCACACTTGGAATCCTAGAACCAAAAATGTGAAGGCAAGACCTCGAGACTCCCTGGACAGCCATCCTCACTTATCTGACCAGCACAGGTCCCAGGGAGACCCTGTCTCAAAAGGGCAAGGGTGGAGGATTCCTAAGGGCACCCAGGGCTGACCTCTAGCCTGCACGCACACACGCACGCACATACACACACAAACATGAACGCACGCACGAGTGTGCACTACCTTCCCATAAAATTATTCAGAAAAAAAGAAAACAACTATTCTAACATTTTCAGGCCCTGATCAAGGTATCTAGATACCGATCAGTCAATAGCTGATAAAGTAAAGTCCAGACATTATGAACTTCCCAAAGAAAGAAGATAACCACCTTCTAGAGTCTTGTCAAAGCATGGAAACTCAGGCCACCCATCCTGCTACATCTGCAGGAAACGCAGAGGACAGAGGAACACACTGAACCACATAACCCATGTGCACTCCTGCGGAATGTCCAACTCCACAGCCGCAGGACCCATGTCTCTCAACACACAGTTGTAAGCAAAAGATGGAAGACGTAGCAAGTGAAAAGGGCAAGATTCCCAAAAGGATAATAAAACTAAAAGGAAAGCATAAAGAAGGGCTTCTAGAATGGACAACCAAGTTATATCTGTTACAGTAACTATATGTTTTATAGTGTGCCTTTCTATACCTGTGTTTTATCAATGAGAAGTGGTTTTGTAAAGAAAAATGAACAGAAACTGTTAAATAATTATGTTTAGAGACACCCATAGGAAACTTAAGTTCTTATTTTTATTGACACATATCTGTACAGTCCATAAGGTATATGATGTTGAGATTCAGGCATATAGTGTGTGGTTTTCCACTGAGGGTGATTAGCATATTTATAAAGGAGTCTCTAGACTCAAAGCCAGGCTTTGTCACACACCCCACCTAGAAACACGCAGGACTGGCCGGCTCGCCCACCTCTGAGCCTCTCCCAAGGAGAAAGGACCCTGCTGGCCACCAGGCCACCAGGGTGTCTAAATGCTCCTGGGCCTCATAGGGCTGCAGCAACTGGGCTGCCACCTAGGATGGGCAGGTGACAGAGGCGGAGCCCCGAGGGGCGGGGCGGCCGGCTGAGCTCCAGTGTCCCCTGGCCAGCGGTGCGGTGCACTGTGGGCTTATGCGGGGCTCCCAGCGAGGCCTGCCCACCACACTCACCTGCAGGTGGGAGCCACCGGCAAAGCCGGGCTCCCCCCGCTCGACCTAAGCCAAGTCAACTCAGGAATCCCGCTCGACCTAAGCCACGTCAACTCTGGAATCCCAAACTCAGCGCCTCCGCCTCCGCGTCCCTGAAGCACGACCACTCTCCTTGGGTCGGAAGACGAGACTGAGGCTTCTGCCTTTGGAACTGCGAACGCGCCATTACCCTGGCGACCAGGCAGGCCTTGTTTGTTACCTATCGCGTCACAATGACAGACACCAATTGATGCCCTACAACCTTCCACTTCCACAAAGACACAACCAAGGGGTTCTAAGGGGGAGAGGCATGGCAGATGATTATGTGTTGGGGTGTGACCCAGGAGAAGATCCAAGAAGGCGGGGCTATGGAGAGAGGATGGGTATTCTGCAAACATCAGGTGTTTGCTGCATAGTTTGGGAGTTCAGGTTTACCCTAATTTCTTACCTACTGCTGTTTGTGCTAGAGACTATGGGCCAGGCTTTTGAGGAGATTTTGGACTAGGGGCACCAGCTGCTAGTATTGGGTTCTGTGTGAGAACCCACCCGGAGTAGAGCCTGAAACTTGGTTTAGTATGGCTTTTTAACTTTGCGATGAAAAAATGAGAACCAGAGACAAGGCTAGTAAAAGACAACAGCAATTTAGCAAGGGTCGGACTACAACCTGACCTCACAAGGCATCCTTTGTTGGGATCGCTCAGGATGTGATCTAAGAGACAGTGAAGAGTTGGAAAGTGGTGCTTCAGCTGGGATAAGCAGACAGAGATCAAAGGGCTCAGGCTCTGGGAAGAGTCAGTGAGGAGCTCCAACAAGAGACAGAGAGCACTCATCAAGTGCTCCTTCCCCCCAAAAGGCCGGCCGGCAGAGGGTGCAGAAATCTAGCCAACTCCTAATGATTTCAGACATTCTTCGTAAGAATGTTACTATGAATTTATGGAATCTCGTTGTACACCAAGCACTCAGCTAGCCCACTGTATTTGCAATCTCATCCTAATGACCACACAATCCCGAGGCTCAAATAGTAGCTCGGTGAGGCATCTCTCAGCTGCTTATTTAAAGTTGTGTATTTACTATATCTATTTTGCCACCTAACGTAACTATCTTATTGCCTTATCACACTTTATTATAAGAAGTCTCGCCGGGCGGTGATGGCGCACGCCTTTAATCCCAGCACTCGGGAGGCAGAGGCAGGTGGATCTCTGTGAGTTCGAGACCAGCCTGGTCTACAAGAGCTAGTTCCAGGACAGGCTCCAAAACCACAGAGAAACCCTGTCTCGAAAAACCAAAAAAAAAAAAAAAAAAAAGAAGTCTCTTTTGATCTCAGTTGTATGTCCACGTCCCAGAATAATATACAGGGGGTACTAAATGTCCCTTGAAGCAGTATTATGTGTAATATCTTTAATTTAAATGCAATATAATAAACTTAAATTATTTAGCTTATAAAATAGGTTTATAAAAAATAAAATCCCGAAGGTGCAAATTAGGAAAGACTATTGGCAGACTCTTAATGACTTCCAAAGATTGCTAGGGGACATTTTCCTTCTATGGCACACTATTGGAATAAAACCTGATGATCTGATTAATTTAAACAAAACCTTGGTGACAATGACTTAAACAGACCCAGGGTATTGTCAACTGGAAGAGAGAATTGGCTTTGATTGAAGAGAAATTACAGAAGGCACATGTGGATCATGTAGATCTGAGTCTTAACTGCATTTTGGTCATGTTACCCCCCCTAACATTCCACTACAGGAATTTTAATGTAGAGAGAAGATATTATCTCAGAATGAATCTTTTACCACATAAACTGAGTATAAAATCAAAAATTTATGTGAAAAGGGTCTCAGTTATGTGGAAGGACGCTTAAAAGAAATCCCACACTAGCTCAGAACTAACAAATAGATGGTTATTTATTTAGGGGTCGACACACAAATCAGAATCCTCTGCTGGAACAGACATCTTCCTTACCTTTAGGACTCCACAGATTTCAGTGCTGTTCGCAATAGGGACCCTCCAGTTGCCTCGGTCCTAGTGTCCTCTTGCAGCAACTGAAAAGTAACTAAGACAGTGAGCAGAACAGCCTTACTGGAAGAAGTGTGTCACTGGGGCAGGCTTCGAGATTAAAATCCTCCTGACAGTCCCCACTAGTTCTCTCAGCTTCATGATTATGGTTTAAGATATGAGCTCTCAGCTTCCTGTACCCACCATTATATATCCTAACCTTGTGGAACCCTAAGTCCAAATAAACTCTTTCTTCTATCAGTCGCTTTGGTCTTGGCGTTTAATCATAGCAACAGGAAAGGAACTAAGATAGCATTTTTTTAGTTAATTTTTTAAAACTTAATTAACATTTTTTTCCATTTATTTTATTTTTTTTGTGATAGCAAACTGATTTATTTAGTACTGTTTCCATTCCATATCATCAGGGGGGTTGATTTCAACTTTTCTTTTACCTACATCAGACCAGTTGGTGCTCAAGACTGTACCACCAGACTCCATAAATGATTTGTTCATGGCGCGTTTCACTTCATCAGAACCATCTGAGTAGATTTGCTGAAACAGCTTGTTTAAAGCTGCATCGCCCTCCAGCTTCTCGTTCTTCTCTTCCTCTTTGATCTCACCCACCAGTTTATCCCAGTTCCTGGTATAATGAGATGATGACGGGTACAGGTTCCTCACATCTGCTGTGAACTGCTTTAGTGTAGGCTCATCTCCGTGCCCTTCTAGCTTTTCCCATCTCACAGCCTCTGGCTTTTTCATTTTAATTTCAATCTTTGTTGAAAGCACTTTAAACGTGCTCTGCTCCGGTATTACAGGGTGAAGCAACCTCAGCTTCAAATTGTAGTCTTCTCCAGAAGGAAGTTTTACCAAAGCAGATAACTCTTTTTCTGAAAATTCCACATTTACATCATTCTTCTGAATATTCTTGATCATAAGTGTAATGATTACTTGAGATTCCGTTTGATACCAGTCATACTTGATTTTCGACTGAGTTCTCTGAGATGCAGACACTTCAGATTCTGATCCATTCTGAGTCTCCTGGCACCTTTTAATCCAGATAGCAAAGTTTGCATCTGTACTGTCTAATTTCTGTCCTTCTGCAAAAGTGTCTAAAGCAGAAGCATAGTCCTTTTCATGGTATTCACACATCCCTTTCCTAAGGATAGCAGTAGGATTGTTAGGATTGAGTTCAAGAGACTTCTTTACATCAGCAATACCATCACGATATTTCCCAAGAAGAATGTGACAATAAGCTCTCTGACAGTAATACTGTGCATCGTCTGGATTCTGTTCCAAAGCCTTAGTCAGCTCCTCTAACGCCGCCTGGGGGTCCTCGTCGATCAGAGCATCTGAGAAGCTCTTGAAAAACCGCTGGGACGTTGCAGATCCTGCTGCAGCTGCCGCCATCCCTAAGAACCACTAAAGCTTAGGCCCCAGCGTTTTCTACCTTGGTTACCAGCTCTGCCCTCCATTTATTTTACATATCAATTACAGTTTTCCCTCCCTCCGCTCCTTCTGTCCTGTGCATCAAGTCCCTTCCTCCTCCCATCCCCCCTTCCCCATCCACTCCTCCTCTGCCTCCATTCAGAAAAGTGCAGGCCCCCATGGGCTTGAACAAAGCAGGGCACATCGAGTTGAGGCAGGACTGAGCTCCTCCATCTGCATCAAGGCTGGTTGAAGAAATCCAGCATGGGAAACAGATTCCCAAAAGCCATCTAAGCATCAAGGACAGGTCCTGGTCTCACTGCTAGGAGCTTTACAAATAGACCAAGGAACTAGGACATTTAGGGGTCTAGAGCTTGAGTTCTTACCTTACTTTTATGCTGCGGGAAGAAGGCAGTGAGGCACAGTCATCTTCCCTGATGAAGAGAGCCTGCACAAAATCAGAGGGTCAGATTTCCCTGAAGGGAGCTGACATAGGAAACTTACTCTGAAAGTACATCATCAGAGAGAGTCTATACCTCACATATCCGTGGGGTCAGCCCAACAGAAGCCTGGATGACAGAAAAAGAAAAACATTACTGTTCACTCTGGGCAATGCCCCTGCCCTCCTCTTACCCCCAAACACCCGGGACCCTGGACCCCCCAAACACAGAGGAGGGGTGTGTGGGCTTAGTGCTAGCTAGCCACTATAGAAGGACATATAAAACTTGAGGCTGGCACTATCAAAAGACACAGATGAGAGGCAGATTATTACCATAAGATAGATAGGAGAAGCTGGCAAACTTAGACATGTGCTTTCCTGCAATGAACTTTATCATTTTCCACCACTAATGTGGTCTCTTCTAGATCCCTACTGTGTCTAGATCCCTAGATACAGAAGCACACACAAACACCCTCTGCAAAACTGCAAAAATCCAAAGAAGTAGGTATTTCCTCTATCTCATAACCAGAGGCTTAAGGTTTTATCCCCTTTGACCTAGTAGGATTTTTTTTATTAATTTCAAATGTCTGAAACCACACTAACCACAGACAAAGGGAACAGTGAGCTGTACCCAGAGAAGTGGGCTATTTTTTCAGATTGTTTCTATACAATGTTATTTGTCAACCAGTGCCCAGGTCATCTCACTAGCATACTTCTATATCTTCTATGTTTGTTTGTTTGTTTTGTTTTGTTTTTTCGAGACAGGGTTTCTGGACTCTGTCCTGGAACTAGTTCTTGTAGACCAGGCTAGCCTCAAATTCACATAGATCCACTTGTCTCCACCTTCAGAGTGCTGGGATTAAAGGCTTGCACCACCACTGCCTGGCTAGAAAGGGTATTCTTTTTTTTTTTTTTTTTTTTTTTTTTAGTTGTTGCAAAACAAAAAAATCCCATTTCCCTCCCCCTCCTCGCACACATTACCCCTTCCCCCACTCCCCTCCCCCTCTCCCCACTCCTCTTTCCCTCCCAACACTCCATTCCCCCTCCCTCTCGAGAATGAAGAGCAGTCTAGATTCCCTGCCCTGCAGGAAGTTCAAGGTCCTCCCACTTCTATCCAGGACCAGGAAGGTGAGCATCCAAACAGGCTAGGCTCCCACAAAGCCAGTTCACATATTAGGATCGAAACCTAGTGCCATCGTCCTTGGCTTCTCATCAGCCTTCATTGTCCGCCACGTTCAGAAAATCCGGTTTCATCCTATGCTTACTCAGTCCCAGTCCCGCTGGCCTTGGTGAGCTCCCAATAGATCAGTTCCACTGTCACAGTGGGTGGGTGCACCCCTCGTGGTCCTGACTAAGGGTATTCTTAAGGAATGCTATCCCCTTAATTTTATTTTTATTGCTGTTGTCTGTTTTGAGACAGAGTCTCAGTGTGTATCCCTGGATGGCCTGGAACTCAAAGATTTGCCTTGCCTCTACTACCTTCAAAGATTAAAGGGATTAAAGGCATGTACCACCATACCTGGCATTATCCCCTCAATTTTCTGTGATTAAAAACAACTTGCATTATACTCTACATTTTTAAAAGCCCCCAGCAAAGCTACATCTCTTGCTTTCTTCTAATACACATAGCTTTGAAAGCTGAACACGGCATTCTTATCTCTGTATAGCACTAAAATGCAGTCCAGGTTTAACCCCAGTCAAATTGTGAAGCTTTATGTGATGAACCTGGAAGTAATACATATGTCCAGTGGGACCAACAAGGACTCATTGTCAAAGGGAATCATGAAAGTCTAGTTTTTCAAAGTTTCACAAAGAGAGACTAATTATACAAACTTTACTGTTCAGGTAAACTAGTGAAATGCCATTGTTAAGTATAGGAGAGGGTCACACGCATGCCTTTAATCCCTTTAATATTGATTATGGAGGTCATGCTCCATATCACAGTGGTAAGGACAATGTAAGATACAGGTTTGTTGTGACATTAGGAAGATAGTTCATTCCAGTGCTAACACTTACTGGAGTCCCCAGCATGGTATATGTCTTCCCAGAGCCCGTCTGCCCATAGGCAAAGAGGCATATGTTGTAACCTTGGGCAGCTCCAGACAGTACTTCAGTACCCAAGTCCTGGAACACCTGTAACAACAAAAGTAGAAAGCTTATTGATCCATCTTCCCACAGCACATTTAAAAAATACATTAAACCTAAAAAAAAATAAAATTAAAATATTGGGTCTAGAGAGATAGCTCAGCGGTTAAGAGCACTGGACCTCAGGTTCAATTTCCAGTACCCACATGGCAGCTCACACCTGAACTAGTCATTCATAAGAATCACTTCAGCTTCACAAGAAAAGATTTTAAGGGAAAATTCAAATTGCTCAAATATTCTTAGGTACCTACTGAGTACTAGCCTCATTTTTTGTTTGTTTTAAAATACGTTTCCTAGTCCTTTTTGTTTTCTTTTTTTCCCCAAGGCAGGGTTTCACTGTGTAGCTCTGGCTGTCTTGGAACTTGATTTGTAGACCACTGCCCAGTGCTAGTCCTTTTAAAAAGGATTTATTTTCATTATCTGCATGTAGGTGCATGTAGTATGTGGAGTATGTGCACACATGTGTGAGTGCCTGGTGAAGCCAGAAGAGAGCATCAGAGTCCATGGAACATAAGCTACAGGCAGTAATGACTACTTGGTACAGGCACTAGAAACCAAACTTAGGTCATCTAAAAGAGCAGTAAGTATCTCAAATGGCTGAGCAGTATCTCAGCCCCAGTGTTCTGTAGTCTAACACAAAAGAGTCTAAGGCAGGACAAAGATAAAAAGGCAAAAACCTGCTCCTCCTGATACACAGAGAAATGCTCACTAAGGCTAATGAGGTGGTTACAGTGAAACACTGCTCAAGAAGGTGACTCATGGTCTGAAGACCCCACAGGACCAGCTAGAAGTTAGAGAGCGCTGTCCCTGACAGTCGCTCCTCTGACTGCTCCTGATAGCTGGTAGGTTCTGCTGGACAATCACTTCATCTGTGGTCGGGTTTTGTGACTAATTCAGAAACCACCATTAATCCTCATGTGGCAACTGCACTTTAAGTTTCTAGGTTTCCTGAAATTTCAACTGAACTCTGCCAGGCAGCATCCAAACACTCTTGACCACTGATGCTGGTCTTGGTGGGAAGCAGAACCCAGTTTTCCACCTCGGAACCCTTTCACTTGCTGGCAGCTGGAACAATGACACACACAAGGAGGCTGCCAAGCAGGTAGACAGTCCCATTTGACTTCCCGAAGAAAGACACAAAAGCAGAACAGCAGATGACAAGTTCCCCAGGAGTGCCCAGCACAGCGGCGGAAGTGTCAACTATGGCGCTCCTGCCAGCCTACTCTGTGTGGCACTGCCTGCGATTCCTGCTGCCGCGGGGGCCCCAGTGCTTTCCTGATTATTTTATCGACTTCCCTTTCACTTCTGTGAAACATCTAGTATGGTTCCAGATTGTGGTGTGCATCTAGTCTTGTACTTCAAAGTTGGTGATCCTAGGCAAGTTCCTTGCATTTTGTAAACTCCAGTTTCTCCAGCTGTAAGATGTCTACCACACAGACTGCTGTAGAGACTGCTGTCACAGGCGAAACTGGGGGCAACCAGGTAAAGACAGGAGCTAAGTCAAGACTACATCGTTCCGTATTCCAGCAGCTGCACTTAGGCTTCTTGGCAGTGATTGCTTCTGTTTGCTTTTTAATGTGTCCATGGTCTAGGCAAAAGGCCAAAAGAACCCAGGGTGCTGTGAAGACTTGAGCTCTGTTCAAGAGAGATCCTTCCCATGGTCTCTCTTGTAGCTCTCTCTAGTCACACAAACTATGTTAACAAAGTTAAAAATTGGGAGAGGTCTTGCTTGCCTCCTAAAGTCTGGCCAGGTGACATTCCTTGAGTCTGAAGAAGCAATATATTTTGCTGCATTAGATTAGATGAATTGACTACCATTCATTCACTATTTGAAATATCCTCCACACACTCCAGCTTCCTGGGGCAGGAGGTGAGAACAGAGGTGGAAACAGTGAAGGGCCACATCTAAATCTAAACTTTATTTCTGCCCTGTTGCAGAATTGTTCATACTACCACTCTGCTGTGGCAATAAGGTTTACCTTGTATTCGAGGCCAGAGCTAGCTAATAGCTGACCAAAATTAGCCATAGAGGTTTTGGAGGACTGAGGATATATAGAGAGACATGGGTAGTAGAGAGATGCTTAGAAAGATGTGTGTTCTTTGGATTAAGGAAGGAGAAAGAAAGGAGGTCACTAGTTACTTCTCTGCCCCTGATCAATCTGGTTCTAACCCCATATCTGACTCGGGAGTCTTTATTAATAATAGAATAATTTAGGTAATCGTTACTACCCACAGTTTATGCTCAGCTGAGCAGAGTAAAGAGAGAGAAAAAAACCAAAGATTGTTACTTCGTTCATGTCCTTATCCAAATGCCTATGTGTTCTCTGAAAGTATCACTGAAGAAAGCACTATAGCTGATGATAGAAGAATATCAACAGGATCAGGGCTCCAGTCAAGAATGATGGAGACTAAGACACAGTACCACAGCTGGGCGGTGTTGGCACACACCTTTAATCCCAGCACTTGGGAGAGAGAGGTAGGCAGATCCCTGTGAGTTCAAAGCCAGCCTGGTCTACAAGCACTAGTTCCAGGACAGGCTCCAAAGCTACAGAGAAGCCCTATCTAGAAAAACCAACAAAAAGATACAGTACCCACTCCTCAAGAGCTGGTAGGCTTAGCTCATCAGAAGATCCTGGAAAACCCACAACCTTAGAAAGAGGAAAACAGGGAGATAACACATGTTCCACTCCACCCATGTTAACACAATGAGACATAAGCCATGTCAGGGGAGCAGCAGGTGACAATTGGGGTTTGAGGTGTCAGCCCATCAGTAGGAGACTCTCTGGTGGGTGAGGCAAGGCCCTGAGACTACAGACTCTAGGATGTCTTTTGATTCTGTTGTGCCCTTACATGTTGCTGTTGCTATCTTTCTCTGGTGTGAATCGGGTGTGGGGAGATGCCCTACTGCCTGTAATGTAATGTGTTTATCTCATGGAAACATCCTGCTCACTGGACATTTTTTACCTATAGACTATAATAAAAAATGACTTCTCTCTAACAGATACTGTTTAATTGATAATAATGTTATATTATACAATATATTATATAATAATATTAAAAATACAGAGTTGTGATAAATAAAAGTAACTACAAGGAAACATCACACAGCAGGGGTCTATGTAAGGGGTCACTAAAGGAGCTGCCTAGATCATAGCTCAAGTTAATGATTAAGAGAAACAGTTGAGTCCCAGGAACCAGGCTGGCTCAAATTCCTTTAATCTTAGAGCTGAAAGACTCTAATGCCAAAAGACATAGTCACGGGTCTCGGTGTGCATCATTAGCTGAAACAAAGCGTTTTTACCTGTACTCTGTAAGAAATTTAACACAGTCACTGTATGGGGTAGATATATTGGATTGAACAGCTGTATTTCAGAAGTACCTTCATCTTGAAGAATCCTTGTAGAAAACAGTGAATGTTTTGCCAAAGGGTCCTGTGGCCATCCTATGACTTTGGTCACAAGACACCTCAGGTACACTTGAGGCTCTTGTATTATTGTGTATTGCACACAATGCATAGTGAATGACTAGAATCATGGAGGCATGTGATGGTCTTCAGTAAGATGTGCAAATTTAGATTAGGGACCTTGGTATGAGGAAATACTGTATAACAATCAATAAATACGTCTTTGTATGGCTGTTTGGGGTCCAGTCCAAGCCCAGTCCATTCCAGTTCCGTCTATCAGAAGAGGCTGGACCTTTCTGCTGCTACATGGGCCTTAAAAAATACAGAAGAATAAAGAAGGAAATCATCAAGAGATTGAGTAAGTGTCTTTTTCCTTAACACCCTCAGACAGAAAAGTCTAATGTTGTGAATTGCCCTTTGAACCCTGTGCTGCTTGGAGGCTGGTCCCCCAGGCAGCAATACTATAGTGGCATTTCATTTGTATTTTAATAAATAAATGTTTGCCAGAAGATTAGAGAGTAAAACAGCCTCACTGTTCAGCCTTACACACACCTTTAATCTCAGTAGCCACACTAGTTGCAATAGAAACTGGGTGGTGCATGTCTTTAATCCCAGTGGTGCATGCTCTTAATCCCGGCCCTAGGGATGATTATAAAGTGGGAGGAGACAGCTCTCAGACACAGTCTCATTCTGAGATTCCTGGAGGCAGGATCGCCATTTTTGGATGGAGGTCAAAGTAAGAGCCAGTAGCTGGCTGTTTTGCTTTTTGGGTCTTCAGGTTGAACCCCAATTTCTCTGAGTTTTTATTAATTGTGCCTCACAATATGACATCATAGTCTAAGAGTTAAGATAAATCACTGAACTACAGTCTGCCGCAGACACCAATTAAGAATAGATAGGTGACTTCCTTTATTTATTTTTTAAGAATTCAAGTAATGGAACATATATAATGCACAGCACTATAGACCTTGTTCTTTTTTCCTCTCCCTCTCTCTCCCTCCCTCCCTCTCTCTCTCCCTCCCTCCCCCCTTCCCCCTCTCTCTGTCTTTCTTTCTTTCTTTCTTTCTTTCTTTCTTTCTCTCTTTCCTTTTTATTTTGTTGTTCTAAATAGGGTTTCTCTGTGTAACAGTCCTGGCTGTCCTGGAACTCACTCTGTAGATCAGGCTGGTCTCAAACTCAGAGAACCTGCCTGCCTCTGCCTTCAGAGTGCTGGGACTAAAGGTGTGTGTCACCATGCCCGGCTCAGACAT
This sequence comes from Microtus oregoni, assembly GCF_018167655.1. Taxonomy (NCBI): domain Eukaryota; kingdom Metazoa; phylum Chordata; class Mammalia; order Rodentia; family Cricetidae; genus Microtus; species Microtus oregoni. The sequence goes on along the minus strand of NW_024543208.1, from coordinate 16,592,751 downwards.
CCCTTTCTCAAATCCAACCAGAATCAACAACACTGCTGACAATTTCCTAACAATGGTTCATCCAAGCATAGGGGCGGCCTACATATTCCTAGAGGGATTTGTCACTGATAAGTTGCTTTGGTTTGTATGGGTTTTTATTCTGTTAGCTATTATGTTCTCTAACCAAGTGGACTCATAGCAAAAGTAATTGTAAAAAGTGCATATGGACCCAGCAGTGTTAGTGCACGTCTTTAATCCCAGCACTCAGGCAGATCTCGGCGAGGTGGAGGCCAGTCTGGACAGCAAAGGCTGTTACACAGAGAAAGCCTATCCTAAACACAAAAACAACAACAAAAAAACCATATGGTTCCTGGATAGCTTTGTGTCATCTTAACACAAGCTGGAGTCATTTGAAAACAGGGACTCTCAACTGAAAACCGTGCCTCCATAAGAGCTGCCTGCAGGCAAGTCTATAATGTATTTTCTAAACTATTAATTGGCATAGGTGGTGGCATCCGTGGGCTGGTGATCTTGGGTGCTGTAAGAATGCAAACTGGGCAAGCCATGAGGAGCAATCCAGTAAGCAGCCAGCAAGCAGCCAGCACTCCTCCATGACCTGCATCAGCTCCTGACTCCAGGTTTCTGCCTTGCTTGAGTTCCTGCCCTGACTTCACCCAGTGATGAACTGTTATTTGTATTTTAATAAATAAAGCTTGCCCGAAGGTCAGTGAAAAGCAGCCACACTAGTCAGCCATACAGACCAGGCAGTGGTGGCACACACCTTTAATCCAGCAGCCACACTAGTCAGCCATACAGACCAGGCAGTGGTGGTACACACCTTTAATCCAGCAGTTACACTAGTCAGCCACAGAGGCTGCATAGTGGTGGTGCACGTCTTTAATCCCAGCACTAGAGAGGAATATAAGGCAGACGAGGACTGGTTCTCTTTCAGTTTGAAGATTTCAAAGAGGTAAGAGCTCTCTAGTGGCTTGGCTGCTTTTGCTTTTCTAGTCTTCAGGTTGAACCCCAATATCTGTCTCTTGGTATTTATTATTCATGCTGCAGAAAATGACTCAGGAAAAAGCAGAATAGAGCCTTGAAAATCAAGTAGGTTGTGTAACAGAAAAGATGTCTAAACTGTATAAACAACTGTGTTACACTGTGAGGGATTAACCGAATGGAATTTGGAAAATCAAATACATGAAGAAATAGGACTCAAATGTTAGTGCAAGGTAAACATGCTTATTTTCTTCCACTAAGCGCGCTGCATTCTTTAGATGACAAGGCAATCACGTTCAGCCAGAAAACTATCAATAATATAAGACAATTAGACAGTACAGAAATGAAGAAATCACCGATAACCCTTCAATCACAAAAAAATAAAAACTGAAATTGTGGATGACCCAAAATGCAATAAAGATAATAACCTATTGGTAAAATACAGCAAACATGGACCACAGTAAATTATGGCTTCATCTAATTACAGAGAAAGGTCTAAATGTATTTTAACCTATAGTCTTCCTACAAATTAGGGGAAATGGGGTGGGAGGTGAGTAGAACTTAATTAATAGACAAACTAGTAACTCCACACAAGGAATTTTTTTTTTTACACAAGGAAACTTTTTAGAAACAAAGAAAATTTTGTTATGTGTAACAACATGGATGAAAAAAGAAAAAAGGTATTTTTCTCCACTTACTATTCAAGGTTCATCTATGTTGTTGCACAGATCAAACTTTATAAAACACCATTTCTCAGCACGTATCTCAACCACCCAGACAATATTAAAAGTATGTTGGTAACATAGAGGAAGAGGGAGAAAGGAGAGATAGGTAATGCTAAGAATGTCTGAAAAGGCCACATATTATTTTGCGAGTGTATCTTAAAATACTAAAGTAACATGTGTACGTGTGTGTGCGTGCACATACACACACACACACCCACACCCACACACACACACACACACACACACATATTAAATGGAGTTACAGCACACCAGATGATAATGTTCCTTTTGACCACAAAGTTATCTTCTGAAGAAACATGTTCATAATATTGAGTTGAGCCAGATGAGAGTTGTGAGCAAAGGCCAGGGTGACAGAGAGAGTCTGAGTCATAGTCTTAGTGCTTCCAAAACTTTCCCCAACACAGTATTTATTTAGGCATAATAACATCACAGCTGGGGAGAAAGGAAAAACAAAACCAAGCCAAATAAGCATTGCCTTCCTAGCCTTTAGACTCTTTGTCCCTTCTTTCCTTTGTTCTCAAATGGAACTGTCCCTCCACAACTGCTCTCATGAGGATAGCATGTAAAACAGTGGTCCTGGGAGTTGCATCCCTGGCTATAGAGATTCTCTGGGTTCACCATCACGAGAAAACCCTAGGCAAGCCCCTGAAGTACTAGACAGAGGATGCTCATTTAAGGCTGAGGCTCCGACATGGCATCCACAAGCAACACAGTGCACATAAATGAATGTATAACAATGGACTGAATCCGGTATGCTCACAAAATAGATGCAGAATAAAATTACATTATGGTTGTTCTGTAGTTTTCCTTTAAATCCTGAATTACTTTCCACATGTTTGATGCTCGTTAGAGTCTTGCATACAGCACTGTTTCCAGTGTACTCAAAAGAGCTCCTCAGCATTGTTTTCAATGGGTTTGGTCCAGCAGCACCAAGACATAGTCAAGTAGGACCAAGCTGTTTCATATCGTTTGAGCTGCAAATACTTGTATAGAAGGAAGCTGGAAATATGGCTGAGTGGTATTCACCAGACAAGGCCAATGTGAAAACTAGAGTTTGGGTTCTCAGAACAAAAAAAGCTGGGTGGGTGTGGTAGACCACCTGTAATGCTAGCACGTAGAAAGGGAAGAAAGGGAATCCTCAGCTAGACTAGGCAAAAAGTTGAATCCAAGTTCAGTGGGAGAGACTGCCTCAGAATGTAAGGCAGAGAGTGACTAAGGAAAACACTGGAAATCAATCCTGGGCCAGTGTGCACACACAGAAAGAGACACCACAACCACACACACATGACCGTGAACATCCATACATGTCTGCACACCACACATACACATACACCGGGGAAGGAAAACAAGCCTAGATGATTGCGTCTATGTGGGAAAAGTTTTCCGCCAATTATGCTGCTAGGAGCATATTTCCTGTTTTTAATCTTGCTTAGTACGGAGTAACCCTGTCTCAAAAAATCAAAAAAAAAAAAATAAATAAAATAAAAAATAATCTTGTTTAGTCTAAAGGGTCTCACGAGGCCAATGTTAGTACTGGAGACACAAGCGAACTGGTTTTATACTTTAGCAAGGCCAGTTGAAGCCCATCTCATTTTTAGGTTTGGTTTAAGAGATTAATTTTTGTGATGACCTGTGGGGTATCTGCCTCAGATATCCCACTTACAGTACAACTTCCTGTCTAAAGCCATAGTCCCCTCCCCCAGCCTTAAAGCCTTTGCAGAAGGAGCGGCTGCACGCTAGTCACAATTCCTCAACACGCTGGCCTCAAGTCACTTCTTCCGCTTCAGCTCTCAGACTTCAAGTCCATCCCAAACTATACAAAACTAACTCTAGTTTAACACCTATTTCTGGAACAAATGGAGGCTGAGGTGGGGAGATCTCAGTAAGAGGCCAGCCTAGGCCACACAGGAGAATTCTGTCTCCAAACCAAAACAAAAGCATCATATATATTAAAAGTCTTCTGGATTCATTCTGGAGGACTTGCGTTCGTTCCCCCTCTGATTTGAAACTGGACACCCTAGGGTACAAGACAGATGAAAGAGAACCTACTTGGAAAGACAAGAGTCAGGAGTGCTGGGTTATACTAGGAAGAAAGCACAATGAGCTAGTGCAGGCCTGGAATCTCAGCACCCGGGAGGCTGAGACAGGAAGATAGCAAGCTGAAGGTTTATCAGGGTTATATAATGAGTTCCAGACCAGCCTTGGCCACACACTCAGACCCTGTCGCAAAACTCAAAGAAAGAAAAGAAAGTAGCACAATGACTACATTGTGACACAGATCCTAGTCGCCTGTGGGAGCATTCCAGCTACACTTCAACACCTAGCCCCTGGGTCACAAAGGAGTAAGTAGCATTCTCATTCACTGTTATAAAGTACAAACTATTGTCTGTATATCACAGAATACTCAAGTCCACTGAAGTACTCAGGTAATTTAGGATAAAACATCCTGATTGCATCCATAGACAAACACTTGCTCTGGTTACAGAACTAAAATCAGGTGGTGTTCTCCACTTCTCAGAAAGAGAGGAGTCACTAAGCAGGCCTGAAAATAACATGTCCTTCATTCATGGCCGTTGGCTCTTTCTACACTACTGGAAGACTTAACAGTCCAGTATCTTCTAAATGTCAGATACTTCATTTCACACTTCAAATATCAGAGGGCATCATAGAGTGAGGAGATGGGGCAAGTTCATAGAGCACTTAGGAGGATCTAGTATAAAAGTCAAGACTTTGAGGCAGCAGACCTGGGTTTAAATCTAGGTTCCACACTTTCCAGGGCTGCCATGGAGAAGAAATGATATAACAGAACTCAAAATACCCAGTCTACCTAGAACAGGGTGGCCCTCAATAGGTTTGTAATCCTAGCACGAGGGTGGCAGGGGCAGGAACAAGTTTGAGGCCAGCCTGGTCTACACAGTGAGAGTTTATCTCAAAACAACAACAGCATTTTAAGAACCCAGGCAAGATGGTACAAGCCTATAATCCTAGCACTTGAAAGGTAGGGGCAGAAGGCTTGTCCACACAGCAAGTTTAAGGCCAGTGTGAGCTACATGGGACTCTGTCTCTACAAAACAAAAGTCCTATTTTCTCCCTATAGAAGAAAGTTGGTTATGAATACATTTCCAGAATTAACTCTGACTTTTCCCAACCCTGAAACCGAATCACTAAACTTCATGGAATGTTTCCAGATCCTTGAAGAGAAGGAAGAAGTTGTTTACTTTCTTAAAATGGATGTGGACAGAAGGAAAAATCATACCAGCCTGAAACCATGACAAGTCTGTGTTTAACATCACCACAAACAAGATGACCAATTTAACATGAGAGGAATAATAGAGAGTAATTAAGGGTTTCTATTCTTGTCAAATTCCATCTCAACAGAGTCGCTGCTTCTCCCAGCTACATAGAAGCTGTATTAATCTTCCTCCTGTGTAAACTCAGTGAGTATCCCTAAGAAGCACCTGTCTTATACGTAAATGCTGAGCTTCAGAAATAAGAGCTGAACAATGAAATGAGAGACAAAGGAATAATCTACTATTTCTAAGAAATGTGTAAGGCAAATGAGCACATTTTTCTGCTTGCTTCTTCCATCCCTGAGGGACAGTTACTTAGGAGACCGTGTATAAACTAAGATAATTTTATGGCTCAATTCCACATCTGCCTGAACTCCCCAGTGTAGCCTGAGGCATCTTGTTCATTTCCCGGTCAGCCAGGCCCGAAATGATCACACAGAAATTGTATTATTACAACACTGCTTGGCCAATAGCTTAAGCGTATTTCTAGCAAGCTCTTACATCTTAAATTAACCCATTTTTATTAATCCATGCATTACCACGAGGTCATGGCCTAGTGGCAAGGTTCTGGCGGGTTCCCACAGGCATCTTTCTCCTTGGGTGGCTACATGGCATCTTCCTGATTTGTTTGCTCTCCTCCACTATCTGCTTAGAATTCCCACCTTGCCCTATTCTGCGCTGCAATAGATCTAAAGAAGCTTCTTTATTAACCAATGATATTCACAACATACAGAGGGGAATCTCACATCACCCCAGAGTTCTGCCTTTTACATCTTGAAAATCCATGGGTGCAGTGGCCCATGTCTTTAATCCCAGCTCTGAGGAAGCAGAGGCAAGTGTACATCAGTGAGTTCAAGAGCAGGCTAGTCTAACATATCCAGAGTTCCAGACTATCAAGGGCTATATAGTGAGACCCTGCTCAAAAATGAAATAAAATAAAAATCCAGACTATGAGTGATGCCTGGACAAACTGTCACTATTGGAATTCAGGCTTTTATTGCATTCAGTCTTTGAGGGAGAGGGAATATAAATACCCCATACTCCCTGCTTCACAGTTGAAAAATACTATCTGTCTTCTATGTCTTTCTGCAGAAACAAGAGAGATTTCTATTGACATTTAGACAACTGAACCAAGGGTCCCCCATGAATCCCGTACATGATATACTGAGGCCAGCCTCAACCAGATGATTCATACACCTTGGACTAGATGGAATACATTGAATACTTCTTGACATTGTTGGCACAATACTGACATCTACAAAGTTTACATACTAAACTGTGCAATTGAGTTACAAAAAAAAAACCAGTCAAACAGTCGCACACTCAAACACACACACACCTCACACATTTGAATTAAGTTGACAAGTTTGCATCGGATTGCACTCATAGGTATTATAGGCCCCTACATGGCCTACAGACTCCTGGCTGAAGGACAGAATGAAACCCAAGAGGGAACTCCCAAGTTAAATTAGTGACTCACATGATGCTCTGAGAAATCAGATCCTCTTGAAATCCAAAGAGCTGAGGTTAAATGTGTGTGTGTGTGTGTGTGTGTGTGTGTGTGTGTGTGTGTGTTACTTTCAAGTCTTAGGAAAGAATGTCTCTCTCATTTTTTGGAAGAGAATCTACAGACTTAGGTTCTATCTTATTACAAACTAAGCAATCATATTGTTAATCAGATTTTAAAATGTTTTCATTAGCATATACTACCTATATATAATTTGTTTCATTATGAAATTTTCATATGGGTACATAATATATTTCAATTACATTCTCCCCTGTTTATCTTTCTTGCCTTTTTCCTCTCACCCTAACTCCCTTATACTCCCTCTTCCTAACTAGCTCCCCTTCTAATTTCATGTGTCTGTCCCTTTTTTGCTTATTTTCAATGATTTAGTGGACCGTGCACTTTATCAGTGGCGATACCACTGAAGACAATGTCTCTCCCTCCCTGACTACTGATAACTGCTTATAAATTCTCAAGTAAGCATGGGGCCCCGTTAGTCCCTCCCACAACACAATTCTGGCAGGCTCAATGTAGTCCAGCTCTTGTGTAAGTAATCACACCTGCTATGAGATTAAGAGTACAACAGCCCTGTCACGCCTGGATGCCAGTGTCCCACACCCTTCAGCTCCTTTCTCCAGCTCGTACACTCCTTCTGCCCCATCTTCTATAATATGAACAAAAATTTTTATACTTTCTTCCCATCATTGAGAATAACAATTTACCCACCCCTCTCTTTGTTTTTTGTTTTGTTTTGAGATAGGCTCTAGCTGTCCTGGAAACGACTATGTAGACCAGGCTGACTTTAAACTCACAAGAGATCCATCCACCTCTGCCTTCCAAATGCTGGGATTAATATGGGTACATAATATTACATTCGCTACCACACCTGGTATATATCTCCCTTGAAATTCCATGAAAAGCATGGGTAAAATGTGTGTTATTTTCCATATTGTTGGACTGAGGAAAACTGCTCAATGGACAGAGTGATGGCCATGCAAGTGTGAGGACCACAATCTGTACCCCCAGCACCTCTAACTAAAAAAAAAAGTGGGAGCCAGTGGTGGTAATGCACACCTTTAATTTCAGCACTTAGGAGACAGAGGCAGGCAGATCTCTGAGTTTGAGGCCAGCCTGGTCTACCGAACAAGTACCAATACAGCCATGGCTACAAAGAGAAACCCTGTCTCAAAAAAACCATACATACACACACTCAAAAAAAAAAAGAAAGAAAGAGAAGAGGAGGGGGAAGAGGAGGAAGAAGATGATGATGAAAAAGAAGAAGGAAGAGAGAAGAAGGGAGAAGAAAGAAGGAGGAGGAGGAGGAAAAAGAAGGAAGAAGAAAAAGAGAGAAGAAAGGCTGGGAGAGTGTAGTTACCCTTTGTAATCCCAGCATCTGGGAAGCAGAAGTGGGAGAGTCCCTACAATAAACTAGGTAGGTAGATTAGCTAGACTTGGTGAATCCTGGGTTCAGAGAGACCTTACCTCAATAAAACAGTGGAGAACAGCTGAGGAAGGTCAACTTCAGGCCTACATATACTTTCAACACACATACAGACACACACGCCAGCAATTAAGCATACCTTCCTGTGCACACAAACATGCACACATATATGCATACAGACATGTACATCACACACAATGCACAAGTAAAAAAGCATAGTACTTACCACACTGTGATTATCTGTCTCCTCTAAAATAGACACATCAAATGTGATGCTGATTTAAGGGGAAATGTTTGAGAAAGGAGGACCAATCAAGCAAGAGCAAACAAAACCAAGATGAAAACAAATTATTTCTCCTGTCATCTCTGTAGATATGCTTGCAATTCTAAAAAGGCAATTTTTACTAAAACTTGAGATTATTTAAATGTATATAAACTGAAAAACAGTTAGACCACTGCATTGTAAGTACCGTTCCTGACTTCAAATGTGTGTGAGCAGAGAACTCCTGCCCCAACAGCTGCTCATCACCAGGAGGAAGTTAGGTGAGTTTTCCAAGCAGAACATGCTGGTCCCAGGAGAAATACACAGCTTCAAAGAAGGGTTAGAAAAAGTGTGCACTAATGGATGGATCTAGATAACACCATATTGAGTGAGGTAACCCAGACCCAGAAAGACAAATATAGCATGTACTCACTCATAAGTGGCTTTTATACATAAAGCAAAGAAAAACCAGCCTACAGGACACAGCCCCAGAGAAACTAGACAACAAAGAGAACCCTAAATAGAGAACATACATGGATCTACTACATAGGAAGGTGAAAAAAAACAAGATCTCCTGAGTAAACTGGGAGTTTGGGGCTCACAGGAGAGAGTAAAAGGGGAGAGGAAAGGAAGAGAGGGGAGAAAAATGTATAGCTCAATAAAAATAAAAAAAGGAAAAAGAAAAAGCGTGTATTTGCTTCTCATGTGCTGTAAGAGAATGGTTGCTCACTGTGCCAGGATCTGAGCGAAAGCACATAAAAACTCACATATCAACTTACTAGATGGGCAATGAACATAAGTACTTTAACAAATAATTCATCATATGGTAATTCTGAGATATTCACCACCATAGTGGTAATAATACACACACATAACTAATAAAAATAGGCCATAGAGATTTTAAGTAGCTTGTTCAAAGTAAGACAGTAAATTAGTATCTGTGCCTATTTCAAATGTGGGTCTAATTTCAGAGCATAAACAGATTAGCATTAGTGCAGATTCACACCAGGGAGAACAGATCAATTTTGATGAAAAGTTTGGCTGAACATCCAAATATTTTTAATAGGGTATAAATACAATTTTTATCAACGAAGATCTTCCTTAAGAATGGAAAGTTAGGGCTGTGGAGTTGGCTCAGTAGGAAATGTCTTTTGCCACCAAGCCTAAAGACCTGAGTTTGATCCCTGGGGCCACAAGGTGAAAGGAGAGTAAAGACTCCTAAAAATTGTTCTCTGGCCTCCTTATATGTGTGTGGCATAATTTACTTATTTAGTTTTTAGAGACGGGGTTTCTCTGTAGCCTTGGAGCCTGTCCTGGAGCTGGCTTTGTAGACTAGGCTGGTCTCAAACTCAAAGAGATTCTCCTGTCTCTGTCTCCCGAGTACTGGGATTAAAGGTGTACTCCACCACTGCCTGGCAAATAAGTGTAATTTTAAAAAATTACAGATAATAGGAAGCTAGTAACACTAGGGTTATAGGATAAAAGATCATGGAATAAAGACAGATGTGTTCTTTCTCTCTTCTTTGAGACAGGGTCGCTTATAGCCCTCGCTGGCCTGGAACTCTCCACGCAGACCATGCTGGCCTCAAACTCATAGATCCTTGGCTTTGCCTCCTGAATGCTGGGATTAAAGGTGTGCACTACCATCCCCAGATCCCGCTCTTACTTTTCTTGTTGCTATGATTAAATACCTTAATAAAAACAACAGAATGGGGGAAAGTTTATTTGGCTCACAGTTCAGGGTACAATCTATCATGGCAGGGAATGAAAGATGGCAGATGCTGAAAGTGGCTGGTCACACAGCATCCAGTCTGGAGGTGGGACACTATGAACACTGGTGCTCACCTTACCTTCTCTCCTATAGAGTCCAGGATTCCTGCCCACAGAATGGTACCATTCTCAGTGACAGGCTCTTCCTACCTGACCGTTATCCAAGATAATCCCTACAAGCCTGCCAACACCAGTCTGCCAGGTGATTCTACAGCTCATCAAACTGACAACTGAAATTAGTCATCATCACACATTTACCTGTGAATTACTAACATTAACATCTGTTTTGTTTGTTTGTTTTTTGAGACAGGGTCTCAACTGAGTAAGTGGCCTGGAACTTGCTATATAAACCATCCTGGGCTCCAATTCAGAGATCTGACTACCTCTGCCTCCCAAGTGCCAGCACTTGGGATTAAAAGTGTATGCCAACACTGCTCAGGTCCTAGGTGACATTCTTGTTTACATCCACCAATAAACAGTGACATCTTGTTAACATCTGTCTATGAATGGTGACACCTTGTTCACAGGTATCTCTGAATGCTAACATTTTATTATTAATAAATGTTATTATTAATAATAGATAATATTAACCATTATCTATTAATAGTGATACTTTACAGTCTATAGATAGTGACATCTTGCTAACAGATATCTATGAATGGTGACACTTTGTTAACATCTAAGTCATATATACACAGACACAAGTATGCCATGTTTCAGGTGAGCCTTACTAACTGTGGTGGTTTGAAAGAACATGGCCCCAAAAGGCAGTAGCACTATTAGAAGTGTGTCACTATGTGGGCCAGCTTTGAAGTCTTTTCCTCAAGCTTCACTCAGTGTGACAGTCAGTCAACTTCCTGTTGCCTCTAAGTTTAGATGTAGAACTCTCAGCTCCAGCATCACATCTATCTGCCTGCATGTCACCATGCTCTCCATCCTGGTAATGAACTGAACCTCTGAAACTGTAAGCAAGCCACCTCAATTACATGTTTTTATTTTAGGAGTTGTCATGGTCATGGTATCTCTTTACAGCAATAAAAACCCCTAAGACACTGACCTATTACAATAGTAGAAGACTACCTGCACTAAGCCCCACTCCTAGTCACTCTGAGGCCCAGATTTGAAACGGACACTAGTCAAGTTCCCACACCTTCACTAAGCAGTCTTTTTCCACCTCTTTGCCACATTAAAAAAGAAAGAAAGAAAGAAAGAAAGAAAGAAAAGAAAAGAAACTGATGCCACGTATTACCATTTCTCAGATTAAAACATTAGTTTCTAACCAGCATATCATAAAATACACTCATCACCCAGATTCCATGCTAATTTATCTAAGTATCCAGTTATAAAAACTAATGCTATCATTAAAATAACTTTAAACATTCCACAATGTATTTGAGGGTTTTCCTCTTGAAAACCAGTTTTCATTTGAGAGTTTTCAAAGTTAAAAGTAGCAGTTAGAGTACTTTAAGTTTGCAACTGTCACAATGACCTTGAAAAGTAAATTTACAGCAAACATTTGTAAAAAGGAGAATGGAGGGAAAATGACATTACCACTTCCTGAGATGCATATTGAGGGTCCTCCGGGTTGACTGACCAATAGCAGTAATCAAAACCAAACGCTACAACCTTCTCCCGGGTGTCTCCAGACCTCTCTGGTCGACTGTTCACCTAAAATTAAACACAGCATCCAGTGTCTTTCCTGTCATATCATTGGAATCTGGACAGTGGCCCTTAATTATGCTCTCTGTGATTACAGAGACCTGGACTATCACTATAATGTTTACGACAGCCACAAAAGAAGAGAGGTAACATCTATCTCCATCTCACTAGGAACAAAGAAAGACCCAGGAACTAAATATGCCCATGACACAAGCCTGTGTCTGCGCACAAACACATGAACTATAGGACAGCGCAGGAGAAAAAGGCTCTTTTACAGGACTTCTCCATCACTCGTTCTTCCCTAGGCATTTCTATAGAGGAGACTGACAGCATGAGCAGCACAGCCTCTGGGTGCAGCAGATTTCATCACCTTGGAGCTTTCGCTGGGATCCTTCAGGAATCTACCTTCAGTGACTTGGAAATAGTATTAAATGGAATAACCAGGAATAATATAGCTGCTGAACACAGGGTAGGGCCAAAACGTGGAACTATGCTGAGCCCTGGGTACTGGGTAGAATGGCTGGCATTCTTCACAGACATGCCTAGTCTTGGTATTTAAACTGTGGCACTCAGGAGTTAATGATCTTCCTATGATAAAATGCCTTCTGCATTTTCATCCTCTCCGGAGACAAGAAACTGAAGAATGGACACCTGGTGCACACCCTGAGTTCCTAGTTCGCTGGTATAAAATGGCCAGGATGCTACAAAATCACCAGTCGGTAAGCACGCACAGCTTTGCGTGCTGGCTGCTCCACTGTCTTCTGTCAGCTCCAAGTGGGAAAGCATGGCCACAGAGGGTGCTCCTTGAGGAGGAAGCAGCACTAAGAGTGCCCATATCAAGGTTAAGGGGAAAATATACCCAAAACACATTTTAGACAAGAAGAAAGTTAGAAAAGGGGAAGGTAGCTCTGACATTAGCCATTCAAAATCTACAGAAGAACATGGATGTCATAATGAATAATAGCTTGTTCATAAACAACTGACCTTAGGGAAGCCAACAGCTAAGGAAGTGTGTAGAGGGCAAACTGGAATCTGTCCTTGGGTGCTTGAGAAGTGGCTCGGAGGTTAAGAGCACTGGCAGCCCATCCAGAAGACCTGGGCTTGATTCACAGCACCCACATGGTGGGTCTTAACCATGCTCCTGGCAGCACCAATCTACTTCAAGAAGAAGATGGGCATCGAAGAGGATCCTTATGGAGTCTGATAGCCATTTGGGCAAGAAACTGCTCTTGCCTGGACTGTTGCATAAACTGGACACAGAGAACCCGCAGAGAGAGGACTGCTGAACTTGCCTAAAGGTGAGATGGTCTTTTGGGGTTCCTGATTCATGAAAGAGTCTGTGAGACATTCTGCAGGACACAGCAGAAAGTGACTGAACTGTCTTTGGAATTTCCTGCTTGATGAAAATGTCTGCTGGATACTATGGGCCTGAAGGCTGAAGATGGATGCCCCAACTTTGGGTGACTGTCCAGGCTGCGAGATGTCTTTGTCATTTATAGAGTTTGAAGTTTCTTAGTTCTTGTTTATTTAGGTAATATTATATCCTTCTGGAGTCTTTGATGGAGTTGAAGAATGGACAGGTAGTTATAGTTTTCCATTGTTATGATAAAAGATAAAGTAGATATAAATATTGTAACTGTAATTCTTACTTGATAACTGTTTTGTTATATGTAATTTTACTATGTTAAAGTAAAAGCCTTTTTTGTTTAAACAGAAAAAGGGGAAATGATGTGGGAGTGATTTCTTATTAATAAAGAAACTGCCTAGACCCATTTGATAGGTCAACCCTTAGGTAGGCGGAGAAAACAGAACAGAATGCTGGGAGAAAGAAGCTGAATCAGGACTTGCCATGATTCTCCCACTCCAGGCAGACGCAGGTTAAGATCATTCCTGGTAAGCCAGCTCGTGGGCTACACAGATTAATAGAAATGGGTTAGATCAATATGTAAGAGCTAGCCAATAAGAAACTGAAACTAATGGGTCAGGCAGTGTTGAAAAGAATACAGTTTCTGTGTAATTATTTCGGGTAAAGCTAGCCGTGCGGGTGGGCGGGTGCCAGGGACGCAGCCCCTCTGCCCCTATTACAACACAGTTTCTCCTCTCATCTTTTTGAGTCACTGTCATTACAGTAGGAAACCCCAGCTGGTTCACCTGAAAGACACAGCACATCCGACAGCTAGCACCAAATGGCAAGCATATGAGCATAGGCGGAGTTTCTGTCCCACCTGCCGTTCCCATATAACCAAACAGAGGCTTCCTATTGATTACAAAAGCTTGGCCAAAAATAGCTTAGACTAATTTCTAACTAGCTCTTATAACTTAACCCTTTTCTTTTAGTCTATGTTCTTTTACGTGGCTTGGTTACCTTTACTTTGTAATGTTCATGTTGCTTCCTATGCATCTGGTTGGTGACTTGCTTGTCTCCACCCTTCTTCTTCCCAGTATCCTCTCTGCCACAAAATTCTGGCTAGCTATTGATCGTTCAGCTTTTTGTTAAACCAATCTGAGTGACAAATCTTCACAGTATACATACGAGTGTTGTGGGATATTTGATCACACTGCTGTGAAGATGTGACTCTGTCCTTCCTCACCTGCCTAAGGTACCCTCTGATTGGTTTAATAAAGAGCTGAATGGCCAATAGCTGGGCAGGAAAGGATAGGCGGGACATCTGTGCAGAGATAGAAACCCTGGAAAAGAATCTGAAGCTGGAGGATTCGCCAGCCAGATGCAGAGGAAGTTAGACATACAGTACTGAGAAGAGGTAATGAGCCATGTGACAGGATGTAGATTAATATAAAAAGGTTAATTTAAGTTTTAAGAACTAGTTGGGAACAAGCCTAAGCTAAGGCCAAGCTTTCATAACTAGTAAATAGCCTCTGTGTCATTATTGGGAACTGAGGGCTCAAAGTTTGACTACATATGGGTGAGACTGTTTTATACTATCTACATGGTAGGAACCACAAGAGTCTTCAGAAAAGTGCTCCATGTAAGCCAACCCAATTTCTAATCTTCAGAATCATAAGCACAGAAACAACTGCCATTTTAAACCATTAAGCTTTTAGGTGTATTGTTATGCCCATTAAACACTGAATATCCAGGTGAAGTCCCAAATTCTTCATCCAGTCTCTAAGGCTTTACATACATACATGCATACATACACACACATGTGTAAGTGTGTGAGTGTGTGTGTATGTATTGTTGTCGGGGTTTCTGTCCTGCCCAGTTCCCACAATTGTTAAGTCCCAAAGAAATCACACAGAGGTCTACATTAGTTATAAACTGATTAGCCCATTAGCTCAGGCTTCTTATTAACTCTTATACCTTATATAGCCCATTATTCTTGTCTATGTTAGCCACATGGCTTGGTACCTTATTCAGCGAGGCAATCACATCTTACTTTTGTGGCTGGGTCACGACTACGTACCAAGCTTTCCTCTTCCCAGAATTCTCCTGTTCTTGTCACCCTGCCTCTACTTCCTGCCTGGTTGTCCCACCTATACTTCCTGCCTGGCTACTGCCAATCAGCATTTTATTAAAATACAATTGGCAGGCTACAAGCCATTGTCCCACAATACACACACACACACATATATACATATACTCACACACTCACATATCTTTATCCTCTCTGCCACTATGTAATTCAAAACTTAGCTCTTTGTTACCTTGGAGTCTTGTCACGCTATCCTTATGTTCTGTGCAGGTTTGTATTATCTGTCACTGGACAGAATTTAGAATTATGAAAACAACAACCTCTGGGCATATGAGGGAGTTTCTAGATAGATCAGCTGAGGTGGGTTTCTCAATCTATTAGTTCCAGTCTGGGGTTCTGGAGTGAACAAAAAAGGAGAAAGTAAGCTGATGGTCAGTATCCATCACTCCTTCCACTGACTGTGGATGCAATGAGACCAGCAGCCTCCCACTTCTGCAGCTATGTCATCCCCGCCATGATAAGCTTTATCAGCTAGCTTCATGTTGCTGTGATAAAATACTATAATGAAAAGCAACTTGGGGAGGAAAGGGTTTATTTCAGCTGACACTTGTAGTCCATCATGAAGGAAAGTCCGGGTGCAGAAACTCAAGGAGGGAACCTGAAGGCAGAAACTGAAGTAGAGGCCAGAAGGAATGCTGCTTCCTGCCTGGCTCAGGCTACTTTCTTATAGATGTGGTATCATCTACAGTGGGTTGGGCCCTCCCACATCAATCATTAATTTTAAAAAATGCCCACAGGACAACAAGGGCACTTTCCTCTTCCTGGATAACCCTAGTTTATGTCAAGCTGACAAAAACTAACCTCATATAGATTGTACCCCTCAAGCTGTAAGCCAAAATAATTCCTTTGATTCTTAAATCGATTTTGTCAGATATTTGTCCCAGCAACATATAAAGTAAACTAATCCTTACCCTTGACCCATTTTGTCTGGCTGTGTATCCTCAGTTTACAGACTACCTTCCTGTTTACCCACTGAGCCTTTAGAGCCATTCTCCTTAGAGACCAGCTTAGTGATTCCACTTCTGTGCTTTCAAAGTTCTCTCACGTTCCCTAGAGTAGAGTTTTTCATTTCTTCTTTCTTTTTGTTTTTTGAGGCAAGGTAGCCCTGGCTAGCCTGGAACTTGCTGAGTATACCAGGCTAGGCTTGAGCTCACAGAGATCTGCCTCCTGAGTGTTGAGGTTAGGGACATGAAACACCATGCTCTGCTTTTTAAACAAAAGTGGGATCTCCAGTTTTTGAGATTGACCTTGACCCTTTGACCCTCATACCTCCACCTACTGAGTGCTGAGATTATAGAAATGCACTATCATATCTGGTTTTATATGGTGTTGGGGATGGAACCCAGGACTTCAGATACCCTAGGCAAACACTCAACAACCTGAGCTATGTCTGTGGAGGCCAAAAAATGCAGGCCCATTTCCACCTTGCCTGCCCATCAGAGAGCTTGGAGACTGAGGGGCATAATTGTACCTTCTAACTCAGGAGGTGGTTGTCTGGCTCTTTTAAAATTAAGATGGTTCAATGCCATCCTGAAGTGTGGTCAGGATATGCAAATGAACTTCTGCTCCTTTTGTAACTGTGAGGTCACCTAGGGAAGGGCAGTTTTCAGCATACCTGACCTAAAGCACCTTTGCTGCCTAGAGGACAGAATGCTAAGGACTTAATGTCCCAGAGTGATAAACCCATTGACTGTGTGAGTTATCCTTTTGTATCATGTTAATAAAATCTTTTCTTACTTCCTCCCCTGGTTTATACTGGGTATAAAAGCTGTGAAAAAATAAATGCTGGTGATTTCGGGATTTCAGTAATCCCTGGAATACTCTCCTAATGTTGCCTTATGGTTTTTGTCTTATTCTATGTGTCTTCGTATTCTTTACTTATATTTCTTCAATTCCCATGTCCCTACTCTGGTAAGAGGTAATTTTGTCGAAACCTGTCCTCGACAATGTCTCCAGCCACTTGGTGAATATTTAAATTTTGTTTTGATTTACATGTATGAATAAATAGCCTGCATGCGTGTATATGCACCATGGATGATGTTGTTCCTTTGCAGAACTACAGCTCCCAGCATTCTCCTGGACTACGGACATATTCCCAGAAGCCTTTGCATTCCCCGTTAAAAAGCGAGGGCCGCCGCTAGCGCTCTCTCTCTCTCTCTCTCTCTCTCTCTCTCTCTCTCTCTCTCTTTCTCTCTCTCCCCCCCCCTCTTCCCCGCCTCTCCTGCTGTGTTCGCACACCTTTTACCTGCCCGCTGTTACCCCTCCCCCATTAAAAGTGCAGTGTCTGTGTCTTCTTCCCCGCGTAATGTCTTTACCCTCTAACCCGCAGACAAGAAAGCCAGACAGAAATTAGGAACAACAGATGTACCTGTTGAATCTCCTGGAACTGGGTTGTGGATACTCATGAGACACCATAAGGGTACTGGGAATTGAATCAGAGTTCTCTGTAGAACAACAAGCATTCTATTTATTCCTTTAGTTAATACTATTCTACTTCCCAGCCATTCCTCTCCTTCCATCCCATTCCTTACTCCTACTCCTCTATTCCCACCTGCAGCAAGTACTCTTAATCTGTTAGCCATCTCTGCAGCCTTACTGCTTGAGTGCTTTGATAAAGAATGAAAGACAAAACATCTCTGGAGTGCTATGAGTGGAGTGAGCACCATGGTCTCCTGTTCCCTCCATCTACACTACCAGTGCCTATGATGCCACCTTTACACTTCACGGAAATACACCTGGCTCTCGCTTCTTTATTGCTTGAGTTGTTTGTCCTCATCCTGATCCACCCAGTTTGGTCATGCTCTTCCTACAGAGTGAACTGGTTATGAAAGCCCTCTAGCGAGGCGCTCTGGGCTCACCTGGTGTGCCCCAAACAGACAGGCCTCTTTCCCCCAGGGCCCTGACCTTGTCACCAGCGACCTACATGGCTGAGTTTGTGGACACTGGCAGGCTGCCAAGCCCTCTTAAAGATGACAGTTGAAGCTGGTTAGTCTGTGAAAACACCATAGAAGGAAACAAAGCCTTGATGTTGACAGCCTTGCTATCCCAGAATCTGAGCAGACTGAAGCTGGATAACTTCAAGTCCAGATACCAGCAATTCTGGACTAGGGTGTGAGCAGTGAGGAGGAATGGGACCAGGGTGTGAGCAGTGAGGAGGAGTGGGACAAGGGTGTGAGCAGTGAGGAGGAGTGGGACCAGGGTGTGAGCAGTGAGGAGGAATGGGACCAGGGTGTGAGCAGTGAGGAGGAATGGGACCAGGGTGTGAGCAGTGAGGAGGAGTGGGACAAGGGTGTGAGCAGTGAGGAGGAGTGGGACCAGGGTGTGAGCAGTGAGGAGGAGTGGGACCAGGGTGTGAGCAGTGAGGAGGAGTGGGACAAGGGTGTGAGCAGTGAGGAGGAGTGGGACCAGGGTGTGAGCAGTGAGGAGGAGTGGGACCAGGGTGTGAGCAGTGAGGAGGAGTGGGACCATGATGTCAACAGTGAAGAGGAGTGGGACCATGGTGTGAGCAGTGAGAAGGAGTGGAACCAGGGTGTGAGCAGTGAGGAGGAGTGGGACCAGGGTGTGAGCAGTGAGGAGGAGTGGGACCAGGGTGTGAGCAGTGAGGAGGAGTGGGACCATGATGTCAACAGTGAAGAGGAGTGGGACCATGGTGTGAGCAGTGAGAAGGAGTGGAACCAGGGTGTGAGCAGTGAGGAGGAGTGGAACCAGGGTGTGAGCAGTGAGGAGGAGTAGGACAAGGGTGTGAGCAGTGAGGAGGAGTGGGACAAGGGTGTGAGCAGTGAGGAGGAGTGGGACCATGATGTCAACAGTGAGGAGGAGTGGGACCATGGTGTGAGCAGTGAGGAGGAGTAGGACAAGGGTGTGAGCAGTGAGGAGGAGTGGGACTAGGGTGTGAGCAGTGAGGAGGAGAGTATATATATAGAACTTTGCCAGGCAGATAGTGAAGGCTCTTCTGCCTTTGAGGCAGATGCCCAGGGAAGGACAATTCTCCCTAAAATACTTTCTAAAATGTTTATTAAGAATAAGCTTAAGGGTATAGGTGTAGCTCAGTGGCAGAATGGCCCTGACATGCTCAAGTCTGAGTTCAGTTTTCTGAAAAGTCATGAACAGAAGTGAAGGGATGGGTTACAGAGCAGGATGTACATGAATCCTGATGTGGGAGTCCCCTCTGTATGCTGTGATTAGCATTCAAGAATAAAGAAACTGCCTTGGCCTGTTGACAGGGCAGAACTTAGGTGGGCAGGGAAAACTGGACTGAATGCTGGGAAGAAGGCAGAGTCAGAGAGAAGCCATGGAGCCGCCAGAGTCAGACATGCCTAATTTTTGCCCATAAGCCACTGTCACATGGTGATATACAGATTAATAGAAATAGGTTAAATTAATATGTAAGAGTTAGCCAATAAGAAGATAGAGCTAATGGGCCAAGCAGTGTTTTAATTACTATAGTTTCTGTGTGGTTATTTTGGTTCTGGGCAGCTGGGACAAACAGGCGGCTCACTCCCCTGCAACAAATTTGCGTCCACGTGGCCAACTAAATCCACATAAGACCTGAGAGGTCTTGAAAAGGAATTCTAGACCAAAAACAAAAAACAAAAACAAAAACAAAAAACAACAAAGTTTAACACAGCGTTTTGCTGTTTTCTGGCAGCTTGCAGCAGCTCCTTTAAGAGAGATTTTCCTGATTCAGCTGTAGCAGGAAAAAAGTCATGGCCATTTTTAAATGCCAGCTTTCTGGGCCCTGCCAGTGCAAACTCTGACTCTTTTGTGCATGAGGTCTGGCTACAGAGTATTTGGATGGGGTTTGTGAGCAGACTTCTGCAGCTTGTTTAATGGTGACATGGACTGGCTGTGTGTCTGAGAATGGGGCTGTGGGCATGGCTCTCAGGGCCTGATTGGCTAGGCCATACTGGACTGGGTGGGCAATCAGAGAGTACCATATATGCCATACTAATGGTGCAGCTTAAGTGTTAATATGTGCTTAGCATTTTAAAAAGTGCTCCTGGACAGTAAAGAATTACAGCTATGCAATAAAGGAAATCCAGTGTTGGATAAATGTACGTAGGCTTGAACGAGAGAAGAAAAAGAGTATAGAGAGTCATAAAATAAAGTTAATGCTTTTTTTAAAAAAAAGTATAAAGTCTTTAAAGAGACAGAGTACAGGTAGCAATAGATTAAGAGGAGTAAAGAAAAATAAGCCATGTAAAAATGGAAAATTCACAGAGAGTCTGGATTGTTTATATTATTGTGTTATCTTTGAATTTTTGACTGTGAGTGAGCTAAGTACAGAGAGAGGTTTCATTTTATGGGCTGCTAAGCTAATCCAGCATGTATATTATAAAGGTATCATGACTTCCAAATTTGGGTCTAAGGATATGTTGTTTGGAAAAAAGGTTCTTCTCTTGTTTCCAAAGAGGATGGGAACCTGTGGATTGCTTCCAGACTTGTGTGGTACGATGGAACAAGATCCCCCACAGGTCAATGTGAACACCCTCAAAAAAAAAATACTTTGCCCAACTGCTGACTGAGGTGAACCTAACAAACAGGATATACCATAAAAGACCTGATTAATAGTGCCCCCAATCAAAAGGAAGGAGTATGGAAAAAACTATGCCCATATTTCCAAATATTGTTTATGATTGTTTGTTTACATTTAAAGGGGGATATGCTATAGAGATGGATCCTTTGCATTGGTTTGGATCTTGCTTTATTGATATAAATTTAAGTTCAATTTTGTTATACTGTGTATATGTGTTTCTGATTTTGATTAAGTTATTATGTTTGTCCAGCTCATTTAAAAATGTAGTATATAATTAAAAATATAGGTTAATAATCATCTATAATAGTCAAGCTTGTAGTCATATTAGTTAGATTTTCTGGATGCATACAGATATATTTCAGTTAGATAGGTATTCTTCAAATCTTTCAGAGACCTTCAAAGTATGGCATTTAAATGTTTTAAGAAATTAAGACTTTTCATGACAGTGAGACACATCTGCTCCTGGCAACACCAAGTTACTTCAAGAGGAAGATGGGCATCAAAGAGGCTCCTTAAGGAGTTGGTTAGCCATTTGGACAAGAAACTGATCTTGCCTGGACTGATTAACTGGACACAAAGAACCCGCAGAGAAACGACTGCTGAACTTGCCTAAAGGTGAGATGATCCTTTGGGGTTCCTGCTTCATGAAAGAGTCTGCAAGACATTCTGCAGGATGCAGAAGAAAGTGACTGAACTGTCTTTGAAATTCCCTGCTTCATGGAAATGTCTGCTGGATACTATGGGCCTTTAGGCCAAAGATGGATGCGCCAATGGTACAGAAGAACTTTGGGTGACTGTTCAGGCAGCGAGATGTCTCTGTCAATTCTAGAGTTTTGGAAGTTGCTTACAATGTACTTCCTGTTTACTTAGGTTTACTTATATCCTGTTTACTTATACCCTTCTGGAGTCTTTGATGGAGTTGAAAAATTTATAGTTATAGTTTTCCTTAGTTATAACAGATAAAGTAGATATAAATATTGTAACTGTAATTCTTGTTTGATAACTATTTTGTTATATGTAATTTTTCTATGTTAAAGTTAAAACCTTCTGTTTTATTTAAACAGAAAAGGGGAGGTGATGTGGGAGTCCCCTTTGTGTGCTGTGATTAGCATTCATGAATAAAGAAACTGCCTTGGCCTCTTGATAGGGCAGAACTTAGTTAGGCAGGGAAAACTGGACTGAATGCTGGGAGGAAGAAGGCAGAGTCAGAGAGAAGCCATGGAGCTGCCAGAGTCAGACATGCCTAATTTTTGCCAGTAAGCCACTGACACGTGGCGATATACAGAATATTAGAAATGGGTTAAGTTAATATAAGACTTAGTTAAAAAAAAAAGCTAGAGCTAATGGGCCAAGCAGTGTTTTAATTACTATAGTTTCTGTGTGGTTATTTTGGTTCTGGGCGGCCAGGATGAACAAGTGGCTTACTTCCCTGCAACAAAATCGCAGTTTGTACAATCAATGCTCCTTCCTGTACCATGTGGGATGGGCTAAGACTTCTTTATCTCACTGTACATAACGTTTGTTGTAGGTTTTTGCATTTGTAAATTGAATGAAATTCATTGCTAAGAGGAAGCAGATGTCATAAGAAATTTTGCACTGGGTGTGATGGTGCATACTTGTAATCCCAGCTTTGTAGAGGCTGAGGTAGGAGGACCACAAATTCAAGGCTAGCCTGGGCTAACTTTTTTTTAAAGGGACTGAGCTTATTGATAAAACATTTGTCTACCATGTGTGAGACCCTGAGTCCAGTCTCCAGTACTGAAAACAACAACATAAACCAGGAAAATTTTCACTTATTTTCCCTGTGCTCCAAAGCCAGCTTCTCCCAGGTATTCTCATGATTTACTTTTCCCAGAGCCTTCCTAGGTCATCTGTTCTAGAACAGCACCACCACAAGCTCATGCTCAATTGTTCAAGTTCATTCTTGAGCCAGGGGGTCCCAGAAATAAAAGGATTCACTATGCAGTTACAGATGCCAGCCCCTGAAAGGAGCAGACCCTAGGACAAATCCCCAAACCACCTGCAGCAGAACTAGGTGACAGTTAGAAACAGTCTGCTGAATATAGTAGTTAAGAGAAAACTTGGAGATGGAAGGCATAAGTTGTTCATATGAATCTGCTTTGGCTGGACATAGGAGACATATAGAGAACAGTTTTTGTTCTTGGTCTAAAGTTTGCAAGCTAATTAACCTCTTCCTGACCTCTCCTCCCCTGTTGTCCCATTTGGAATTAAATTTAGGTCATTTTTTCTTGCATTATATAATATTTAACTGATTGAGATAGAGTCTTGCTAGATTGCTCATGCTTGTCTGAAACCTCGTGGCCTAGACAGGCCTTGAACTTGGAATCCTCATGGCTCAGTCTTCCAAAGGGTTGACAACATGGACCTGTGCCACCAGGTCCAGCCTCTTTGACTCTTTCTCGTAGCTCCTATCACTACTGACACTATATTTCATTTGTCTATGGAGCTGAATTTGTTCCTCTTGACCAGTGTAGCTCCAGTGCCGTAAACAGGGCAGGTACACAGGTAATTACCCAATAAATTTGTTGAATGACTATAATGTGACAAAGGCACCCTTTCTTCTCTATTTCTTCAGGGTTTCCTGCTTTTATAAACCCTCAAGTTCAAATACTGCCTGCCTCAAGCCCACCAAGGCTCCAGAAATCTCTCTGACTCAGCAATTCTCAATTTTTTTAGCACTCACAGAAAGAGACACTGTTACGGGATGTCCTCCCACTCCTCCAGCCTATCGCCACTGAGATACCAGCCCATTGGGGCGTGGTCTCTCTCCCTTTAACAAAGCGGCCACTTCCCTCTCCTCTCTCTCTTCACTTCCTGCTCCGCTGGCGACTAGACTCCCTTCCTGGTTGCGCAGACGGCTGGGACGGTGATCTGTAAGTTTTTTCCCCTTTAAATAAATACCACCCTATTAATCATAATTCCAAACTGGTGTGGCATTGTTTATGACTTACGCCTTCAGTTGGCACCCAACGTTTGGTTTTAGAACCTCTCCTTTCCCGGCTCAGCTGCCGACTGTGAGTTCGGCCTGGCGCGAGCCCTCCCTTCCTCAGCCGCCGCCTGTGGCTTGCAGCGGCGGCCTTGGCCTCCCCACGTGGATTTAAACTCCACAGGCCCGCGTAGTCTCTGCCTCATGGTTTGCTCTTTTCTGAGTCGTTTTTAAATCTCCCTTGCAAGCACAGCTCTTTAGTGGCACGAACCAGAGCACACGGTTGCTGAAAGCTGCAACCCCTCAGGGTGACTCTGTCACATGGAGGCATAAGCAGCTTCCAGGTTGCTCTTCTCTACCCCTGGATTCTGGGTTTCTGGTTCCGTCTCTGGAATTGATTTAATTACATTTACTTTGTTGAGCAACTTACATTTTCCAGTTTTTAACAAATACTCTGCGGACTCTGAAACAGGACTCTGTTTTCGTCGCTACTTTGCAACAGCGCCACCTGCTGGATAATAGGCAATATGGCAGTTTTCATTTCCAACGCGAATTTTACTGTTCTGGTTACCAATACAATGGGTTATATCATGCAAGGTTTATATGACTATGGGGATAACTTAACTTACTGGTTACTAGGTTTCAGTATTCTTTTGCATATTCTATCATTTAGGAAGATCATGGCACTCCTAAGAACCATACAATCTTTACTAGAAACTCATGCAGGTCAGGAGATTCAGGATTCAAAAGAGACAATAATAAAGACAATAATAAAAAGACTTGAAATGATTGAAGAAATGATTGGAGCTGGTGAACAGAGTAATAAGGCACAAGGACAGGAAACAATGCCAACACCAGCTATTAGAACTGGCTTACCCAAGGTTTTAGCGGCATACCCTATACTTAATTCTGACAAAGCGTCAACTTCTAAAGGCTCAAAGGGAGTCAGAGAAGCTAGATGGACGCCAATAGCAATGAATGATCTAAAAGAAATTAAGCAAGCTATTGATAATTTTGGCTTGCACTCTGCATATGTAAAGGAAATGATAAGGACTTGGGCTTCTAATGCTAGAGCTACCCCCCATGATTTCCATCAGTTAGTGTCTGCAGTTTTAGATAATGGACCTTCCTTGATGTTTGGAATTTATTTCAGAGAAGAATCCAAACATATGGAACAGAAAGGAAGAACAAAAGGTGTCGAGGTTTCCCAAGATCAAATTCTTGGTGCAGGAGAATATGCTGATCCACAGGTCCAAGCTCTTTATGACGATGAAGTACTGTGTCTATGTCACCAAGCAGCTTTAAATGCTTGGAATAGGATACAAGATCCAGCAAAAAGGGTTGAATCATATACCAGAATTAGGCAGGGACAGAGAGAACCCTTTATTGACTTTTTGCAAAGATTAATTAAGGCTCTGGACATAGGGGTAACAGACCCAGAAGCTAGACGAATACTTCTTGAATCTCTAGCTTTTGAGAATGCAAACATAGAATGCAAAAAGATAATTGGGCCTTTAAAGTCTAGATCAGCACCTATGGATGAATGGATTCAGCATACGATGAATGTTGAGATGTTTAGCTATAACGATGAATCTTGGGTAGGAGAAGCGATTTCCACAGCAATGAGGAGACATCAAACTGCCAGGTGTTTTAATTGTGGTAAATTAGGACATCTGAAAAGGGATTGCAGGCACAGAATTTCTAGGAATATTATCTCCTCTGGTAATGACAAAAATAGGAGACCTAGGCCTTCAGGTATATGTAGGAGATGCAGTAAAGGCTGACATTGGTCCAACGAATGCAGGTCAACAATAGACAAACAAGGCAACCCGATACCGTCGGGAAACTCCTTGAGGGGCCTCTCGCAGGCCCCCAAGCCAACAGTGGCCCAGTCATTCCCAGTCACAGTGGAGAACGTGCCTCACCAAGAAAATTAAAAGCTCCCATTTCTGCTGTAAAAAGTAATACTGGTATCAATGATGAAATACGTGTGGAGGATGAGTCAAAAAACCCAGTAGGACAGAGTAAACGTATATTTTGGCAGACTTCTATTAATGATCAAAGAACAAAGCTAAGAGTCTGTATAAATGGCACTTTTATTGAAGGCTTATTAGACACAGGTGTGGATGTAAGTATCATTACCCCAGAATCTTGGAATCCAAATTGGCCTCTTCAAGAGGTAGATGTTCAGTTCCTGGGAATTGGAACCCTATCTCGTGTAAAACAAAGCACAAGATGGGTTGAATGCATAGGGCCCGAAGGGCAAATAGGAAGACTAAGGCCATATATAGCCAATATTGCCATAAATTTATGGGGCCGTGACCTGCTACAGCAATGGAATACCCAGATCAACATTCCTGTAGTCCCAGGAACTCATAATTCTGGGAAGGATATGATGAGGTATTATGGAAAAAGGTCACCAGCCATTCAGGCTGTACAAGAACACACAGCAAATACCAAACCTTTAGAGGTACCAACAGCCCTACCTTTAATAAATTTATTTATTTATTATGTATACAACATTCTGCCTCTACCCGCATGCCAGAGGAGGGCGCCATATGTCAGTACAGATGGTTGTGAGCCACCATGTGGTTGCTGGGAATTGAACTCAGGACCTCTGGAAGAGCAGCCAGTGCTCTTAACCTCTGAGCCATCTCTCCAGCCCCCAGCCCTACCTTTAAAATGGCTAACTGAGAAGCCAATATGGATCAAACAGTGGCCTCTAGCTGAAGATAAACTACAGGCATTGGAACAGCTGGTGCAAGAGCAACTAGATGCTCACCACATTGAAGAATCAACCAGCCCTTGGAATTCTCCTGTGTTTGTTGTGAAAAAGAAATCTGGTAAATGGAGAATGGTGACAGATCTAAGAGCTGTCAACAAAGTAATTCAACCTATGGGCCCACTACAATCTGGAATTCCTTTGCCTTCTCTGTTACCAAAAGGATGGCCTCTTATTGATTTGAAAGATTGTTTTTTCACTATACTGTTACAAGAAAAGGATAGAGAAAAATTTGCCTTCACAGTGCCTACTTATAATAATTCTCAGCCTAATAGGAGATATCAATGGACTGTCCTCCCACAGGTATGCTCAATAGTCCTACATTGTGCCCATATTTTGTAAGTAAGCCATTGGAAATAATTTATCATTACATGGATGATATCTTGTTATCTGATTCAAATAAAGATACTTTAGAAAGGATGTTTGAAGAAGTAAAGAAAGTCTTGCCTAGGTGGGGATTACAAACTGCCCCTGAAAAGATTCAAAGAGGAAATTCTATTAATTACCTAGGTTACAGAATAGGGTTAGAGAAAATTAAAACACAAAAGGCACAAATTAGGAGAGACTGGTTAAAGACTCTTAATGACTTCCAAAGATTGTTAGTAGACATTTCCAGGCTACGACCAGCTGTTGGGATAACACCTGATCTAATAGTTCATTTAAACAAAACCTTAGCTGGTGATAAAGATTTGAATAGTCCAAGAAAACTGACAGCTGAAGCAGAAAAGGAACTGACAATGATTGAGGAAAAATTACTGGGGCACATGTGGATAGGGTGAACCCAAATCTTAGCTGCATCCTAGTCGTATTGCCTTCCAGAATTTCTCCTACAGGGATTCTAATGCAGAGGGAAGATATTATTTTAGAGTGGATATTTATACCTAATAAACCAAGTAAAAAATTAAAAACTTATGTGGAAAAATTCTCTGAATTAATTATAAAAGGTAAGCTGAGACTTCATCAACTAGCAGGTATAGACCCAGCAGAAATTATAGTGTCTTTTACTACTGAAGAAATAAAAAAGTTATGGGAAGACAATGAACCGTGGCAAAGAGCTTGTGCTAATTTTTTGGGAGAAATTAATAGCAACTATCCCAAAAGTGGTAGACTTAACCTCATAAAAAGAACTTCTTGGATTCTTCCTAGAATTGTGTGATGCTCCAATAACTGGAGGCCGTACGTTCTATACTGATGCAAATAAATCAGGGAAAGCAGGTTACAAGTCAGATGAATTGAGTAAGGTGGAACAAAGCCCTTATAATTCTGTCCAGAAGGCAGAATTATATGCCATTCTTATGGTGGTAAGGGATTTTAAAGAACCTCTTAATATAGTTACAGATTCACAATATACAGAAAGAGTTATCTTGCATATTGAAATCGCTGAATTTATACCAGATGACACAGAGTTGACTTCATTGTTTATCCAGGTACAAGACATAATCAGGAACAGGTTTTGTCAGATGTACATAACACACATCCAGTCCCATACAGGTCTGCCTGGTCCTCTAGCCCAAGGCAACACTGAGATTGATCAATTATTGATTGGAAGTGTGTTGCAGGCCTCAGAATTTCATAAGAAGCATCATGTCAATAGTAAAGGCCTAAAGAAAGAATTTTCCATTACTTGGCAACAAGCTAAGGACATTATAAAGAGATGTCCTACTTGTTCTTTCTATAATCAAACACCGTTGCCTGCAGGGAGTAACCCAAAGGGCACTAAGAGAAATGAAATCTGGCAGATGGATGTGTTCCACTTTATGGAATTTGGTAAATTAAAATATGTACACCACACCATAGACACGTATTCAGGTTTTCAATGGGCTACTGCCCTGAGCTCAGAAAAGGCTGATTCAGTAATCACACATTTTTTGGAAGTTATGGCCATCATGGGTATACCTGCCAAATAAAGACAGATAATGGCCCAGCATATGCATCTAAGAAAATGAAACGCTTTTTTGATTATTATAACATAAAACACATTACAGGTATACCAAATAATCCTACAGGTCAGGCAGTTATAGAATGATCAAATCGTACTATAAAGGATATGCTGAACAAACAGAAAGGGACCGAAAATACCCCCAGAAATAGATTACATAATGCTTTATTAACCTTGAATTTTGTTAATGCTAATGAGAAAGGAACGACAGCAGCAGAAAGACATTGGATAATGGAAAAGTCTGCTGAAATAAATCAACCGATTTATTTCAAAGATGTGCTGACCTCTCAGTGGAAGCCAGGAGATGTGCTACGTTGGGGAAGGGGTTTTACTCTTGTTTCCAGAGGAGAAGAAAAATTGTGGATACCATCAAAATTAATAAAGTTTCGATTTGAAGAGGAGAAACCTCTTGGAAAGGAGAAATGCAACTCATCCACAGTGATGATATTCATACAGGTGGTAAGAAAAACATATAGAATGGGGGCAGGGTTCTGTTCTTGCCTCCACAGGAAAACACTCATCTTTGAGAAATTCAAGGGGCCCTGGATGTTTGGATACTGACAGATGGAAAAATACCTGCTCAATAGGAAATATCAAGAAAACTGAATGGGTTGTGTAAGTAATATTAAACCATATTTCTAAATTTATAAAGCTGGTTTTGAAGTTGGACTCTGGCTCAGTCCCTCTCCAATTCCAAGCCTGTTAGTAAGAGAAAAACCCAGAGTTTCTGGAGTTTCTGTCTCATGTCAAGAGCCATGATGTGGGACAGAAAGAAATATGAGTTTAGAAAACATCTTTGTTTTTCTTCATGTCTATCATAATTTTCATTGAATATATCTATCATATCTTTCATTGAATATATATATATATGTCTATATGATTAATGTTTAAGTTTTTCATAATGAACAATGAGTTTTTCCTGAAGTGACATTTGAAGTTTCCAGGAAGAAGATGGGGCCCCATAACAACAAGTCCACCTGGTTGATATGACGTCATGATACTGATAGCGCTACTACAAGACCTGCTTTGGGTACCAGCTGCACAAGACAGTTCCAACTTGGTTAGCTGAAATGGTGCACATCTTATACAACATTTTGGCCAGACCTGCACAAAATACTCAGAGACTATTTGCAATTTTAAAAGACATTGATCTTGAAATTTAACCATCATTTTACTTTCACAGGATCCCCCAGAAAGAACGTCGCCCCCATGACAGCTGGAAGTAATTCTGGAGGACGACGTCCCCTCTCCCAGTAAAGTTTGCCCTTGGGTTTAGGGACATCATTTAGGGGTTGATAATAATTAGTATACAACTGAGGGTTGGGGGAGGAATTTTATAAGCTCGGGGATCATTTTGAAAAAAAAAAAGAGGGATGATGGGATAATAGATTTGTAATTGTGAGTTACTGTTTTTAGACAAATATATTGGTATAGATTCTTGTATATTGATACAAAGTTAAATTATATTGACTATTGTATGCATGCATGTTTCTACCTCTGTTTAAAATATTTTTATGTATTGACATATATTGTATTGATATATATATTGTATATATTTATCATATTGCAGTGTACATTTCTACCTCTGATTAAGATACTCATATAATGTTTGTGTATTGATATATATTTACCTACTGCAATGTATATTTGTACATTGTTTATATTTGGAGGTCATTGTCCTCATTTGTTTCACAGTCGTTTATTGTCTTAGTCTTTAAGTTAGATAGATATTGAGAATTATATAGACTAATAGTCATCTAAGTTTGTCATTTATAATTAGACTAATCAGGTTCTTTAGGTATATAGAGATTATACTCAGTATAGATAGATAATCTTCAACTTCTTCAAAGAGCTGTAGAAAATGGCCTTTAATATAACTCAGAGTTTTGTGGTAGTGAGACACAATTGCTCCTGGTAACACCACTCTATTCCCGAGAGAATGTTGAGCACCAAAGACACTCCACCTGGAGCCTTCTTTTTGGCAGAACTGGCCTTGGGGCAAAGAAATGCCCATACCTCAACCACTGACAAAGATACAGAGCGTGCATCAATGGATAAAACAGGGCTGTCATATCCTGCCAAGACAGGGTAAGATAGTTTTGAAAAGTTGCTTGCCTTTGAAAATGGTATATCAGTTATGTTAGGCCTTAGCCAAAGTTGGTTGCTTCAACGCTGCTAATGTGACTTTGGGTGATTGCCCAGGTAGCTAGTTGTCTCTGTGATTTGTTGCATGTTTTGGAAGTTGTTTTACTGAACTTCCTAATTACCCAGGTAACATTATTTCCCTTCTCAGATCTTCGATGGAGTTGAAGACTATATAAATGTAGTTACTTTCTCTCATGACGTGGCCAAGTTATTTATTATACAAGACCTAAGCTAGTTAGAATAAGATATTTGTACTTATTGTATATAATTTCATAGTAGGTTTAGAACTCTCTTATTTAAACAAAAGGGGGAGGTGTTACAGGATGTCCTCCCACTCCTCCAGCCTATAGCCGCTGAGATACCAGCCCATTGGGGCGTGGTCTCTCTCCCTTTAAAAAAGCGGCCACTTCCCTCTCCTCTCTCTCCTCACTTCCTGCTCAGCCTGCTACTAGACTCCCTTCCTGGTTGCGCAGAGGGTTGACGGTGATCTGTAAGTTTTTTCCCCTTTAAATAAATACCACCCTATTAATCATAATTCCAAACTGGTGTGGCATTGTTTATGACTTACGCCTTCAAGACACAGTCCCCATTTCCTCCTTATACAACCTAAAGATTAGATTACTATACATTTATCTATGTTATTTAATTGATTCTTATTAGCAATTCTAGAAATGGGAAAAATCTCATTCTATAAAATGGATGGACTGAGTAGATGAGGTTTGCTTTTAGGATTACAGAAAGCAGAAATAATTTAAAAGTTCCTTTCCTTATAGAGTCAAAACAGAGGGAAATTCCTAGTTAACTGAGCTCAATCTGGCTTGTGTGGGTTAACAATTGCTTTCTGTCCCATAATCTCCTTTTTATCCTTGTCTTTTGTTCCTTGGAAGTTCCAGACAAGCAAGTTTGATGAGTTAGTTTCAGTTTGTAGTGAGCTTAAGTGACTCCATTTTGTCGCTAATCCAAAATGACGATCTCTCACAACACACAACTGAGAAACAACAAACCTTGCTATGCTGTTCTTCTTTCCTTTCCTGCTTCCTCCTTCTTCCTTCCTTGACTCGGTAGCCCTGTCTAGTAAAAGAGTTGCCACTGCCCCTAAAGTTCCGAAGGCTCGTTTGTGTCCTAATCATGGGTGGCTCTAAAATCACAGGTTCTTGGTTCTCACAGACTTAGTGAATGATTTCTGTTGTGGATTATTACTTTAACTGGGCATGGATGTTAGATTTGTTTATGCTGCAGCTATTACTTGAACTGTGTAAAGCTGTGTTACATTTGCTTATGCTGAATCTGTTTAATTATGTAAAGATGTGTGGCTGTTTTTACCTTGTCTGCCTAAGACACCTGATTGGTCTAATAAAGAGCTGAAAAGCCAATAGCTAGGCAGAGAGGGATGGGTTGGCAGGCAGAGAGAATAAGTAGGAGGAGAGAATGAGGGAGAAAAAGAGAGATGTTCCCAGGGCCAGAAGCCAGGCACTTGCCAGCCAGACATAAAGACAGCAGGAAAGGGAGGGAGGGAAAGAAAAAAGGAATGGAAGGAAGGAAGGAGAGGAAGGAAGAAAGAAGGAAAGAAAACAAGCTCGGAGGCAAAATGTAGATAAAGAGAACATATTAAAATAAGAGCTAAGCTAAAGCCAAGCATTCAAAACTAATAATAAGTCTCCATGTCATGATTTGGGAGCTGGCTGGTGGCCTAAAAAAAAGTGTGCTACAAATTTCGTACTAGAAAACCCATTTCTCAACAGCCCATCTCCCATCCCCCAGCGACTTTAAAGTTATGTGTGGGAGTTTCTGAGTGTCGTGCAGACCCTGCTACACTTTCCACGGGGCAGCCATTTGTAACTTCTTCCTCTTCCTTGTTCAAGAACCACCCAGACTTTCTCAGGTCAGCCTCTTATTTATCCTAAAAATAAAAGCCTGTCTATTCTGCTCTAGCCACCACCTTAGTTCAGGTCAACATTATCCAGAGTGTAGTATCCTAAACATGGCCTCAGAAGGTTTGTGTGAAATTCCCTTAGGGCTGGCAGTGGGACAGATGAACCCCCTTGGCCCTCTGTATATGCCAATACCTTTCCTGAAGTACGTCTAGTGGTTTGCCTGTAGCTCTGTAGGGCCCTCTCAGGGGTACCCCCAAAGAAGGCGTCCAGCTTCTCTCAAGGACCTCATGGAGTATCTTTCTCTGTCCCCACAGCTGCTTCTTTTGAACAGCAGCAATGACAAAATCTAATGATAATTCCTAATTACTATGGCCTACTTCCATCTCAGCTTGAGAGGAGGAAAGATGTCGTTTTGGGTATCCACCTTTATTTTAAAAGAACTTTTAATTTATTTATCGTTAAGATTTATTTTTCAATTACGTGTTTCCAAGTGGGTACGTGCGCATGAGGACGGGTGATCGTGTGGGTTGTTAGATTCCCTGGGGCTGGAGTTATAGGTGCTTGTGTGTTGGAAACAGAACAGAGATCTCTGTGAGAGCAGTCATCAGTCTTAACCACGGAACCATCTCTCCAGCTCCCTAGCCCGCTTTCCACACCACCCTCCCTCCAAGAACCTCACACGATCTGCATCCAGAACATGCAATGAGTACATTCTAATCCTCGTGTGTAATAAAGGCATTTCTCCTTCCTGGTCCATGCCAAACCTCCAAATTAAAAATTTCACAGATGAGAGTGCACAGTGAGAGTGCACAGATATGGTGCACAGATGAGAGTGCACAGATGAGAGTGCACAGTGAGAGTGCACAGTGAGAGTGCACAGTGAGAGTGCACAGTGGGAGTGCACAGTGAGAGTGCACAGATGAGAGTGCACAGTGAGAGTGCACAGATATGGTGCACAGATGAGAGTGCACAGATGAGAGTGCACAGTGAGAGTGCACAGATGAGAGTGCACAGTGAGAGTGCACAGTGAGAGTGCACAGTGAGAGTGCACAGTGAGAGTGCACAGTGAGAGTGCACAGTGGGAGTGCACAGTGAGAGTGCACAGATGAGAGTGCACAGTGAGAGTGCACAGAGAGAGTGCAAGGATGAGAGTGCACAGTGAGAGTGCACAGTGAGAGTGCACAGTGAGAGTGCACAGTGAGAGTGCACAGATGAGAGTGCACAGTGGGAGTGCACAGTGAGAGTGCACAGTGAGAGTGCAAGGATGAGAGTGCACAGTGAGAGTGCACAGTGGGAGTGCACAGTGAGAGTGCACAGATGAGAGTGCACAGATATGGTGCACAGATGAGAGTGCACAGATGAGAGTGCACAGTGAGAGTGCACAGTGAGAGTGCACAGTGAGAGTGCACAGTGGGAGTGCACAGTGAGAGTGCACAGATGAGAGTGCACAGTGAGAGTGCACAGTGAGAGTGCACAGTGAGAGTGCACAGTGAGAGTGCACAGTGAGAGTGCACAGTGGGAGTGCACAGTGAGAGTGCACAGTGAGAGTGCACAGTGAGAGTGCACAGTGAGAGTGCACAGTGGGAGTGCACAGTGAGAGTGCACAGATGAGAGTGCACAGTGAGAGTGCACAGAGAGAGTGCAAGGATGAGAGTGCACAGTGAGAGTGCACAGTGAGAGTGCACAGTGAGAGTGCACAGTGAGAGTGCACAGATGAGAGTGCACAGTGGGAGTGCACAGTGAGAGTGCAAGGATGAGAGTGCACAGTGAGAGTGCACAGATGAGAGAGCACAGTGAGAGTGCACAGTGAGAGTGCACAGAGAGAGTGCACAGAGAGAGTGCACAGTGAGAGTGCACAGAGAGAGTGCACAGTGAGAGTGCACAGTGAGAGTGCACAGTGAGAGTGCACAGAGAGAGTGCACAGAGAGAGTGCAAGGATGAGAGTGCACAGTGAGAGTGCACAGTGAGAGTGCACAGTGAGAGTGCAAGGATGAGAGTGCACAGTGAGAGTGCTCAGTGAGAGAGAGTGCACAGTGAGAGTGCACAGAGAGAGTGCACAGTGAGAGTGCACAGTGAGAGTGCACAGTGAGAGTGCACAGAGAGAGTGCTCAGATCTGGTGCACAGATCAGTTCTCTAAGTGAGATACACTGTTGTCCTCCTTGAGCACTGAGGAGCGGCCGGCCAGAAGACCCAGCCATCCTGACCCAGGACCTACAGCTGCGGAGGATAGGATGAACAACTCTACATTCCGATATTCTCTCCATGACAACTGGTATATAAGATTTGTGCATTTGTGTGGTCTTGTGTCCCTACTGGAAGGGTGGTTCTACTTACTACTACTCTGAGTTCCCTCAGCTGCATTCACATCTGGGCCTAAACCAGGGCTGCAGAGGAAAGGCCCCATCCCCTTTATGTCACAGGGGCTTAAAGGGTTTTCAGAGTAGAGAAGCCTGAGCCCCCAAGAGGCCAGTTTTGAGGGAGGAGCAGGTCCCCCCCTCATGTCAGGCACGCTGTGTTGCACGCCCAGCAGAGGGCCCCTTCAGGCTCAGCCTGATACAGAGAGAGGCAGGGGAGCCTCCAGTGTGCCTTAGCAGTTAGTTGTTCTTGGAGTGGAGTTTTGTTTTTCCTCCCTTATATACTTAGTTATATATTTCTTTTTTTTTTAGATTTTCATGTTTATTAGTATTTAGTGCTCAATGTTCAAATATGAAAATGGCCTTCCAAAAAGCAAAAAGGCAAGAAAATACTTAAACAGAAAAAATGAAAAATGGGTGTGTAATTCTATACACTAAGATTATAAGTAATATCACTTAGGCCATCCGTTTTTAATAACACAACAAGGATTATAAATTGTTAAGGCAGAAGAAGCTTGGAATAGAAAACAGAAAACGCAATAGTGTACTTAAAAGTTGTGTGTTTTTTTTTAAGCAGGAGTGCCTCCATTTATTTTTTTAATTTATTTATTAGTTATATATTTCATCTTCTTTTAGATTCATGACTTTACTGAATTTAAAAAAGAAAAAGCCCAAATAATCAAATTCAGAAAATTTGAGTGGAAATATGCTTGAAAAATCAGCCTTCCCAATGGGTCTCAATTGTTGTAACTTAAAACTTAATCATCCTGGTAGCCTTAAGTCAGTGCTTGGGTTTTGGCGTTATTGGCGTCAATCAGTCACTTCAACTCTATATGTCGTTTAATTTCCATAAAATATTAACCAGGGTGGGACGGCTCCGAAGGTGAAGGCCAAGTCTGATAATCTTGGTTTAATTTCCAGAACCCACATGGTGGAAGGAGGGCTCTCATTCTTGCTGGTTTTACTCTGGTTTACAAGTGCATTGTGGAACATGTACTTCCATGTATTTAGACAAACGCACACACACTGTGGGAGTTTGAATGTAACTGGGCCCCATAATCTCACAGGAACTGGCGCTACAAGGAGGTATGACTTGGTCTGAGTGGGAACAACCTAGCTAGCAGAAGTGTGTCACTGCGGGAGTGGGCTTTGAGCTTTTATATGCTCAGGATCCTGCCTCGCTGCCTCCAGTGCCTCTTCTGCCAGCACACCACTGAATTATTAATGTAATGCATTAAGTCTCTGAAACTGTAACTGAGCCCCCTCAGTTAAATGTTCTCTTTATAAGAGTTGCTGTGGTCATGGTGTCTCTTCACAACAATAAAAACCCTGAGACACACATACACACTGAATAAAGGTGATTAAAAATGAGCTGCCGGGCAGTGGTGGCGCACGCCTTTAATCCCAGCACTTGGGAGGCAGAAACAGGCGGATCTCTGAGCTCAAGGCCAGCCCGTTCACAAAGTGAGTTTCAGGACAGCCAGGATTACACCAAGAAACCCTGTCTTGAAAAACAAAGCTCATTTTAAAAATGTGCCATAATAGTGCTTTCCACACTGTGAGCAGTGCTCAGCTGCAGTGTGCGCAACACTGTTTATGCTTTTTTGATTTGTTGTAGACTTTTATTTTGTTTTGTTTTGAGACAGTGTCTTCTCATTCTGCAGCTCTGGCTGGCCTAGAACTTGCTATGTAAATCAGGCTGCCTCTAACTCACGGAAGTCCAGCAGGTTCTGCCTCCTGAGTGCTGGGATTAAAGGCGTGTGCCGCCACTTATGGCTTGTGTTTTGATTTTATGTCTCTGAGACAGGTCAACCTTCCTAGGCTCAAGGATGTCCATGAACTCCGGATATTCTTCCCACCTCCATCTCTTAAATAATGGGATTACAGATTTGTGCGCCGCACCTGGCTCATTTCATGTGTTTTCATTTATCTACTCCAAATAGGTTAGAGAAATAGTCTCAATCCTTTTTAACACTCAAGCCCAGTGAGGGACTAAGAGGGGAGCCTGGCTTTAAAATTATCTGCCTAAAGCTGCCTCTCAAACCAGCAGTTAAAGCACTTAGCAAAAAACCGACACTTCGTAAGTGCTCACTAAAGTTCTTTCAGTCACTAGAATATTGGTTGTTAGTTGTTTGCTTTAAAGACTCAGGCACTATACAACTTAATCGTACAAAGGTGGTTAGCGCGCGGGCGCAGACTGTGTGGGCGGGGTCAGGGAAGGCGGGGCCTGGAAGGGCGTGGGCGAAAGAAACCCGGTGCCCGGCACCTGCGACAGGTGGAGCGCCCGGCTCTCGGCCATGTCCGCGGACGCCTGGGAGCCGGGGTCCGGGCCGGGGTCCGAGCCGGGGTCCGAGCCAGAGTCCGGGCCGGCGTCCGGGCCGGCGTCCGTGCCGGACCAGCTGTGCTCCGAGCACCGAGAGCCTCTGAGCTTGTTCTGCCTCTTCGAGAGGCGGCCGGTGTGCGCAGCCTGCGCCAGGTTGGGCGGCCGCTGTCACGGGCACCGCATCCGCAGGGCGGAGAAGCACGCCGAGGAGCTGCGAGTGAGCGGGCTTGGGGCCGGGAACTGGGGTGACTGCTCTCGGACTCGGGAGGCGGGGCCTGGCTTCTCTGTGGCTTCCCTTTGGGAACTAGGTGGTTAGAGGTGTGACCTCTGGATTAAGCTGGATCCGATTTCGAATTCTACCCATTCCCGGGAGTCACGGAACCTAGCTTGTTATATTTCACCGGTAGTTTCCGGACATTCATAATACCGCGCGTTTGTTATAGCTGACCTCAGAAAAACTCAGTTCCCTCACACCCCTTGACTGAGAGTCTCCTCCCCTCCCCTCAGGTTTTCTGGTGAGGGCTCTAGTTCTCTTCCAACCTGGCCTTGACTTGACGTGAAGTTGATGAACCAGGATGGGGAGAATGGCAGGACTCAAGGCCTCCCCATCTCCCGTGTGGCTCTAGGCTGGTCACTTCCTGTTATCCCTCCACCCCCACCCTTTCCCCTGAACTTCTGAGGTTGGAGGCCAAGTCACCTTGGTGCTTTCATTCTAGCTGTGGCCCCTGGGGAACTCTTTGCAATTTTATTAAATGGCTTAATTCTCCCAACCCCACCCTGGCATTGAGCCCTGCTGTTCATTCTAGGGACATCAGCTACTCAACCAGATTGTAATAAACATACCTTGCTGGAAACTGCGGCCAGCAAGGTTCAGTTACTCAGCCATGATGAAAATAAACTTGAGTAAAGTTGATAGAATCAGCTTGCATCATGGGTGAGCATTTTACAAATTCCTAAGGACTTAGATATTTATCATCTCATTCCACCCAGGCTGGGCTTTGGAAGTGTGGGTTTGAATTCAGGTTTTTCAGATGAGGAGGAGACCCACAGCAGGATGGTGACTCCTCCCAGACTCCTAATGTTCAGGGCTCAGAGGGCAAGATTCATTGACTGGGCAAGAGGAAACCACTGCTTGACCTTAGTGGTTAGGAAGAGGAAAGGACCTAATGGAAAGCCTTGAATCTGAGCAGTGGGAGGGGTGAAAGCTGGGGCAGGGTGGCAGGCATGGTGCTATGCCCCAGGAGCCTTCTCTGGGCCACCCTAAGACCTTACACACGTGCTTGGCCTTGGCTTGAAGGAAGCAAATCTCTCCCCTTCTACTTTAGATTTTGTGGTTTTGTTTGTTTGCTTTGCATTTTTGGTGCTGGGTTTAACCAGAGCCTCGGGCATATTAGACTCTACCCCTGAGCTACACCCCTAGCCCTAGCACACACCCCTCCTTCCCTCCACCCCTCCTTCCCTCCACCCCTCCTGCCCTCCATCCTGCCGAGAAATTGCCCTAGGCAAAATAGCACCGGGTTCACCCGCTCTTAACTTCCGGACCCATGCCTCAAAGTGAGTGAGCAGATGGGCTCGAGTTAGGGACCAGCCAAAGTGCCCATTGTCGGAAGACTGGATAAGAAAAATACGGATATATTCTCATACATAGACACATTAGGTATTATTCTCTAATGCAGAATAAAATGACGTGGTTTGGAAGGAAGATGGAGGGAAGTGGACTGAAACAAGCCTGATCAGACAGACGACTGCCACGTGTTGTGTCTCATGGGGAACCTGGACACAAGCCATAGAAAGACAGCCTAAGCTGGGTGTGGTGCCGCACTCCTGAGAGAGTAAGGCAAGAGATGGTGAATTTGAGGCCAGTTCGGATTCCATAATAAAGCTTTGTCTTTAAAAAAAAAAAAAAAGCCAGTAGCTTTAGTCTGCGCATTTGGCAGGTAGAGGCAGGAGAATCTTCGAGTTCAAGGCCAACCTGGTCTAAAAATGAGTTCTAGGACAGCCAGAGCTATACAGAGAAATCCTATCTCAAAAGAAAAAAAAATGTCTTAAGTAATAAAAAGGAAAAAAGAAGGGCTGAAGAGATGTTTCAGCAGTTAAGAGCACTGGCGTCTTTTAGAGGACCCAGGTTCAATTCCTAGCATCCACATGACAGCTCAGAATTGTCTGTGACTCCAGCTCCAAGAGTTCTGACACCCTCACCAGGACATTCATGCAGACAAAACACCAACGCAATAAGATAATAATCGTCAGAATAAATAAAAATTAAAAAAGAAAAAAGAGACATGAACCTTAGAAGGGGGAGCATGAAGGAAGAGAGGATCAGGGTGGAGGGGGGCGCTAGTGGGTGAAGGGTGATGTGATGGGAGAGTCACGTGGACCGTCTATATAGTTAGTATACACTAATAAAACTTTTTTTTTTTTGGTTTTTCAAGACGGGGTTTCTCTGTAGCTTTGGAGCATGCTCTGGAACTAGCTCTTGTAGACCAGGCTAGCCTCGAATTCTCAGAGATCTGCCTGACTCTGCCTCCTAGGTGCTGGGATTAAAGGTATGGGCCACCACCACCTGGCTAAAACTTTTTTTTTAAAGAAAAAAAGGATAAGGACTGGAAAGACGGCTCAGCAGTTAAAAGCACTGCAGCACCTCCAGAGGTCATGAGTTCAATTCCCAGCAACCACATGGCAGCTCACAACCATCTATAATGAATTCTGATGTCTTCTGGTGTCCAAACATACATGTAGATAGAACACTGATACATGAAATACATTTTTAAAAATCTGGAACAGCATAATACTAACTGAAAAGAGTTCTAAAATAGCATATTCTGTTTCATGTAAGTCATAAAAAAGTGGAGGGTCAGATATACCCATGCTTTATTTATAAAATAAAATAAAAAAGGACAATAGCTAAGCTCAGTTCTCTCGTCCCTTGGTACGTGATGGGACGGGGTTGGGAGACTTTCTTGGAAGAGGTAACTGGACCGCCTGTGGCGAATGGCACTGGGGCCAGTTCTTCTGGGGAGCAGCGGAGGGATTGGTACCTGGAAGTGCCGCAGCTGTTACCTCCTGTGAAGGAGTGGGAAAGGCCTGGGTTTAAGCCAGCTAGCCATCTGCCTCAGCTCCCTCGTTCCCAACCCATTCCCTGCCCCTTGATGGCTGATGCTCGTGACTTTGGGAACAGAACACTACCGACTCACTTGTGATCAAAGCAATGAGACTTCATATCAATTAATATTTATTTAAGGCCCTTTATATGCAGGAAAGCATACAAGATGTAGTCAGCAGCTATGAGAAATAAAGCAGGACAGAGTCAGGGTGAGTCAGTGAGCTTCCCCGAGGAGGAGGCATAAGGGCAGATCAAGGGAGTAAAACAATTGGGGGAGGCTAAGACTGAAGGAGGAAGTAACAAGCCCAGAGGCCCTCGGGCAGGCTGGTAAATCTGGTGTTGTTAAGTAACTGAATGAAGGTTTGTGTGAAGTAGGAGGTGGCGTAGGAGACAAAGAGTTATTCCAGGTAGGACCTGCAGCTCAGATAAGAGGCCTATTCTCACTGTATTGGAAAACCACTGGGAGGTTTTGAACTGGACATGGCTGTGGTAATGCGGAGGCGGTCTAACAGGGTTCCTCTGAGGTGGTGACCATCTGGCTAGAATAACAGAAGTGGAAGTAGTGGTGAGGTGAGGGAGGAGGGTTGGGGACAGACCCAACACAACCCAAGTATGGGCTGGAGAGATGACTCAGAGGTTAAGAGCACTGACTGCTCTTCCAAAGGTCCTGAGTCCAATTCCCAGCAACTGCATGGTGGCTCACAACCATCTGTAATGAGATCTGGTGTTCTCTTCTGGTGTACACGCAGACAGAATACTGTCTACATGATAAATAAATAAATCATAAAAAAAAGACCCAAGTTGTAGTAATAGGAGCGGTGGGGCTGCGTCCCCAGCACCCGGCTGTGTAGTAATAAGAGTGGCGGGGCTGTGTCCCCGGCACCCGGCTGCCTGGCTAGCTTATGCCCGAAACAACAACACACAAACTGTATTCATTTAATCACTGCTTGGCCCATTTCTATCTAGCCTCTTCTAGGCTAATTCTCACATATTAATTTAGCCCATTTCTAATCATCTGTGTAGCGCCCCTAGGTGCGCTTACCGGGAAGATTCTAGCCTATGTCCACCCTGGGTCGGAGCTTCATCGCATGTGTCTGCCTGAAAGCTGGGAGCATGGCATCTCTCTGAGGCGTCTGCTCCCCAAAGGAGAGCTGTGGAGTCTGAGCTCACTTCCTCTTCCTCCCAGCAGTTCTGTTCTGTTTACTCCTCCCACCTATCTTCTAACCAATAAGGGCCAAGCATTTTCTTTTTATTTAACCAATGACCTTCCTCCATCACGGCCGCCCACATGGCTAGCTCTACCCGAAATAATTACTCCGAAACTGTATTCTTTTAAACACCGCTTGGCCCATTATATCTAGCCTTTTCTCGGCTAACTCTCGCACCTGGACTAGCCCATTTCTAATATCCGTGTAGCTCACGAGCTGGCTTACCAGGAATGATCTTAACCTGCATCTGCCTGGAGTGGGAGAATCATGGCGACTCCTGACTCAGCTTCTTTCTCCCAGGCTTCTGTTCTGTTTACTCCTCCCACCTATGTTTTAACCTATGAGGGCCAAGCAGTTTCTTTATTGCTTAACCAATGTAATCAACAGATTGATATATGACACTCCCCCATCACCAAGTGTCTTGATGGCCCCAAATGAGTAACTGGATAGGGAGCCCAGCATTGGTGAGCTGGAAGGAAAGATACAATAGGCTTATATGGGTTCCTTGACATAAGGTTTTGGGAACATAATTGTTTCTGATGTGATGATATCTGGATTTGAACCATGGGAGTGGGTGACTAAGGGTAGAGTAAAAGGGAAAAACCGCTCGGATGAGTGAGTGGCCCATATGCATGAATAAAGACACAGTAATGCCGTCTGTATTGCAGAACAAGATTGTGGACCAGTGTGAGAGGCTGCAGCTACAGAGCGCGGGCATCACCAAGTATGTGGCGGAGGTCCTGCAAGGGAAGAACCAGAAAGCAGTGGTAATTCTCGTTTACTCTTGGCACCGGGCCTCCCCCTAGGCTAAGACTCTAGCCCAGGTCTAGCACAGTCTCAGATCCCTTTCCAGGCTTACAGCCTCATTTCTACTGAGGAGCTGGCTGCTTCTGTCAGCACACAGGCTGTGGGACGAGATAGCAGAATCCTGGTGACTTTGGGTTCAAAGCCAAAAAGACTAGTGCCTTTTTTCCCACAAAATTTTAGACTTTTTAAATTTTATTTTAATGTGTATGATTGTTTTGCTTACATGTATGTGTGCGCACCACATGTGTGCCTGGCACCAGCACAGATCAGAAGGGGGCATTGGATCCCTTAGAACTGGACTTATAGATGGCCGTGAGCCACCATGTGGGTATTGGAAACCAATCCCAGATCCTCTGCAAGAGCAACAAGTGCTCTTCACAGCTGACCTATCTCTCCAGCCCCAAGGAATGCTCTCATCAAGAAAAGCTGATATTGCTGGGCAGTGGTAGCCACGCCTTTAATCCCACCACTCAGAAGGCAGAGACGGACAGATCTCTGAGTTCCAGGCCAGCCTGGTCTACAAAGTGAGTTCCGGGACAGCCAGAGCTGTTACACAGACAAATCTTGTCTTGAAGAAACAAAAACAAAACAGAGGTAAATTGCTTGCTGCAAAAGCCTGCTGACCTAAGTTTGTTCCTGGAAGCCACATAAAGATAGGAGAGACTAATTCTATAAAGTTGTCTTCTTTCTTCCACATGTGCACTGTGGTGTGCACATGCCTACTCATGCACACATACACAATAACGATAAAGAAAAGTTTGAACAAAAGGTTTGTATTTGCTCAGAGACCTAGGAAGAGGAGCAGTGACGCGCACA
The DNA here is from genome assembly GCF_018167655.1 of Microtus oregoni. NCBI lineage: Eukaryota > Metazoa > Chordata > Mammalia > Rodentia > Cricetidae > Microtus > Microtus oregoni. Next base: position 16,549,769 of record NW_024543208.1, on the reverse strand, counting down.
ACTGCGCGAAGAGTGTCTAGACAGGTCATCAAGTGCAAAAGGCCTGGGCAGAGGGCGCCCGAGCTTCTGGGGCAGAAGGTCCTGCGAGGCTGAAGCAGTGTGAACAGGGGAGATGGCAGGAAGAAGTAAAATCAGAGAAACAAGAGGTTCGGTCACAGGGGGGTTGCCTTCATTTCAGATATAAAGACAAATACTAAAAAGGTTGGTTTTTTGTTTTTATTTATTAATAAGGCAAAAGACTTCAATTTGGGGACTAGAAGGATGGCTCAGCAGTTAAGAACACTTCCTGCTCTTCCAGAGAACCTGAGTTTGGTTGCTGGTACCTACTTTGGGCAGCTCAGAACTGCACTTAACTTCAGCTCCTGGAGATCCGACACGCATGTGGTGCACACGCGTACACACACAGGATCACAGACAGATTGGGATTTCAGTTTAAAAAGGAACAGCTATAGTAGGAAGTGGCCATAGGCAGCGAAAGTAAAGGCCAGGAGAGCAAGTGAGCTGCAGGTACAGATGAAGTCAGTGTGCTTCAGACTCAAGTGAGCTTCCTTTATATTCACTAAGCTGTTGTCCTCCACGCTGTGAAGATATGGGTCTCGGTTTCTTCTACAAAAGAAGGATGACTGTTTCCTGAACTGTACAAAGCAGGTCTGCAGGCGCAGGGCCCAGAGAAGCCACCGTCCTTGGGCCTCGGGAGCAGGGCTAGATGACAGTTGGGAGGATGCTCGCAGTGTCAAGGCTGACAGGAAGTCTCCCGCTCAGTCACCGAGTGTGTCTGGAGGTACCTACTGCAGCCAGAACCTGACCACTGGGAGTCAGAAGACGATGTACATTAGCATCCTTAGCTGAGCCAGACAACGTAGCATAGTCCTTTAATCCCAGCACTCGGGAGGCAGAGGGAGACAAATTTCTGTGAGTTCCAGGACAGCCAGGGTGGTTACATAGAGAAACCCTGTCTCGAAAAACTTACAAAAACGAATACACAAAACAACAACAACAACAACAAAAAAACATCTTTAGCTGAAAGTTTTTTCAGAGCCCCTTGATGGCACATTAAAAACTCTGTTGTTGGAACCAGTTGGGATGGACAAGCCTTAGGAGGGGACAAGATTCTGGCTCTGAGGCGAGGTGAAATTTCAACTGGAGCCTGGTTTGTATTGGTCTGGCTGATGAGAATAACTTTCAAGGCCATTGTGCCCTATGATCACTATGATTCCTTCATTTTTGTCCCATGACCATCATGTTCCCAATGCTGGTTCATCTCTAAGCCCCGCACGCATTTTAAACTGTGGTCATGACCTTCTGAGACATGGCCTGGATGTTTGTATCTTTTATGCCACACTTCCGAACTCTAAATGCTAGGGTGTCAAAGTAAATGGCTCGAATCCCTTTGTTCTCTGTACTCAGCCCCTGGCAGACACTGTCAATCAATGTTGGCATCGTTTCTGCTACGCCCGTACTTCCTCTCCTACTTGTGACTGGGACTTTGTCTCTGACTTTGTCTCTGACTCTTCATCTTATCCCTTGCCAGAGCATGGCTAGTGCGGCGAGGGAGCTGGTTATCCAGAGGATGAGCCTGGTGAGGAGCCTGTGTGAGAGTGAGGAACAGCGGCTGCTGGAGCAGGTGCTCGGTGAAGAGGAGCGGGCTCACCAGAGTATCCTGACTCAGCAGGCACATTGGACGGAGGCACTGAGAAAGCTGGACACCCTCCGTACCAGCCTGGTGGGCATGCTCACCCATCTGAATGACCTCCAGCTGATTGTAAGTCAGGAGAGGGTGAGGACACAGAAGGTTGGCCAGGTTCCCCTAGATTTGAAGACCTCAAGAATGCCAAAAAGATGGCCTTGGGACAGGGATGAGTGACAGTGATCTCTACCAGACTTGTTTCTATTCTGGCCCATCATTATGCTTCTGTAGCAAAGAACCCAGCTAAATCAGCTTGGCCAAAAGCCCCCACCACTGACATCTGATAGCCCTTGGCATTTATCAGATTCCACCTCTCCACTATCCCCAAGGTCACCCTGGTCTGTCTTTAGCAAGAATCCTGTCAGGTAGGTTTAGCTAGGATCCCCCTCCCCCTCAATGTTTCCTCTTTAGTCAGCAGTTGCGGCCCCTTAGGGGGCTGAACAACCCTTTCACTGGGGTTGGGAATCACAGATATTGACATTATGATTTGTACAGCAGCAAAATTACAGCTATGAAGTAGCAATGAAAATAATCTTATGATGGGGTCACCTCACATGAGGGACTGTATTAAAGGGTCAGACATTCGGAAGATTGAGAACCACTGCTGTTAGTGATTTTCCACACAGTGATCCCACCCTGCTCCATGGCCATCAATTCCCATGCTGCATTCAAAGTTGAACTCAATCTCTCTCGCCTACTGCAAGATCCCCTGGCAGTAGTCCCTATAGCTATCTTCTTTACTATGTTTAATATCATATCTTCTTAACATGAGACGGGAAATAAAATGATCTGAGTATTTGGCACCTGATAACGATATACTTTCAACAGCAAGCAAATACTTACTGAGTGCCTTTGTGTTATGTAATGGGGCAGAGTCACAGGGCACAGCTGCAGTTGTTCTGAGCTCTACCTAAGAGTTGCTACATAAACTGACAAGTAGAATGTGTCATGGTAGTAGAGGAATCCATCGGAGGTCAGAACACCCACAAGGCAGGAGGGATGGACCACAGAGCTTCCTGGATGAAGTGACTTTGAAGTAATGAGAAAGGTACCCAGGTGCAGGGAGTTGGGGTGTGCAGAGTGCTCAGAAGCACTGGGGAGAAGGCAGCACTTGGTGCAGATAAGGCCCCAATATAAACAACACATTCTTGGGTTTACCAGACATAATCGCAACTAGTATTTAGTGCACTGCTTTTCAAAGTACTTTATAGATATGCAGAAGCCTCCAGTTTTGAGGGACAGTAGACACCTGAGTGTCTACCAGCAGAGGAGGAATGAAGAACAAACAGGAATGTGGTCTGACTACCCTCGATTGTGAATTTACTCGGCACCAGCTTCCAGGCAAGGGCACACCCTGTCCCAGCAACTGGGACCCTCACAGGCCTCTGAGAGCAGGAGGTCTCCATGGCGGGTGGCACTGGCTCTGTGGAAGATGGTGCTGAACTGGAATTGAGAGGAGCCTGGTTTGCCACAGGGGAGGGGCAATGGCTGATTCATTTTTGTGTGTTAGGAGGCTAGGCCTTTGTTGTGAAGCCGGCATCCACACAGTTGTGTGCAGGGAAATGTGGCAGGTCATGTTCACACACTGGGTGTCTGCTGCCAGCCTGACTATGTTTTCCTCTCTTGCAGCAGAAGGAGCACGAGATTGTTGAGAGGTGAGTGTGTCCCTATAACTTGCTCAGGCTGTCACTGAGTCCCCCTTCCTTCTTCCCAGGCCATTGCAACTTCCTTTAGGAAGTTTTAGCTAAGCTTTAGCCTAGCTCCAAGGTCAGAGGTCAGGCCCATGCCTTCTCACCCTCCACGTCTTCTTCAGATCCCTATCGAAAGGAAGTGAAGCAAATACTTATTAGCTAGGGCCTTGCCCTGAGCTTTCCTAAACTTTATCCTACTTCAACTATGGTTACCCTCGATAAGAACCCTGAAACTCAGAACTGGGGCCTGGACTCACTGATACCTGTGTCCTTGGTGTCTCCTCTACCTTTCTTTCTGCAGTGAACGAGTTTTTAAGACTTAAGGCTGCATTACCACTCAAATTTCCCATCTTAATTGTTAAGTAGTTAAGGAATTTCAACAGGTCATTTCTGAATGCTAGAAGGTTGAGAAGCCAGGGCCTGAGGAAATGACCAAATGGATAAAATTAGCCAGGCAAGGTGATTAGCCAATCCCAATAGGGTTATTGTTTGGTATACAGTGCTTTTACCTGGTTTGTACAAAGTTCTGGGTTCAATTCCCAGCCTCTAAAATGAAAAAGATTTAAAATGGAAAGCGAGCCTTTATCAAATCAACCCTTCCCAATCTGTTTCCCTAGAGATGTGGTTGGTTTTAAGAAATAGTTAATTACTTCGTGTGTGTAGGTGCATGCGGGTGCCATGGCTCATGTGTGGGTCAGGGGACAACTTGTGGGAGCTGTTCCTCTGCTACCACCGTGTGAGTCCTGGGTCGCCAAGCTCTCTGGCAAGCACCTTTATCCACCGAGTCTGTGCACCAGTCTCAGATGTGGGATTCCAAACTCTGACTAGATTTGGGATTTTGGATTTCTTATTTAATTGGAATATATGTGGCTTCATGTGTGTTTCTTTTTTGCCTCCTTTTAATGATATATATAGCCTGGGCTGTTTTTAATGATATATATAGCCTGGGCTGTTTTTAATGATATATATAGCCTGGGCTGTGATGTCACTGTCCCGTTATCAAGGCTATTACGTTTGCACCCATGTTAATTTCTGCCCAAGTTGTTCATTTATTTTCTCACTTATTCCCTCTTATTTGGAACCAGTGCCAGTCACAGATTCTGATCTTCTCTGCTGCATAGTAAAGCCCCGCTGCCGCTGTGGTTGCTTTGGCCTTCAGGTTGCCTGCGTTTGACCAGTCACTGGCTTGTCTGTTTGACAGGTCCCCTCTTCTTTGAGTATTTCTTACTGTGGCACAAAAGATGTCCCCAGGGGTGGGAGGGTTGGAGAGTGGCTCAGCAGTTAAGAGACCTTACTCTTCTGACAGAGGACCTGGGTTTGGTTCCCAACACCCACAAGGTGGCTTGCAACCCATAATCTGATGTCTTCTGATCTCCTTGGGTGCCAGACACACATGTGGTACACATTCTTACCCAGTTATCCCTGGTTCAGATTGGATTTTGCCTGCCCCAGCCCTGGAACCAGCTGTTTCTCCAGGGGTCTTATATCTGTTTTTAGTAGGATGAGATATCACAAAGCCAGTATGAGACATTAAGTGTTCTCACTGCTACTGACATGTCATTGTACTGGACCTTTAATCAGAGTTGGGGGATATTTGTAACTTCTTATGCATGAATCTGTATCATAACTTCTAATTCCAGTCTAACACTGCAGTTAACACTGCCTTTGCCTGCCTCCAGTTTCATATTTGTATCTTATACTAAGAACCCTGGCTCCTAGGCTAGACCTGATAGCCCTTGCCTTTAATCCCAGTACTTGAGAGACAGAGGCAGATAGATCTCTGTGAGTTCAAGGCCAGCCTGATCCACATAGTTCCAGGACAGCTAGGGCTACATAGAGATACCCTCTCTCAAAAAACCACCGCTACCACTACCACCACCACCACCAATAATAATAATATTAATAATAATAATAATAACCAGAAAAGAATCTCAGCTCCCAACAAGGCCAATAGCTTTATTCATTTGCTTAGTTCTTCAGCACATGATTGTTGAATTGCTGAGTCCGTACTTCTTCCATTGAGAAACCTACTGGTAGAGTTGAAGATTTGTGTGTAGTGCTTTGTGCTCTCCCAAGAGCTGTTGTCAGGCCTGTCTAGGTGGGATCTCACTTAACTAATGAGAATTGCTTTGTTGGCTCTGGTATGTCCACACCTTTGGTGGCAGAGTGGCAACAAGTCCCCACTGCATAGACAGACTGTTCTGATTCTAGCCAGGCTTTGCTCTATTCAAGTCCCACTGTACCTTGGGGCTATGAATGTTGTGTTCTGTCCCACGCAGTAGCTGGACGGGTGGCTCTCTGTTGACTTTAGTCGATGGGTGGTCTCAGCTCTGTTCTGGAAGGACAGCTCAGTTGCTGACACTGATCCTCCCTGTCTCCCCATTAGCTGGGGTTTCTCCACACTGTGCTGTTATGTTTTGAGAGCACAGGCTCTCTCTTGTTTGTTTTCAGGGACTTTTGTCAGCATTTGTGCCTCCTCACTTCTAAGGCTGCTCATCTCATTCTTCAGGCCAGGACAGTAAGTGACAGTCTCACAGAGACTGCATGCGTCAGAGGAGCACCTCTGGATGGATGGCCTCAGGCCATCTTCAGAATTAGAGGTGGAGGAGCATTCCTTCTGAGAAGCCAGGTTGGAGGACTGCAAAGTATCAGATGAGTTCCTGCTTCACTTTTTGTCCCTTTGAGATTTCATTTCGGGTTGAGGGGGGAAACGTGTTGAATGGTGCCCGGGCTCATTCAACTGGGCCAAGTCTATTCTACTTTTTTTTACGTGGAAGCAGGACTTGAATCCAGCTCCCATTTTCTACTCAGTGTCTTCCATAAAGCTCCATTCTGGTGTCGAATGGAGAACCTACTACCTTCCCATTACAACACAGTCTAAGTGATCATGTATAAAACAGTAAACACAGAGGCCAAACATCTGGATAGGCAGCATCCTGCTCTTAGGCAGTCCCTCCTTTAAGATTCTTGGCTCATTTTAATATTTATCTATCGTGTGTGTGTGTGTGTGTGTGTGTGTATGTGTGTGTGTGTGTGTGCCTGTGTGTATGTAAGTGCACCATGATGTGGAGCAGCCTGAGGATATTTGAAGAGGACATTGGATTCTCTGCAGCTGGAGCTACAGAGGTTGAGAGCTTCCATGTGGGTTCTGGGACTTAAACCAGAGTCTTCTACAAGAGCAACAAATCCTCATAACTGCTAAACCATCTCTCTGGCCCTCATGGGGTTTTTTCTTTTGTTTGTTTGTGTGTGTGTGTGTGTGTGTATTTGTGTGTTGTCTATATATATACCTGCATGTTCTTGTGTGTAAATACCATCGTGCATGTGGAGGTCAGAGAACAATCTCAGATGCTGGTTCTGACAGGGTCTCCTTGTTAGCCTACACCAGGCTAGCTGGCCTTTGAGCTTCCTCTCTCCACCTCCCGTCTTGCCTAGAAGCACAGGGATCGTAGGTGCATGCTACCTCATCACATTTTACATGGGTTTTGGGGATTCAGCCCTTGGTCCTCAACTTGTACTGCAAGTGATTTACCTATTGAGTCACCTCCCCAGCTTCGAGGAATTCCATCCTGAGGACTAAATGTCCCAATTCTGTGTGGTCCTCAGCTAGGGGTGTTTGTGTTTAAGAACCGAGGAGTGGCTGGGATCTTTGGACCAACCAGGGAAACATTTATTGTTGCAGTGGGTTTTAGAGAGGTGAGATATTTTCTGGGTAGTATATAAAGAAATGTTATCACACAGCAGCTCCAGAGGCCCAGATCCTATCCCACCTCTGCTGTCAGAGCGCACAGCCTCCAGTCTCCACTCCCAAGTTTTACTTATTTTATCTGTGTTTGCATGCCTGCATGTGTGTGTGTGTGTGTGTGTGTTGGTGAGTTTGCAAGTGTTCACAGAAGCTTTCTGATCCCCTGAAATTGGGGTGAGAGGTGGTTGTATTGGAGTTGGGGACTTCTGCAGAAGCGGTAGGCACTCTTAACTGCTGAGGTGTCTCCAAGCTCTGCCCCCACTGTTAAAACCAGTTAAGAATATACTTCCCTATATACTGTTTGCTTTGCTGGAATGAAGGTCCCTGAGGAGGGGGAGTCAGGAAAAGCCACTTTCCCTCTGGCTAATACAATCATGGTGTCACCTACAAAGGAAGGATTTCACTTCTGTTTTCTTCTCCTCACTTATGTAGATCCATGTGCATTTCCAGAACCTTCTTGAACCTCTGTCTCTTTTTCCCCCTGCATTAGGGCTGAGGAAGCAGAGGGCATTTTGGATCCCCAGGAGTCAGACAAATTAAGCTTTAACGAGAAGTGTGCTTGGAGCCCACTGCTGACTCAACTCTGGGCAACATCGGTCCTCGGGTCTCTCTCAGGTTAGGAGCTACGAGACTGCAGCACAGCCTGCAGTGTGTGGGGGTGGGGAGGGGTTGCCCGGATCCTTCCTTCCCGTTTCTCTGTGGTTAGGTATAGGATAAGTTCCGTCCCCCTTAACATCTCACCTCACTGGGACAGCTCCTTATCATTTATTGGAAACCTCAGATTCCTTTTTAAAGTAGAATGACATCTACCTGGAGATCACTGGTACTACAGTGAAGCTGCCAGGGCTTGCCTCACCCATTCACTTAACAAACACTGGCCTAAATGAGTGTGGTGATGCCCTGCGCTTGGGCAGCTGAGGCAGGAACTCTTGAGTTCGAGGCCAGGCTAGCTGCCTCTCCCCCTGTCTGAGACCCCGTCTGAGTTCGAGGCCAGGCTAGCTGCCTCTCTCCCTATCTGAGACCCTGTCTCAAACACAAGAGGCCAACAAAACGTTGACTGGTGTTGAATGTTGGCCTGTGCTGCATACTGGACCGTCAGAGGCGAAACTTACTGTCTCCCAGAATTCCGCTGGGTTAGGTGGAAGCTCATATGTCCCCTGGTGACAGACTGAAGCTTTCTCAGTTTTAACTCTCCCCTGCAGGTTATCCATGTAATATATGTATATGTAATTATTATTATGACCAGTAATAGCGTTGTGCTCTAGATTCTGGTATCATAGTTAACTTCTGAAAACTGCTTTTGTCGTGCTTCCTAGTTTTGGGCTCTGCCCTCAGGATATCAGCTCTGGAAGCCACAGATAGGATCAGCTCAAAAGCAGTAAGATAGGGAAAACTAAAATACTGGGTATTCACTTCACCCTACCACCACTTGACGTGGGAACTTGGACAACTCACTTCTTTTTTTTTTTAATATTTATTTATTATGTATACAATATTCTGTCTGCATGTATGCCTGCTGGCCAGAAGAGGGCACCAGACCTCATTACAGATGGTTGTGAGCCACCATGTGGTTGCTGGGAATTGAACTCAAGACCTTTGGAAGAGCAGGCAATACTCTTAACTGCTGAGCCATCTCTCCAGCCCACTTCTTTCGATCAGAATTTGCACATGAAGATTTTAGACCAATAGCCACTGTTCTCCTGGCTCTAGCTACTCAGCATGGTTTATGTGAGGCACTTGACACACACTACCTTAGCTAGTCCCCATGACTACTCTGTGACAAGTACTTTAAAGACGAAGAAACTGAGGCTTAGGGAGAGTAGATGGCTGTCTGAGGTCAGTGAGTGGTAAGAAGCCTTTGACTACCTGGTAGGAGCAGATTAGGAATGGAGCAGGGGTAGGACTCGGGACAACCCTGAGGATTCTCTCTGACAGGCATGGAGGAGGTGCATATCAATGAAAGGACTGTCAGCCCCTTGCTGCATTTGTCTGAAGATCGACGGACCCTGACCTTCAGTGCCAAGAAGTCCAAGGCCTGCTCAGATGACCCCGAACGCTTTGACCACTGGCCTAATGCCTTGGCTGCCACCACCTTCCAGGCCGGACTCCACGCCTGGATAGTGAATGTTCAGCACAGCTGTGCCTATAAAGTGGGCGTCGCCTCAGCCCAGCTGCCTCGAAAGGGCTCTGGCAGTGACTGCCGCCTGGGCCACAATGCCTTCTCCTGGGTCTTCTCCCGCTATGCTCAAGAGTTCCGTTTCTCACACAATGGGCAGCACGAGCCTCTGGCGTTGCTTCGGTGCCCAGCACAGCTGGGCGTGCTGCTGGACCTCCAAGCGGGAGAGCTGGTCTTCTGTGAGCCTGCTTCAGGGACAGTGCTTCACATCCACCGCACGTCTTTCCCTCGACCGCTGCTCCCAGTCTTTGCCGTGGCTGACCAGCTCATCTCCATCGTTCACCAGTGACCACAGTGAGGCCAGATCCACGCCCCCCGTCACCCTTGCAGGCCAGATCCACGCCCCCCGTCACCCTTGCAGGCCAGATCCACGCCCCCCGTCACCCTTGCAGGCCAGATCCACGCCTCCTGTCACCCTTGCAGGCCAGATCCACGGCTCCCGTCACCCTTGCAGGCCAGATCCACGCCTCCTGTCACCCTTGCAGGCCAGGCCATGCTTCCAGCTAGTGTCCTGTTCCCCAGTGATGTGTGTGCTGTTCCCCATGGGATCTGCTTCAAACTCAGACATAACCTTTCAATGTTGATCATCTGTGGGGAACCTGTTTCTCTCTTGACCTTACTCTCCCAAACCCACCGTTCCTTGTGCTCTTCTGAGGATCTCATAAATCTGTGTCTCTGCCATCTGGCATGGTTCCTGGTGCACAGTGAGGGAGTATATGGCCAGGCAGGTTGGTGACCTGTGATGTGGCGGTTCCTGGAGTGTCTGCAGAGAAGCCTGTGGTGAAGATTCCCTAGCCTCTCAGCTCAGTAGTTCTTGGTCTTTTTCATGACACAGCTTGTGGAGAGAATATTTTTCTAGCATACAAAGGACAACCTGCCAGGCAGCTCTTGGCCAGAAAACAGGCCTGAAGTGTCATGCCTTCCACATTCTACCATGGCACTAGTGTCCCCAGGAAGTGTGCTTGTAGCACAGTTGTGGGCATTTGTCCCAGGCCCTGAGGCTGAGCTGTAGCATGGACCTGCCTGTGCTTCCCTTGGGGTGGAGACCTGGCTGGAGAGCTTTCATACCAGAAGAGCTAAGGGGAAAGGAGGACTCTCCTTAATGGATGAATGTGAGTGTCGTTAGAGGGTTCTGGATGCTCAGTGATGCCTTGGCTGTAACTGGCTTCAAGCTGCAAGACAGCCTTGGGTACGGGTTTAGGAATAAGTGGGCCGTGGCTCCCCTAGCAGAAAGGTCCTGGAGATGTTGAACCAAAAGCACGCCTCTTTGCCATTTCCTCCATAACAAGCTCATCTGAGGATGACATTTTTGTGAGAACTGGGGAGGAAGCTTGGTGGCAGAGCACCTGGCTAGCATGCCAAAAGCCCCGAATTCCATTCCTAGCACTGCAAACTGAGCAGTGTGAAAACCAGTTAGGGTGGCCACAAGTCCAGCTGGCAAATAATCACTGTTCAGCTTCAGTCCCTTACTGCCATGCAGAAAAGGGGTCCCAAGATGCCTGCGAAGACTATGTGGGTTCATATGTACATGTGTGTATTTGGGCATGCATGTATGTAAGTGCCATCTCCCCTTTGGAGACAGTCTCCAGTTGGCCTGGAGCTCATCAACTAGTCTCCCCGCTGCTGGATTCCAAGTGCACATCACACCACCTGGCCAGTTTATGTGGGTTTTGATCACATTTGGGCTCATGTTAGTAGTGAGCAAGCATTTTACGATTGAACTTTCTCCCTAGTCTTTTTGATTTTTAGTTTTTTTTTTTTTTTTTTTTTTTTTTTTTTTTTCGAGACAGGGTTTCTCTGTGGCTTTGGAGCCTGTCCTGGAACTCGCTCTGTAGACCAGGCTGGTCTCGAACTCACACACAGAGATCCGCCTGCCTCTGCCTCCCGAGTGCTGGGATTAAAGGCGTGCGCCACCATCGCCCGGCTGATTTTTAGTTTTTAATTTATTATTGTGCTCAATATGAGGTGGCATTCACGTGCCAGGGTGCACATGTAGAAGTCATCAGAGGATAGCTGTATTGTTGTAGAGTCTCCCCCATCTCTGTGGAGTCCCAGGGCACACGTGGGTCATCAGGAGGGGTTTTTGTTTGTTTTTTCAGACAGGGTTTTTCTGTGTATCCCTGGCTGTCCTGGAACTCGCTCTGTAGACAAGCCTGCCTCTACCTCCTACGTGCTGGGATTAAGGATGTGTGCCGCCACCACCCGGCTCCTTTGTTGCTTTTTTACTGTTTCACACAGCCTAGGCTGGCCTTGAACTCACTATGTAACCTCCACCTCTAGAATGCCAGGGTTACAGACAGTGCTACAGTGTCCATATGTGAAATGCTTTGTTAGGTTTGCTTGCTTACTTCTTCAAAACACTGGTCAGATCAAACCACAGGTCTGCTATCGTCAGCTAACTTTTGTTGAAGGTTTCTGAGACCCTTGTAGCTGGGACCACGGCTCATGACTTGTGTTCACTGCCTGACCCTTAGGAGTTACTACTGAGTCATCAGATCCAGGGCAGAAAGGTTTCGTCAGTCTGAAGAGCTCTGCCATTGCCTGGACATGGGCTCTGTTAAAAAAAAAAAACATCTAGGGACAAAGTCACCCTCTTCCATTAGTATCCAAAGGCCCCAGGCCATGCCCTGACAGTGTTCAGCTCACAGTTCATGGTGGGGCTGTTGCAAACACACCTCTTCCTCTGACTGTCCAGATATCACCCAAGCTTTATTCCCTGGTGAGAGTCCCCTCCAGAGTCACTGTTATATCAGAGCCTATATACTCATGTTTATCTGTGCTGATAGCCCATGCTATCCCCTGTGCCCAGCAATGAACAAGGCACAGATTTATCTAATAGACAACATCTGTATAGGTAAGACAGGAAGGAAAATTAAATTGAAAAAAAAAACAAACAGCCAGGTGTCATGGCCCACACCCATCCCAGCACTTGGGAGGCAAAACCAGGAGTTCAAGACCAGCCTGGTTTACAAAGCAAGTTATAGGACAACCAGGACTACACAGATAGACCCTGGCTTGAAAGGAAAAAAAAATCCACTGTACTCTCACATGACACGGGTCCCTGTCTAGTTATAACCCAGTGGTTAAGTCAATAGATTTTTGAGTCAGACAGGCAAATTTGGAATCCAGGTTCCCTCACAAGTGTGACCACAGACAGATTAAGCCCTGGATCTCAGTTTCTTCATATGTAAAGTGGGGGTTATGCCACCTTTGCCCACTGAATAGCTTTGCGGTAAAAAGATTTAGTGGGCTGTGCGTGGTGGCACACGCCTTTAAGCCCTCCAGGAGGCAGAGGCAGGCGGATTTCTGGGTTCAAGACCAGTCTGGTCTACAGAGAGAGTTCCAGGATAGGTTCCAAATCTACACAGAGAAATCCTGCCTCAAAAACAAAACAAAACATTTATCAGGGTATCTGTTGCAGGGCAGGCACAAGCCAGCAATGTCCTTTGAACGAGTTACAGTGTCGTCCTCTCAAGGGTGCACAGCGTCCCTACTGTATAGCCCAGCACCCTGATTCATCTAACCCTGAGGTTCCAAGGTTGGGAAGGGATTTCTGTTTCAACTTCTCTGGGCTTTTTTGATTTTGTGTGTTGCACAGTGGGGTGTCAGACTTCCAGTGACAACAAGCCCTTGCTGTAAAGGCGAGGGAGAGAGAATGAGAATATATCTAGTTTGAACACAGGGCCTCATAAGGCAGACAAGTGCTGTACTGCTGATCCACGTCCCTAGCTCTTAAAAGTGGCTCACACCTGTGATTCTAGGATTCAGAAGGCTGATGGTGAAAGACCACGAGCTCCAGGCCAGTGTGGACTAGAGACAGTTCACATCAACCTGGTTGTGAATAGGGTCCCTCCGTGGATATGGAGCAGGTTACGATAGAAGGGACAGAGGAGGGACAGAGGGAACTGGTGAGACAGCCGGGTGCATAGTAGCACATGTGCACATGATCTCAGTCCCATCCCCAGAACCCATGGGAAGATGGAGAGACCAGAGTCTATAAAATTAGCCTCTAACCCACACCCCCATATAATAAATAAAGAGGGACGGAGGTATGAATAATGAGTGAACTCAAAAACTAAGCTACTGCCAAGCTCTTGCTGTTCTAGGATCAGAATAGTTTATCGAGATTGCGGAGGGAAGGCAGGGGAGGGGAGAAAGAAGGGACTCCTTGCTTCCAATGTTTATTTGGTCCCACCTCCTTCCCTCATCAGACTTGAGGCCTCCAGAAGGTCCAGGGCAGGCAGGAGATGAGACAGAGAGAGCAGAATGTGCTCTTTAGGTACAGAATCTCTGACTGAGGAGTGCAAAGGCTCTGGACCTACCACCAGGAAGCTGTGCATGCCCACAGCCCGAGCCCCCTGGTAATCGCAGGGGTAACTATCCCCAATATGAGCTGCCATTGCAGGTTCTACATGAGCAAGTTGCAAGGCCTCGTGGAAAATTCGTGGGTCTGGTTTAGGACAGCCCATAGCCTCAGAAGTCAGAACAAACTCAAAATGTTCTCGCAGGCCGAGGCCTACTAGGATGTCCTCTAGGCGTCGGTCAAAATTGGAGATCACAGCCAGCCTCAGACCCCGCTTGTGGCACTCCTTCAGGGTAGTCTCGGCCCCCTCCAGCACCTGCCAGGTGGAGGGGCTGCTGAAGTCTTCATAGAGATGATCAGCAATGGGAGTAATGGCCCGGGCATCTGGGACCCCTGCCAGGTGGAAGGTGTGGAGGACCAAGTCCTTCCACCATTGACGGGAGGTAAGGCCACAGTTCTGGCCATAGTTGGGAAAGTTGTGGCTCTGAGCCCGGTATGCCTGCCCAAAGGCTTGTTCCAGGGCTGTGGCTTCTACCACCAGCCCATGGGCCCGGGCCTTGCTGGCATACTCCTCCCCAACAGAACGGCGGAGCTTGATCAGGGTATCCTTTACATCCCATGTCAGAAGACGCATCTGCAGCCGGTGGGCCATGGACAGCAAGGTCACTGTAAGTCACAGATCAAAGAAGTTACTAAACTGGTTCAGGTCTCCTCTACAGCTTCCAGGCTGTGTAGGTCAGAGTTATAGGCAGACACGAGGCACTTTGGAAATGTCTTTCGGTACAAGATCCTGGAATGAACATTGGCAGGTGAGATGGACCCTGATGTTAGAGACTTGGGTCAACATTCCGAAGGACAAAGTTCATGTCCTGAGAAATTACTCTCTGAATACCTGTGCCTCATTTGGTAGAGTGCTTGCCTAGCACACATAAAGCCTGGGTTGATCCCCATACCGAATAAGCTTGGCATAGCACATACACCTATAATCCCAGCGACTAGGAGGAGAAGGCAGGAGAATCAGAAGTTCAAAGTCATCCTTGGCTACATAGCAAGCCTGAGACCAACCTGGGCTGAACCTGTCTCAAAAAATAAACCCAACATAGATTTTTGTACTAAATGAAATTATTTATGCATACGCTTCAAACCAAATTTCTGGGCATCTTATGAGCTGTATGTTGGGGAAGAAGACGGATTTCTAGCCCCTGCAGCATTCCTAGGCATTAAATGATAAGGGTTTCTCTGTAGACAAAGTTAGTCTCTGACCTCGGGACATTTCCCCTGCAGGTGAAGTTCTGGGGCCTTGAGGCTGGGCATAGTGTTCCAGTGGAGCTGAGCTCAGCTACACAGCTTTGTAGGTCCAAGTTGGGAAGCAGTTAAGATTGCTGATATCTTTATGCTGTCTTTTGCCTTCATGTAAGTACACCTCAGTCACGTTTGGCGCCTGTGGAGCCAGAGAAGGTGTCAAATGCCCTGGAACAGAAGTTTCAGACAGTTGTGAGCTGCCGTGTGTGTGTGTGTGTGTGTGTGTGTGTGTGTGTGCGTGTGTGTGTGTGCCGAGAACTGAACCCAGGCCATCTGAGCCCATGACACTATTAAAATTAATAGTAAATGTGATCCTTCTTTGAAGACCCACGCTTGAGTATGCCCGACTTTCTCCTGACTCTCATGATTAAGCCTATATTAAAATATCAGTAATAAAGTCTCCAACTTCATCAAAAAAAACCAAAAACCTACTAGTAATGTCAAAAGAGAGGATGGTCCCTGGTCTGACGAGCAACATGGCTGGAGAGGGGAGGATGGAGCCAGTGAGAGGCAGTTTCTTGCCTATGGTCACAGTCCGTCTGCAAAAACAGCCAGGAGGGAGCTGGAGAGATGGCTCAAAGGTTAAGAGCATTGCCTCCTCTTTCAAAGGTCCTGAGTTCAATTCCCAGCAACCACATGGTGGCTCACAACCATCAGTAATGGGGTCTGCTGCCCTCTTCTGGCCTGCAGGCATACACACAGACAGAATATTGTATACATAATAAATAAATAAACATTAAAAAAAAACAGCCAGGATTAGAACCCAAATGTCCAGACAGGGTTCCCTTCAACTGGACTTTGCTTAACTATATTTATATTCTTTCAAAAATTGGGTTATGCTGAGCCTGTACAGGGTGGGACAGAAGAGAGTCTGTTCCTACCTGGGTCTGAGCTGCAGCTTCTCCATCCTTGCTAGAGTTTGTAATAACAACTGCCACCGAGGCCAACTCAGAAGGGCAACTGACCCAATGCCCAGACGCGTTCCGGAGTCAGAGACCGATTGCAGCTTTCTCCCCCAGACAGACCTGACTGCAGACAAAACTGTCTCTTTGAATTTGAGGGGGCGGATTCATTCAGAATGCTGCCAAGCAGGCACAGATAGAGAGGTGTGGGTAGGGGAGGGCGCTCAGAGAAATGTGACAAAGAGGAGGATTTAAATCAGCTTGATAAAGGAAGACCACTTTAAAGGGACTCTTACTGCTCAAGTGGGTAGGCCGAGGCCCAACCAGGAACCTGACTGCATCCTAAACACCTCGGGACACCTCTGGCTCAGCTATGAAAGAAAAACGTGTAGCGGGGTGGGGGCTTCCAGACAGGCCTGACCACCCTGAAAGCAGCGTGACCCGGGCTCCAGCGTCCCCCGCTCGGCTGCACAGCGCCCCCACGGCTCAGCGGCTTCCACCCCGGGGCCCGGCACCTACCTGGTTCAGGGAAAGAGACCAGAGAGGCAGCGGCTGCTCCACCGGCTCCACACAGACGCAGAAGCTCGCGACCCGCGCCGACTTGACATTACTTCTCGCCCCGCCCTGCTCTGGGCGTCACCAAGCCGGTCTCCGGTCTTTGTTCCTTCCGTTACCCCGTAGCCTCCGTGCTCCCGGTCCCACGCAGTCCCGTCGTCCTCCTGCTTCTTAAGGTCACAATCTCAACCCGTGATTCTCTCAGCGTTTCTCTACCCCGCTGCCCTCCCCCGCCAGCGTCCCCACTTCCCAGGAATGGGGACACCCGGGGAAGTACCTAGACTGATTTGGGTCTCAGGCTGTCTCCCCTAGTGCATGTAGTGAGGACTCCAGCAATGCGCTATTGATACATCTCTGTTCTGAGAGACCCCAATGGGTTCTAGAAAGAAATTGCTTGTCACACCCACAGAGGTCATTGAGGTAGGTAGGGTCCTCTGCAGTAACCTAGACAGTTTAGTTTAGTTTAGTTTTTTTGAGACAAGACAGTTTTGGAGCCTGTCCTGGAACTAGCTCTTGGAGACCAGGCTGGCCTCGAATTCACAGAGATCCGCCTGCCTCTGCCTCCCCAGTGCTGGGATTAAAGGCGTGCGCCACCACCGCCCGGCTAGACATTTAAAAGATAGAGTTCCACTATGCAGATTAAACTGGCGGTGAACATCTGTTGCGTCAGCCTGCCAAGTGCTGGCATTATAGACATGCCACCACCGAGTTTGTCTACCCTAGGTCTTAATAAGGAAGAGTCGTATTTTCATAACTGAAACACACATTAATCTTAAAAAAAAAACTGTCAGAAGCAAACAAAGCTGCACCCTCAACTTTGTTGATTTGCCACGTGCTAAGCAAGCCCCTGTGCTCTGTGCCTGACCCATTCCTTCACTGAGGACACAGCAGGGAAACGGCAGTTTCCTGCCTACACGAAAATCAAGCTAATACACAAGGATTTTGGGAGAGGCACTTCCCACTGCTCTTTACTGCCCTTCCCCCACGTGTTGTCTCCTGGTTCTCTGTGGACTTTGGATGAACTCAACTTGTTTCACTGGGCCTCAGAAAGCAAAGTGCAAAGTCATGGGCGGGGGCTCTCACTTGCCACACCGATTTTGTGTCACAAGGTTGATTCTCAGAAATGGAGGTAGGAAGGGTAGCCAGGACATCAGAGTTCCACCTGTTTTTCACAGAATCCAGAATCCCTGACTGTCTCTTTTTAGGGTCACCTCAACTAACCCTTTAGTTTAGATCCCAACACTGCCACTCTGGGGACTAGACAAAGCAACTTCCAACAGAATCCAGGCTAGCTTTAAGTGGATTTCCAAGATAATTAACGTCACCTGTCGTTCCATATAGCCCTCCATATGAAGATGGCATGACAGAGCACATAGAAAACCTCTGAGGATTTATGAACATTCTTTTTAAATGAGAAAACAGACTGCTGGATGTTTAAGAAGTTTGTTCGGGGTCACACAGCACACGGCACACCTCCCAGAGTGTTTGTCGGTGTATGTCTGCTCACCTGGAACCATGGCCTCCAGAATCAGCTAGGTTTGCTAGTTGCAAATACAATTAATAATAATGAAGAAGTGGAAGCGGCAGGTGTCCCAGTGTCCTGGGATATCACAGGAAAGATGGTGGTGGTCTCTGATACTCTGTATCTAGCTTCTTTCTGATTTGCAAGTTCCAAGATAGGTACACTTGGCCAGGTGGCATACACCAGCAAGCCCAGTTAGGAAGGCAAACCAGAAGGGTCACTCCAGGTGTCACGCCAGCTTTGGCTATGGAGCAGGATCCCTTCAAACAAACAAATAGTACATGGATGCGATTTAATATGTTCTCATCCCATAACTAAATTACAAAAATCCCCTGACAGTTTCAGCCTTTTGTTAGTTCATTCCATGCCCTCTGGCTTGTTACTATGTGAATGCTAGCTTGGGCTGTTTTCTCTTTGGGAAATCAAGTTTCTTAGATGGACCGTTTCCCTCCACGAGAGCTCCTATTGAAGACTAAGGAAATGCAGGCAGGGGCACACCTGCCAGGCACACATCTCTTATTACTTTTAATTTTTCATTTACTTTTTTTTAAAGTTTCAGTCAAAACACACAGGAAAAAGTGTATATGCCTTTAATCCTAGTACTCAGAGGCAGAGGGCAGACTGATATCTGTGAGTTTGAGGCCAGCTTGGTCTACAGAACAAATTCCAGGACAGCCAGGGCTACATAGTAAGACCACATTTTTTTTTAAAGTATGTTTTTGAGTTTTAACAGTATGGATACCCTACCCAGACCCCCCTCCAATCTAGATGCCACGAGCAGGTCTGCTTTCACTTGCTTATCCCCTAAATGATAGCAAACCCCTCCACCTTGCCCTTTTGAGAGAGGATCTCACACAGTAGCCCAGAACTATGTTGGTGCCCTATTTCATCCACAGCAATCCTAAGTGCTGAGATTCAAGCCTGACTCACCATGACCCACTTCTTTATGTGCGTGGTGCTGGAATTGAACCAGAACCGGGAACGTACTCTTCCTACAACTGATCCACACCCTGGGCTTCTGGTTTTTCCAGAGTTTCCCTGTGTAACAGTCCTAGCTGTCCTGGAACTAGCTCTTGTAGACCAGGCTGGCCTCAAACTCACAGGGGCTCACCTGCCTCTGCCTCCCGAGTGCTGGGATTAAAGGTGAGCGCCACCACTGCCCGGCTGGGTTTTTAATTGTAATCTCACTTGTTTGTGAGCTGTGTAAATGAACAAACATGGCAGGCACATTCTTGTATCTTCCTTTGATTCTAAGTTTTATTAATCCACATCACACTGTGTGGCTGTCTTGTTCCTTTTCAGAACTATAACATTTCATAATCAAGATGGAATACACCTCAATGCTGATGGCACTGGGTTAGTTTCAGTCTGGGATGATCACACATACTAGAAAGTGTTCTGAACAATTTTCTCTCGGGTTGGTCTCCAACCTTGGCTTATGATCCTCCCATCTAGGTAGCTGAAAACAGCAGGCACATGTGAACCTACTAAGTGTGTCTCAGAGAACACCAGTAAATACTTTTGATAAATACCTAGGAGTGGCAAACAGGATACCCTCATCAAGTATGCTTCCTTTCAGTAGACAGACTTCTGAAATGGCTGTACTAGTAACTAGAAGTCTCTTGTTTTGCATTCTCAAAGGCCATCTACCTTTCAGTGTTAGAAAAAAAGGATTGACGACAACTCAATGCTCCCCACCCCTTTGGTGCTCATGCATGTGATTTTGCGAGTTATGTTGCATGGGATAGCCTTGAACTCACGATCCTCCTGCCCCAGGTGTCCAATGCTGGGTTTATAAGAATGTGCTACCACACTTAAGAGATGAAAATGGAATGCAGAATAACAGGAGCTGAGATCAATCCCCCTGCCTGCACAAACTGGCAAACCAGTCCCAGTGTGCAAAAGTGGGCATGTGGTAGTCAGAAGACATGTTTTGGAAGTTAATTCTTTCTTTTCAGTGGGTGCTATGGATTATATTCAGGTGAGGCTTGCAAGGCAAGCATTTAGATGTTGAGTCACCACTTCCAAGAAGTAAACCTTTAAACTTATTGTTATTTTGGCTTTTGTTCTATTCACTAATCCAAATACAGAGGGTAAGCTTTGACAGATTGTTGGATCAGGTTCGAGGAAGTGAGTGACACCAGCTCAGCTCAGCACATAAAAGGAGACACCCAGACTTAGAAATGCATCTCAGGCAGAGAGGACCATTGCCAGCCTTTCATGCAATGGGGCAGCTCAACTGTTGCCCCTTAGTTCATAGTGAGTCAAATGGCAGGCATGTGACCAAGCAGAGCAGGGGAGGGACAGAATGGATCTTTTTTCTGAGATTACAAACCTTAGGGGTCCTTTCAGGGTTACAGGGTTCACAGTTTACTGGGAAGGCTTATCTATAGTAATAAAGTCTACACAAGGCCAAGAGTAAGTCTTTGACCCAGGGACACTTCTGGTCTTATCAAGATCTTGGCGTGAAAACCAGTTGAGCTGCTTTTTCTATTTAACTGTTTTAGCCTGCAATCAAACCCACCCAGAATCTGGTGCGCCACAAATCACAGGCCCTTCCTCTGTGGAACTGCAGTTCACGTGGGACAAGGGCTGGAAACCCATGGTCTCCACTCTGGGGAGTTAGGTAGCTGGCTAAAATGCCAAACTACAGCCTAAACTGGCACATTTGAGAACGAAAAACCAAGTCTTACTCATTGAGGCTTCTGATGCCTCGCCAGCCTGTGAAAGTCTATTTCTCTATCCAGAGATGGGCGCAGATTCACAGGAAGACGGCAACCTTTCCAGATGACTCTGTCCCTTCCCGATTGTAAAAAAATGACCCTACTCTGCAGCTGGGATTCGTCTAGAAGTCCTGGCAACCATCCTGCTCTAACTTCATGGGCACAATTGCCCCTCCTACCCTAACCTAGATGCAACTGCTTTCTAAAGATGTCACCAAGTGGACACTTTAGGTGACAAGACTCCAGGGGGCGCCACTGACACCTGAAGGAAAATGGGTTCTTGGGCCTTCCTGCATGCCAAAGTCGATCAAACACAAGTGCCAGCCCTGCATTCACTGCTGCTTACTGGAGGATGTCAGGAAGTGGAGTTAGGTCAGAATGCCACAAATATGGCCTCGGAGGAGTGCCATCAAATCTCTAAACAGACCTGTCATTGCCAAGAATCCCAAGCTAAACTTACCTTGGACCTGTTTTCTTCACTAAATGGCCCACCTCCCACCTAGTCAAGCAAGTTCATCTCTCAGTCCAATTTACCTCTAATTATGTCCTAAATACATCTATTTTGCATCCCTATGATCACTTAGCCCACATAACTCGAACACCTCATCTGTATCATGTATCATGTTAAGAGGTCATTCTGCTGACATTCTTGAAATGCCTTTCCACCTTGGAATAAAGTTAGGGAGGTGTGACCCCCACTCTTGAGGTCACCTGCTTGTATATTTCCTGGTATGACAGCCACTCGTCCTGTGCTCATAGCTTTGGGTCCCAGGAACTTTGCACAATGGTTCTTTCCCTAGAACATTCTTGCCCAATTCTGTCTCAGCTTAGCTGCTCATCCAAATATTGGTCCTTCAGGGAACAATTCTCTGAACCTTCAGAGGTCAGGACCTGGCGACCTTCACACTTCGCTTGTCTCTGCTCAGCGTCTACAGTAAGTTCCTGGGTACATCAGTTAACATGGTGTACCTGCAGGGCAGCACCATCTTCTGGCTTTCTGCACTGACTTGGTGACGATGGCTCCGGGATGGCCAAGGAAAGCCACCCCCTAACACATGAACCATTTTAACTGGAGAAGAGCTCAGAGGCGGTGGAACATGTCTAGGAGTTAAGACAGTTCTAGTCTGATATACTTCTGGCCCAATGATGGCATGTCTCAAATTAGTGATCTGAGCTCCAGACTGTCGATCTAGGCTCAGGCTCGCAGAAAGGGAATGTTTAGGACTCTTAAGACCTGATTTTGCAGAGAACCTAGACAACAAAGAGGACCTTAAGAGAGACATACATGGATCTAATCTACATGGGGAATAGAAAAAGACGACTCGGGAGGCAGAGGCAGGTGGATCTCTTGAGTTCGAGACCAGCCTGATCTACAAGAGCTAGTTCCAGGACAGGCTCCAAAACCACAGAGAAACCCTGTCTCGAAAAAAAAAAAAAAAACAAACAAACAAACAAAAAAACCCAAAAAGACAAGATGTCCTGAGTAAATTGGGAGTGTGGGGAGACTGTGGAAGAGGGCAGTAGGTAGGAGAGGGGAGAAGGGAGGGAGGAAAATACACAGCTCAATAGAAACTTTTAAAACCCTGATTTTGGAGGCCACCTTTCACAAGGCGAGAAACAGGAAGCTCAGCTCTTATGGGTCAGTCACAGCTCTAAATGAAAGTTACCAAGAGTTAGGACCAGTCTGACTGCAGAAGCTGCCAGTTTATAACCCAATAATTCTACATTTTAAAAATGGATTTCATTTCGCTTTAGTCTGAACTTGCTTTGGTGCTACAGTGAGGACTCTGAAGAGGGGTGAGCTGCAAACTAGACCTAGCTAACGTTCATTAGTGGCAGTGCGTGTCAGATGTCAGGTGAACTGAAAGCAGCTGGTGCTTAAGCTGCCATAGACACCCCCACTCCCTGCCGTCCCTTATTCCCTTCCACCAAAATCTCTAGTCCTCTTTCCAGAGTCTCTCTTTTTGCCTGTTTTTTTTTTCTGCCTCTGCTTCCGAGTGCTGGGATTAAAGGCGTGCGCCACCACCTCCCGGCTCTCCAGATCCCCTCTTGAAGGGCTGGGACAGCTCAGCAGCAGAGCCTGCCTTGATGGGTAGTATTCAGTCCTCAGTGGGGCAAATCAAACCACACCAGACCATCTCAGCATCATCAAGTGTGTGGGAAGTCATCACTCCAAGCTCCAGCCTGTTATTCACCATCCTCCTGGACTGTCTTCCAGTCCTGTAAAACTCCTCCTCCCAAAGGGGTCTCTGAACATCTGTCCTCTTTGTCCCTCTGAGGTCTCAGCTGAGGGGCAGCTTCTGTCTTGACCCTTTCCTTCTAAGGAAGTATCACTTCAACTGCTTTGTTATGTCTTATCTGACTCCCCTCTCTCTGTCTAGAGACAAGCTGTGTGTCCTGCTGTGTCCAAATAGCCCTGGGCAGTTCTCAGGAACTGTCTTGTGTGTGTGTGTGTGTGTGTGTGTGTGTGTGTGTGTGTGTTTTCCCTCTGCTTCTGGGATTTGAGCCTTACTAATGCATAAGTCTTCTTTGGGGTTCAAGATCCAGGTGCTCCCCTCTCGTCACAAAGCCCAAGGCCTGTGCCTAGGGCTCCTGGCTCCTGCCGAGCTGAAGCCACACCCCAGAAGCAGGGAGATGAATCTCTGGGCTGAGCCAGGGTGGGAAAGAGAGTGGGAGCTCAGCATGTTGGCAGGACCACCCATGGTGCTGCACCCGCCAACAGCACAGGCAGGAAGACGGCACAGGCACAGTTCCAGCATTTACTTTGGTTTCACTCAAGGCCCAAGGAGCTTTGTCAAGATCAAATCCTATACTCTCCATCATTCTTCCTTTAGCCACTTCAGCAACTGGGGTGTAAAGTAGGTAATGATAATGTCGGCACCTACATAGAAAACAAAAACGAGAGGGTTATGACATCAGCTCTTAGCACACTTGGGAGAGGAGGGCCAGGCAGGGAAGGACCACCATGGAGTCGCAGCCTAAGACTGAACCTGGGGCCAGATTTGCTGATGTGTGGTATGTGCAGAAGAAGCAGGCAAGCACTAGCCTGAATGTCCCAGCTGTCCGGGGAAACCAAGGCCCAGTGCGGCACTGAGACCAAACTACAGACATTTCTAGCTGAGGCTCTTTCTCCTCTGCCATGTCACTCTGAGATCCAGCCAGACTTAGACCCATGTCAGAAAGCAAATAACTACCCACAATTCCAATTCCAGTTCCCAGTGATCTGATGTCCTCTTGTGGCCTCTGCAGGCACTGCGCATACATAATACCCCCCTCTCCGTCTCTCTGTCCCTCCATCCCTCTTTTTGAGACAAGGCTTCTCTGTATCTTTGGTGGTGCCTGTCCTGGAACTAGCTCTGACCAGACTGGCCTCAAACTCAGAGATCTGCAGGCCTCTGCCTCCTGAGTGCTGGGATTAAAGGTGCGTGCCACCACCGCCAGGCTTCAATTTGCTTTTTTCTATGGACTTTTCTGGTAAGTGGGGATAACAGGCGTCTGCTGTTAAACCCACCCTGACGACCAGGATGGTCTGTGATAGTAGCAAAACCTGCTCCCATTTATAAGGTAATACGAGTATACACTGCATATTATCTCACTCCTCAGGACAGTATGTACAAAGTGGCTTGCCCAAGCTCTCACAAGCAGAAAGCCGTATGGTGGTCCTATTCCTGTCATCGCTGCAGTTTTCTGCCCTTCCTCACACTCTTCTCTATTTGTGCCTGGTGATCCGAACTGGGCAAAGAATCCGAGCTTCTCAAGACTTTTGCTTCTTTCTTGGGCAGAGTGCCCATCATGCCCTGTGGCACAAGTCACGAACCCCACCCCTGCTTACCAGCTCTGCGGAAGGCAGTTACAGCCTCCAGTACAGCAGTCCTGAGATCAAAGGCCCCAGCCTGGGCTCCGTGCCACAACATGGCAAACTCTCCTGACACCTGGTATACCGCGAGGGGGAGCTCGGGGTGCTGCAGAGAATGGCAGATGGGGTCAAGTGACTGTCCCTTCCTTCCTGCCCCGTCTGAATAATCACTGCCACTGAGAGCCAGCTCACTCTGAAACCGTCCGTCCACAGCTGTCTAGGTGCTGCCATGAGCCACGCAGAACTAAGCAGGGTGGGAGAGGGTTCCTGTTCTGGCTCAGAGATTGATTCTACAGCCCCCCTCTCCCATTTAGGGTCCATTATAAAGGGGACAACCTCTCCCACCCTACATTCTGTCCTTACCTTGTCCTTCACCTCCCGCACCACATCCAGGTAGGGCAATCCTGGCTTCACCATGAGCATGTCAGCTCCTTCCCGAATGTCCCGGGCCTAGGGATAAGGGCAAAGTGTGGGTAGCGCCTGAGACAGGGACAGGACAGGTGGGTATGGGGTTTAAGTTGAGATCACTCACGACTGCACGGAGGGCCAGGCCACGGGCTCCAGGAGGCAGCTGATAACAGCGGCGGTCCCCAAAAGCTGGGCTCGACTGAGCTGCATCCCTGCAAAGAATATCACAATGCTGGGGTCCAGCGTCAGGAGACTGGGCCAGGAATTTAATAGACCACTGTTGACTCCACTCACCGGAAAGGGCCATAGAAACAGGAGGCAAATTTGGCACTATAGCTCATCACAGAGACCTAGAGAGAAGACAGTAGAGTCTAGGCCGAGTCAGCCCTTCCCAAATCCCAGGGGTCAAACAAGGGAAGGTCCTCAGGGAGGAATCAAAGGACCTATAATCTAGTCTCTGAACACTAGGCCTTGAGGTGTAACCCAAAGGGCTCACCCAGCATCGCTCTCAATTCTGAGACACACTGTTGTACTGGCTCACGTGTGGGTACGTGTGTGTGCACACGCATGCGGAGCACAGACAATAGCAGCTTTCCTTAGGTGCCAGCTACGGTTTCTGAGATAGGATCTCTCACTGGCCTACAACTTTACCAAGGGTAGGCTAGCAGGCCAGCAAGCTCCACCTCCCCATCACTGGGATTACATACACACACCACGCCTGCTTCTTACATGGGTTAGAAGATCCGAACTCAGGTCCTCACACTTGCAAGCAAGTGCTTTACTGACTGAGCCATATTCCGAGGGCTGCCCAGGCCCTCTCCGTCCATCCAACCTCACACCCCGCCCTGCCCTCAGGTCATACCCTGTTGCCAAGTCCGTGTTTTAGCAGGGCAGTCTTGATGGCTTCGACACGTCCGTCCATCATGTCTGATGGAGCTACAACCTGACATCCTGAGGGACAGAGGGTGACCTTCAGAATTCTGGATCTTTCTTGCCCACATGCTGACTCCCTGTCTCTGCTACTAGGGCACTCACTCACCTGCCTTGGCATAGGCCAGTGCCACCTCTGCCAACCGCTGTCGGCTTTCCTCAGCTAGGAATGCTCCTTTCTCACTCAGGAGGCCTGGGAGACAAGATGGTGGATTGGGAGTGCACCTTGGCCCTTGTCTGTCCCCACCCTGGGGGACTGCTGGGCTGAGATAACACGGTCTGTATGCAGGAGCTCACCACAGTGACCATGGGAGGTGTAGGGGCACAGGCAAACATCACAGGCCACTAGGAGGTCAGGGAAGATCTTCCTCAACAAGCGGACGGCCTCAACAGCCGGGGAGTCCTCAGAGTCAGCTGCAGAGCCCTGTTCGTCCTGGAACCGGGGAAGGACAAGGCGATACATCTATTACACACCTTTTCAGAAGGTATGCTGGCTGCCACCGAAGAACACAAGCCCAGCCCCATTTACAGAGTACAGCAGAACCACCCAGTTAGGCTGTCACAGGCCTACTCGTGAGCTTCCTGACCTGGGGTCAAAGGCAAATACAGCAATGCGACTATGGCCCCCAAAGCCTGCCCAGAGCAGAGCAAGGCCACAGTGAGCACAGCGCTTCAGTCCTCTCTCCCTCGGGCTTCCTTTGTCTTTCCTTCCTTCTTATATGTGTGTGTGTGTGTGTGTGCGTCCGCATGTGGAGAGCACAGGCCAAAACTGGGTGTCTTCCTCAATCACTATCCACGTTAGTTTAATTTTTTTGTTTTGGAAGTAGCATCTCACTTACCATGTAGTCTGGCTGGCCTAGAACTAGCTGTATAGACCATGCAGGCTTTGAACTCAGAGAGAGGCTGCCTGTTGTACCAATCTCATGCTGGGATTAAAGGTGTGTACCACCGTGCCACAGGTGTCCAATCAGGCAGACTGGCTGTCCCGCAAACCCCAGGAGCCCCAGTCGCTACCTCCTCAGCACTGGAAAACAGTCATGCACTGCCTCTCAGCTTTTCAGAATGGGTCTTGGGACTGAACTCAGGTCCTCAAGCTGGAGCAGCAAGCTCTACCAGCCCAGGTACTTCCCTCATCTTCCTCTCCACTCTTCCATTTGTTACCTTGGGAACTCTGCTGGGGACACCAAAGATCAGGACAGCGCGCAGGCCTGCTTCCACCAGGGGTCTCAGCATGTCCTCTAGCTGGTTCACGCCATACCTGGGGAAGGGCAAGGAAGCGCAAAGCGCTGAGGGAACAGGTCTCCTGCCCAGGCCTCCATGCCTTAGTCAAGCGGCAGGCTGGGGTATAGCTCTGTGGAAACACACTTGCTAGCATGTGAGAAGTCCTCAGTGAAGAGCCAAGCTGTGTAGGGTACTGGAGAGCGCCAAGCCCCACAGTCCAGGACCAAGTAGCAGCATACCCACCAGAGAGACGGGCAAACTGGGTAACAGACAGCAGAGCTATGCAGTTAGCTGTGGCAGACTCCTCCCGTCTCAAGCTCAGTTCCTGCCTACAATAGCCTCTGCCCCAATGTCCCCGATGGTGGGATGCTTGTCACTTTATGAGGTTGCCTCCCATACTAGCTAACAGTTTACTCTCCACGAAATCCTTCTTTCCAGTGTCTTTCCATATCTGCTACCTGTTAAGTGTGCTTCTACTTCCTGGCACCTGCACCTGTGCAATCTTTCCTTCCACCATCCCTGCCATCCACTATAACCCCTACCTGGCCACTCCTGGGAGGCTGGCAATAGGCTGGACATCATCAGGAACATCCCTGCAAGAGTTGGAGAGGGTTACGAATTAATGGTTGTGTGGTTGAGAAGGATGGGATGTCTGAGCCCCCAAGCCCAGGCCTAATAGTAACAGGAACAATAATAGCATGGCAGTAAGAGCAACGGTACTGAAGGACTTGACTCTGAGTTCAGAGGGTCCTTGTGTCCGAGCCAAGCATCTCCTTTAGCCTTAGGCGCTTCATCTGGATCCTGCGTAGATTAATTTCTTCAAGCACTTAAGATTTACCCAACAGTTCTCATGTGCTAGGTAGTGTTCTAGGTACTGATAAGAACAGTGAGCCAATCAGGCAACAATCCCTGCCCTCCAGAGTTGGGACACATAAGGAAGAGGCCAGGACTGCAGGAGCCTAGCACAGTACCTGCTATGCAGTAAGCACTCCACAAATATCTTCTGTGATTGCTAACAGTTGCCTCTTAACTCAGACATAACATCTGACCCAGATACTTCCTCCTCCTGTTTTAACCACCAAAGCTCTGGAATGGCAAGGGTAATCTTGACTTTACAACTGGAGTGATTAAGTTCTTTTCAGAGCTTGTATGGTTCCAAAGACCATAGTCCCCAACCTCACAGACCACTTTAAGGCTTCCCCCTCTCAACAGGACTGACTGCTCCAGGTCTGGCACACTGCTGGGGACTCACGTGACAAAGATGGGATAGATGAGGTTGGAGGCACTGATGGAGGTGGCAGAGGCCTGCCAGGTCCGCAGCAGTGGGTGGAAGTAGCCGCTGTGCAGTATGGACTGGTGATGCATGGTGTGGGTGGGGCACAGGGCAGCCTGCTAGATGGACTCTAGGCTCCGGGTGTCCGCTGTCCACTCAGCTCTGTGGGGGATCAACAGGAGGCTTAGGACGTGACATTTGGAGGACAGTTCTTTCAGGTTTCTGCCTCCCCTCTCTCCAGTCAACTGCAGTCCCTCCAGAACAAGGTAAGGCAGGGAATCCTGTAGAAGTTTCAGAGAAATTTCAATCTAATGATAGCATTTGGGCTGTAGTTCCCAGGACTGATAGTTAAAAAACCAAACAAACCAGTTTTCAGGGGCTGGAGAGATTGCTCATGGTTAAGAGCACTGGCTGCTCTCCCAGAGGACCTGGGTTCAATTCCCAGCACCCACATGGCAGTGCACAACTGTCTGTAACTCCAGTTCCAGAGGATCTGACACCCTCACACAGACATGAATACAGACAAAACACTAATGCACATAAAAAATTACATAAAATTTCTGGCAACTTTAAATTGTATCTTAGTAAAGAATCTGAAGATTAGAAATAAAAGAGAAACCACCGAATGGATCCTTCCTTGCACATAGTACTTGCAGAAGTACTGTTCATTCAACATTTAAACTTCATTTAATGCATTAAAAACGCCCATGATTAAGGCAGATTGAGAGGTTAACTTTTTTGCTTTTGTTTTTTTGTTTGTTGTTTTTGTTTTTGGAGACTTGTTTCTGTAACTTTGGAGCTGGTCCTCAAACTCACAAAGATCCGCCTGCTTCTGCCTCCTGAGTCCTGGGATTAAAGGCGTGCGCCACCACCCGGCTTTTTTTGTTTTGTGAACTTTTTTTTTTTTTTTTTAATGTGGTGCCATGGATCAAATTCAGGGGCTTTGCACATGGGAGGCAAGGATTCAACTACTAAGTTACAGCCCCAGCCTTAGGATTTTGTGTTGATTTTGAGGTAGGGTTTCACTATGTAATTCAGGCTGGCCTCAAACTTGCTTAGCAAGTATTTTAGATAAGCAAAAAGAAAAATGCCCTGGAATTCCGCTGCCAGAGCAAAGCACTGTTAATGCCTTGGCACGTGGACTGTGGCCAGAGGCACAATGTATTCCAAGATCAAGTACTGCGTGCATGACTGGACAGAGGGACACACATGTACCTCCCCTGTACAGTGTCCTCTTAAAGAGCTCGTACAACCAAGGAGCCTTCTGCGCTGGTCAAGTACAAACAACTGATCCTCCTGCATCTAACCCTCAAGGCTTAGGATTATGTGATTCTCAGACAGGAACCCAGGCTTCTGTGAACGCCAGGCAAGCGCTCCACCAGTCCAACTGCTTGTTTTGTGATGGCACGCTCCTCTCTTTCCCTAGGCCTACACTCTGCACAGCCTCACCCTCTCCTGCGTGGCTTCCTTCTTGCCCACTTCACAATGCCTCTTATGTAACAGTTCTTTGTGTTACTGGCTTATCTTGCCCTAGTAAACAGAGCTTCTACATGGCAGTCCTGCCTCCCACACCGTGCTCTCCCTGGACACATGGACTCTAGCACAGAGCAAGTATTTCATCACATCAAGCACAAGACAAAACTGCATGCCTCAAAAGTGATATACGCCTGAAGGAAGCCTGGGTGCCACACTGTTTTAGGAGCACCTACTGTGTGCCAGCCCCCGACAGCACCCTCACACATGCCTTTTGGAAGTCATAGGCTAATCCTGGGGGGGTGGGCAGGACCCCTAAGTACATTGCAGAGCCAGGCAGCCCAGGCCTACATGATCCTGGGACCCAGAGAGGAGGGCAGGAGAGCTTGTAGAAGAAGACAGGGCTTGGGGTCTCTTCTGTGGGATGTGTGAATCTGGCAGGGGGAAAGGTGAGGATTGCTGTGGACTGTTCTGAATACTCACGGATGTAACAGGGACCACGTGACAGAGGTGGAGGAATTGAGACAGGGACAGCGTTCTGAGCAGCAAATAGGGCACTGGCCTGACGCGCCTTTAAGAGAACTCTTGTGGCTGAGGAGATCAGACAGGAAGCAGAGGAGCAGGGGGAGGTCAGGAGGCAGCCAAGAAGCTGTCTTCTAGGGCAGATGCTCTGACCCAGGGGACAACGGAGACAGGAACAAAGCAGGAAGAGGGTAGTGGGATGAAGGGCTGGACAGCTAGTTCCATTTTAGACATTTGCTTTCAGAGATACCCTTTGGCTACTAAGCAGACAAGTTAAAAAAAAAAAACAGCCACAGAAAGTGGAGGCTGGTAGGTTTGAATCCCTGGCTCTTCGAACAAAGGAAATATCCAGGACCAGAGGGGAGGTACTTACCCAAAGTCCTGCAGCAAATCAGAAGTGGAAACAAGTCCAGAGCACTGGAATCCTTCGCTGTGCCCTGCTGTGTTTGTTTCTCAGTCCTCTCAACTAGCTCAGGGGCCCATCTTATCCCAGCTGGGGTTATCAGGACCACGCAGGACCAACCCTATCACCACACCCCTGGGTGGGCCAGCCTCATCACAGGACACGGGCGGCCAGGCCTCCTTAGAGATGTCACACTCAGCACACGCGAGGATTTATCTATCCACTTTGTGCAAAACTTGGCTCTCTTATCTTCCAGGAGTTAGCCGAGAGGTAAAATTATTTGCTCAAAACCATATAGCCAGTTAGTGAAAAAAACCAGAATTTGACCTTGTTCTGGGCTCCAGCTGGTCTCCCTCTGCAGACACTGATCTACTGAGTCCAGCAGCACAGAGCATTGAAGGTAAAACTTCAGCTCATTTAACTGCAAAAATCAATATAGCGTTCAGTGAAATAGTTAGGAAATAGAAGCCAGGAGAGGTTATGGAACTTGCTCAATGCCATTGTGGCTTGGAGCCAGGTTTTGAAACCAGGTGCATATTTGGATTCATCTGCTCAAGAACATTCTCTGTAGCAGGACCTGGCTTCTGGAATCCACACCTGCATTCCCTGGCTCTCACTCATCACCTGTAAAAGCTTAAGGGAGTAACTGATAGGCCATCTGCCTGAAAGCAAAACTTGGAGGGCCACCTAGGAGCTGTGTGGTTCTCCAAATTCTACTTCAAGGTAGCTTGGAACTATGGGAGAAGTGCAGAGGTGTGGGCGGTGGGAGCTATGGGGGGAAGTGCAGAGGTGTGGGCGGTGGGAGCTATGGGAGGAGTGCAGAGGTGTGGGCGGTGGGAGCTATGGGGGGAGTGCAGAGGTGTGGGCGGTGGGAGCTATGGGGGGAGTGCAGAGGTGTGGGCGGTGGGAGCTATGGGGGGAGTGCAGAGTGTGGGTGGTGCGAGCTATGGGGGGAGTGCAGAGGTGTGGGCGGTGGGAGCTATGGGGGGAGTGCAGAGGTGTGGGTGGTGGGAGCTATGGGGGGAGTGCAGAGGTGTGGGCGGTGGGAGCTATGGGGGGAGTGCAGAGGTGTGGGTGGTGGGGCACTACAGCAGCTCCTGTTTGCTTCTTGTGGGACTGAACTCCTGGAACCCTGTGCTCCATTACTGAGCTACATCCCCAGCCAGAACAGCACAACTTGGATTTTGTTAAATGTTGAAGATTTTATGCCTAGGAGTATTTTGCCTATGGGCATGTAAATGCATCATGCATTTGCACTGACGGCAGAGTTCAGAAGGATATAGACAGATTTTTTCTTAAGGCTGCCAGCTCACAAAAAAAATGACACGGAGACTTATTAATTATAAAAGCTTGGCCTATAGCTTCTTGTCTCACTAGTTCTTATAACATTCCATTCAGCTGCATGCTGCCACGTGGCTAGTGGCTTTTACTTCTGCATGTCTTATATCCTCTGCATCTGGCTGGCGACTCCATCTTTCTTCTTCCCAGAGTTCTCTCTGTCCAGAAGTCCCTGTTATACCTCCAGCCTAGCCAGTTATTGGCTGTATAGCTGTCTATTAAACCAATCACACGGACATATCTTTACATAGTGCAATCAAATATCTCACAAGAGAAGGGGCTGTGGGATCCCCTGGAACTAGAATTACTTATGGTTGTTGAGCTACTATGTGGAGTCTAGGAACTGAGCCCAGGTCCCCTGCACTGAGACTAAGAGTAGTAT
The DNA here is from genome assembly GCF_018167655.1 of Microtus oregoni. Lineage (NCBI taxonomy): Eukaryota > Metazoa > Chordata > Mammalia > Rodentia > Cricetidae > Microtus > Microtus oregoni. The sequence continues at coordinate 16,517,357 of NW_024543208.1, read as the reverse complement.
CTTTTGCCCAGGTTTAGGTTTTTATTTTGCCTGTCACCAGAAAAAACTCAGAGAGATGTAGTGCAAATTAAAAAGAAAAAGAAGAGTCCTATGTAACCCTTCACACTTGGATAGGAGAAATGAAGGATGGAAGGAGGCTGGCTCACACCGTGGACGAGGCTCCTGACTTACTCCACAGTCTGTCACAGCAGATGTTTCATTCAAGTCCACACGGTGGAGAGGTGCCTGGAGTTGCTTCTGCTTCACAGAATCAATTCTAGATCAGAATTTTCCTTTGAGAGTTCTTTTGGAGTCTGGAAGATTCTCAAACAAGGGCAGGGCATTTTCCCCAAACTCAGGGAGTTTGCAAACTTCAGCTTCAGTACCATGCACTAACAGGAATACAGGACCACAGGGACCCAGCTCACCTTCTCCCTCATTTAAAAGGGCCTCCCTCTGCTAGCAAGCTGCGCAAAGTGGACAGAAAGAACTGTTTCTGATTGCTTTTCGGGCTGGGGGGGGGGACTTAATTGGGGGAGGGGGAGAGAAATGGGAGGCGATGGCGGGGAAGAAACAGAAATCTTTAATAAATAAATAAATTTAAAAAATAAAAAAAAGAAAATACATTTAAGGTTAGGAGACTTGAGTATTAAACTTGTGCACATGAAAAAAAAAACTGTTTCTGGGTTAAACAGCCCCACTGTCGACTCTAACTTTGGGCAAGGCCTTTTAGATGCCCCCTTTCAAAATCTAAAATGTGTTGATATTATCAAGTCGATGAGATAGCGATGAGGTGTGTCTGACGTGCCAGCAGCACAGTAAGCGGGGGTGAGCACACAGTTCTGTGACCCTGCAGCCAGTGCTGAGGAGAGAATGGGGATCCAGCAGCAAAGTAAGCGGGGGTGAGCACACAGTTCTGTGACCCTGCAGCCAGTGCTGAGGAGAGAATGGGGATCCAGCAGCATGTGCTGGATAAGGAGGAGGAGAGTCAAGGGAGCTCCATGGAGACACTGCAGGACCACAGAGGTTTCAGCTTTCTTAGGAGGCGATGTCCCCTAACTTTGGAGTGAGACTGCCACCAGGTGTGGCTGAGAAAGAGCTTCAGAGCCTGGGTTCCCAGGCTGTGCCCCATGGAGGATTCCAGAGGCTGTGCTCTTGGCATAGATAGAGGTGAGCTGGTGCCAGTTCTGGCAGGCTCTGCAAGGGTTGGGGAATAGACTCCTCAGGAGGGCCAGCTAGGTGGAAGGTCTAACGCTGGGAAGTCTGAAGCATTCTCAAAACGGCCCAGGAAAGGCAGCTACGGGCAGTCGGACCTGAATACTTTAGCTGCCACCTGCCACAGTATTAGGAGGGATCAGACAGAAAACTAGACCTTGACTGGTCTGCTGGCGTAATCTCCCCTGCCAGGGTTTAGCCATTTCAAACTATGAGTTGCTTTTCCCAGATTGCTATAAAATTCTGGCTGGTAAAACTGAACTCTGAGAAGGACATAAGAACAGGGCAGCAGGAAATCTGGTCCAAAATTCAGGAGTCCAGCAACCCTCAATTCTCACTTTGGCCTTTGACACTAGAAGAACAGAGTTCATACATGATATTCCCAGCAGAGATGAGCCGACTGAGAGCTCCAGGTGAGGGAGGAGGGGAGGGAAGAGGATGTGACCTAGACCTGACCACTGCTGGTAGCAGGAGAGTAAAGTGGGATTTAAAAGGCTTGGGGGCAAACTCCTGTCTCTTCATGTGGTAAACTGGGGCTTCAAGAGACCTCAATGGGTGGTTGTACTGACTGAAAGAGCAGATTGTTTTCCCCTAGCTCTCCAGCCTGCCAGACACCTCGCGCTCCCAGACTACCCCCAGCGGCCTCGGAGAAGGGAGGCGGGTGGAGGCCACTTTTGAATCCCCAAGCCTGGATGCACAAGACCGTGTAGCGGCAAGATTCCGCCCACTCTAGAGGGTGCACCAGGACTGCGTCTCCGCCGCAGCGCCAGAGCGTCAGAAGCACAATGCCATCCGGGATGCACACCCAAACCACCACTTGCCAGAGGACGGGCCCGCTCACCTACCACGGACACTGCTCCCCCGCCGCAGCTCCGCTCCTGACTCCCGCCTCTCCCGCTCCGAGAGAGCAAGTCCACGTGGGGGCGGGGCGACTCACCCGGAAGCGGCTCTCCTTCTGCCCGCCCCCACGGGCGTGCAGCCTACGCTCCCTTCAGGGCAGCCTCTGCTCGCTCGCTGGGCCTGGCCCACGCTCCGAGGGTGAAATCTTGGCCAATCTGGAGCCTTCGGGGAGCCCGAGAGCCCGCCTACCCCGCTTCTCCGGTCCACACACCATCCGACCCCTTGGGCCTCACTTGAGTGGAGAAGGCCCGAGCCTCTGCGCGGACCCTGGCTTGTCCTTCCGAACTCACCTAAGAGTTCTCTAGGTCTCTTCTTAGCCTCCAGCAAAAAACTGGCTGTTGCTCTTTGGTTAAAAAAAAAAAAAAAAGGATGTTCAGGACGATAAAACACAGGATTTTGGCGGACTATGCACTTTAAAGTTGTTGCACTCAGCAGCAGACGGCCCATTTTAGACAAATTTATTACAGCGTAATTAATTGTCCAGCCCTTGATCTGTGGATGGGTTGAAAGATGTGGATATTGAAAATAAAGAAAAGTAACCACATATGACAGGGGTATCATGTTTACCTAAAATGTATACATTAAAATCTGACTAAAGGGAGCAGACTGGTGGTTTACCCCTTCAACCCAGCACTAGGAAGTAGAGACAGGTGGATCTCTGAATTTGAGGTCAACTTGGTCTACAAAGTGAGTTCCAGGCCAGCCAATGCTATTACATAGTGATAGCTGTCTCGACATAAAAAAAACAACAAAAAAAACAACAGACAACACGATTAATTTAAAAATTTAGCCAGGCAGTGGTGACGCACAAATCCCAGCACTTGGGTGGCAGGGGCAGGTCAATCTCTGAATTCAAGGCCAGCCTGGTCTACAGAGTGAGTTCCAGGACAGTTAGAGGTGTTACACACAGAAACCCTTCTCGAAAAACAAATTAAAAAACAAAATCAATCAAACAAAAACAAGAAAAAGTTAAACAAAGTTATGTGGACGCTCAGAGCATGGAGTCTGGGGTTTATGAGGCCAGAAACAAAGACTTGGGGTGGGGGGTGAGGCCCTGAGTGGAGGGAGGCATGGGTGTGACTGCTCACTAGTGAGAGGGTGGAAGAGTAGCTGTGTAACACTGTAAATGTGCTTAGTACCAGCAAATCTTCAGTTAAAAATGGTTAAGTTTATGATCTGTGAATCTCATTTTGGATTTTAAACATTCACTAGAAAATTCAGACTTAAAGGTGCAATATGAGAAGTCGGATGAAGGGTACATGAGAACTGCACTCCTTGTAATTCTTCTGTATCTGAAATTATCCCAACCATTTACAAAGTTTACGAAAATAAAAACAGAAGGCCAAAGGCCACTGGATCATGATCTCAGTAATTTCTCGTAAAAGAGCTTTAACTTCCTATAAGATAGGGGGCTAGCACACAAAAAGATTTTTTAAGTGTTTATTTTTATGTGTGAATGTTTTGCCTGCCTGCATGGCTATGCACCACCTGCCTGCAGTGACAGGAGGCCAGAAAGGGGCATGGGATTCCCTTGAACTGTAGCTACAGACATTTTCAGCTGCCACGTGGATCCTGGTCCTCTAGAAGAGTGTCACTGCTGAGCCATCTCTTCAGACCCTCAAAGTAGTTTTGAATGAATTAGAACAAGATCCATACTACTGAAGCACTCTGCTTAGAGATGAGAAACTTACCTTGGTCTGCTGGAAAACCTTCAAAATCCAGATGCCATTATGGGGAGGTGTAGACTGACTGAGAAAAAGCTGATGGATGACTTCAAAGATTCTTCCAGATAGAAAAGGTTTCTCTTAGACAGTTAAAAAGTTTGGCTAAGGATGAACTAAAGACATAAAGAAGAACTTTTTTTTTTGTTTGTTTGTTTGAACATACTAGGCAAGTACCCTGTTAACTGAGTCCTTTCCATTTCTATTGGCAAACAAACGGCCTTATGGTGTTATTAGATGGTAGATCTCACAAAGTAAAGTTATGTTCTAGGAAGATCTATTTGCTAAGTATTATACATGGAATGAAGAAAGGATATCAAATGACCATTGGGTTCTTTGTGAAATAAAGTTGACTTAAGAACGATATAGAGCTGTGGTTAAGACCTAACAGAGGTAACAGAAATGCTGTTTGATAGGAGTTAAGAATTAATACCTGGCTAGGCGGTGATGGCTCAAGCCTTTAATCCCAGCACTGGAGCAGAGGCACTGGGGCACAGAGGCAAATCTCTCTGTGAGTTCAAGGCCAGCCTGGTCTACAGAGTGAGTGCTGGGACAGTCAAGGCTACTTGAAAACAACAAACATACCTGGAAGCACTTTGAAAAGTGCTAGACACATAAAGAGCTTAAGACGTGGGAGCTAGTCATGTATACAGAGTAACCAAGAGACTCTTGGAAAATGTTGGCTGTGGGTATGCTCACTCATCTGCTGGTGATCCAGAGATACAGGGTTCTGTGCTTCTGTGTGTGTGTGTGCGTGAGAGAGAGAGAGAGAGAGAGAGAGAGAGAGAGTGATCGATCTAGATGGGTCCTTTCCAAAAGCACATTGTATGAGTCATCATTTTAAACAAAAATGTTCTTTATTTGTATAAAGCATTAAAATCGTCTCAGCAGTCCCCAGTCACTTTCAATAGTCTTCACCGCAGCCACTCACCCAGCTCACAGTATCCAGCTATATTACATTACTTGTCAACCTCAAGTGCTCAGCTAAAACAAAAAAGTGCGTGGAGCACTGAATGGGGAGAAAGGGAAGGCCAGCAGACACTTCCAAAGCCACAGCGTGGCAGCTCTGGCGCTAGATTCCCCAGCACCGTTATATCTGCCTGGAGCTTCAGAGGCATTTCAGGAGGACGAAGGAATCTGAGGAACTTGCACTTTGGGATAGTATATAGGTTATTAAAGATCCTAGACTGGAAGATGAAATAAGTAAAAGGAGGAGAAAGTGGGGCTGGGAAGCAGAGGCAGGAGAGAGATGTATGGGGGAAAGAGCTAGAGGAGAAAAATTCTGGAACTTGTCAAGAGTTCAGGGAATGAAAAGCAGCAGCTGCAGGTCAGGGAAATGGGCTAATGAAGAGAGAGCCTGAGATTTTATGCCTTCCAGGGGGTAGCACTAAATCTTACAGTGCAGGCACTGAGTTACTGCCAAAGATTGAGCCATCTGTTTTTAAGAATTGGCACCATTTTTTTTGACAGATTACAATCGACATTAAGAATTTAAGAATGTATGTGCAGCCACCACAGCAGACGGAACATCTACAGTCAATAAAGAAGGGCTACAGGCTAATTAACTCTAGACAATAAACTAACAAGTAATGCTACAATCCAGTGACGAGATTACCTTATTCTCCTACAGCTTTTTAGTCATTTCTTAAAGAGCAACCATTCTGACCTACTGCTAACACTGTACAATCAAACAGGGTGACTGCTCAAAGCCCCGTTTCTCCCCTGAGCCTTTAGGGCCTCTGTGAACTGAAACACAGCAGCCAACATGGAAGTTATTACTTTTTTGGAGGGGCAGGGAAATGGGATCAAAAAGTAGCTAGTCACATACTTAAGTAAACAAACGATATCAAACTATTTAGTCATTCAGAATCCCTTATACTAAAAAGTCACAACCTCCAGACTGATTCTTCAGGTTCTCTGAGTGTTGGAAGAGCTGATTTTCATCTTTCTGGTCAGTTTTTATTTTGATCTCAGGCACCTGTGCCAAAGATGGCTCTGCCTTGCAGGGAAAGGCTTCACATGAAAACACTGTAGGTGGTCACTTCCATGGCGCCACAGTCTGCCCACTCTCCACTCAGTTGTCTACTTCCTCCTCTTCATTCTGTTCTTCCTCATCCAATCGTTCTTCATCTTCATCGTCTTCCTCCCTGCTCTTGTCCTGCTCTTCCGAATCTGTTTTTTTGTCTTTGTCCTTCTTCTTTTGCTCGGAAGCCTCCTTCTTGCCTTTTTGTTCCCGCCTGTATGCTGTAAGGAAGCTGCAGATTATTGCAAACCAAGGCATAGAAAAATAACCAGGCCCATATCACATATCTCAGATGGTACCAACTAAACAGAGGAATCGTGACCAGTGCCAGATTACTGCAATCAAGGTCATCAGGGAACAAAGAATGATCATCTTTCATATGGCTTAAGAAACCGAAGAGCGGATGGATACCTTCTAGAGCTTCTTTCAACGGTGTAACGAACCGCTGGAACTCCATCTCTTCCATGGCTGACAGCACATCACTGGCATTGAGAGTCTTGCGCTTCCCTTTCATTGCGAAGTTGTTCGCACTGAAGAAAAAAGCAAAACCCCTTCAGAAGCTGTCAGAGTGGGTGGGAAGAAGAGACACCAAGAGGTGGGACGGGAAAATCCGTATTTATCTTAGATTCATGGGTTTTGTGAACACGACTCAGTTCATTCCTTCCCCGTACAAAGGGCAATGGGAACCTTGTTTAACCTGCTTCAGAATTTGTGGGAACTGGAGGAGTGCTCTCTCTATTGGAGCAGGGAACTCTACTGGGGCCACGAAGTCGGGGACGAGATCCCGCAGAGCCTTCCTTCTGCCTCTGCTCGACTCACCAGGATGTGGCATACAGAACGAAGACGCTGGCGGCGCGGGAGATGGCGCTCCGGGCCTCCTTGGAGATGTTGACGCCGTCCGGGAGCTGCGAGAGTGGAGATAAACACACACGCGGATCTTGTTAACCTCCGGCTAGCTCGTCCGCCCTCGACCCATTCGCCAGCCCGAGCAGCTCACCGCTTCCTTAATGATCCTAGAAATGACGGCGTTGGGCAGATTTAGGTCCTCAGGCCTCTCCGCCATGGCCTCCGCTGGAGCCCGAGCCTCCCCCGGCTCAGGCCTTCTCTTCAGACAGTTCTGGTGTCTGGACTTCCCGCGTCGGTAAGATCTGACCCTCGGAGGCTTCCGTCCCACCCCACGTTGCCAGTGCCCCACAGTGCTTTGCGCCACAGCCTCCCTTCTTCAGCCCCGCCTAAAGTCGGCGGTTTAGCCAAGCTTTCCATATCGTGGTGGTTTCGGCTCACTGAGGTTCTCGCTAGCTTCGACCGTATCCTTCACGTTCCTCTCTAGACTCGTTTCTTTGCCACGTACTGTCACTATTACTAGGACTTTCGTACCAAACTAAGTTTGGCTTTCTGAGTTTTCCGTCTATTCTCCCATTGTGCCTTGCGCCGCTGCTAGGCAACGGGGCGGCATGGTGCCTATTGTGGTTGTGGGAAGGCTAGACTGAGCCAAGGGGCGAACTCCGCCGGACATGATGGGCGGGACTCTGGGGGAGGGGCGGGGCCCTGGGGGCGTGGGCGGAGCCAAAGCCTCGCAGTGTTTTCGCTGTCTCAGCATTGTCCCTAGAACAGAGGGCTTTGGAATCAATCTCCTTTTATGCCTCGGAATCGCTGACCACTGACACTTTTTTATTTTCTTTTTTTGGCTCGGAACTCAGTGGAGATTTTCTTTCAATTTTACTGCACCGATGTCCATCTTTAATCTTATTTCACTTTCATCTTTGTGATACTCGTATTAAGGGTAAATGTTATCTAAAACTTTGTTATTTTTTTTTAATGCCAACTATTTTATTAGAACAGCTATAAGGCTGGTGATATCGGGAGACACCTGATGAGACTCCGGGGTTCAGTTTGGACTGGTCCGGTCCTGAAAGGGCGAAAAGCATCTGAGTGTAAGAATAATGCATCATATTCTCATTCAAAAGCCCGTGTTAAAGTTGTATTTCTTAATTCATTAAGTGATTCAGCGTACATATTCCCCATCAAACTCTTTACGAGGTTTTACATTTACAATGACGTTTTAAGTTATAAAATTTTTGTATTAAGTACAGGAAAAATTCTTACTGAGAACTAATGTTGGTGTCTCTCTCTCTCTCTTTGTTGCTTTCTTTCTTTTCTTAAAACATGGTCCAAGACTTGTTTTCCCACTTTTCATGAGGACATAATTACAAAGAAATATTTTCCAGCACTCGGGAGGCAGAGGCAGGTGAATCCCTGTGAATTTGAGGCCAGCTTGGTCTACAAGAGCTAGTTCCAGGACAGCCAGGATTGTTACACAGGGAAACCTTGTCTTGAAAAAAAATTGCAAAAACAAAAAAGTTAAAAAAAGAAATATTTTCCTATTGGGAGAAAAAGAAACCCACAACAAGGTAAAGAGGGTGATGAATGGCACTGAGGGATTGTTATGGCAAAAAGAGCTCCGCTCTTAGGCCTGTTTTAAAGACTTCCTCAGCCTTAGTTCCAGCCACTATTTAGCTGATCTAGAAGAGAAGCCAGAAATCTGCATATAATGAACCATTTCGGTGCCAAGATACTGGCTCAGTCCAATAGTTTCCTACTTCTGATTTAAATTGCAAGCTGTTTAGAACAGAGTTTGTTTATTGCTGTTCTCCATGCCCCAAACAGGTTCTCTCACATATTTAGTAGTCAATAAATGTGTTGACAGTGTCCTTAAAAAGTTAATAAGGGGACCAGTGAGATGGTTCTGAGGTAAGAGAAACTTTGTACCAAGGCTGAGGACCCGAGCAGTCTCTGGACTCACGGGAGAATGGGCTCCTGCTCACTCACATGTGTACTTTAGCACCCGAACCCACAAATAGATGAATAAAACACAATTATATCTTAAAAGGAATAAGGTAATTGTAGGCACTACATGACATTTTAAAAAAGGGAATAATACTTATTTTTAGTATAATTTTATTTGTGTGTACATTTAATGTAATGTCCTTAAATGTGTACTAGTATTCCTGTGCCATGCTGGTATGGAGGCCAGAGGACTACCCTGAGTCTTGGTCTTGCCTTCTACCTGAAGACACCATCATATGCCAGGCTAGTTAACCCATAAGCTTCGCGGGAGTCTCAGACCTCTGCTTTCTATTTTATAGTGGGAGCAGTGGGGTTACAGACGTGTACTGTGCCTTACCTCATGTGGATTTGGGCGTTGAACTCAGTCCACATGTTTTGCCCTCTCAGTGCTCTGGCTATGGAGCATCTCCCCAGCCTGATGATATTTATTGAGTACTTGCTATATGGTCCTATTTAGGAATTTATATCTTATTCGATGCTTTTACATTTTTTTTTTTTCGAGACAGGATTTCTCTGTGTATCTCTGGCTGTCCTGGGACTCACTCTGTAGATCATGCTGGCCTTGAACTCACAGAGATCCACCTACCTCTGCTTCCCCAGCACTGGGACTAAAGGTGTGGGCCACCATACCCATCAATGCTTCTACAATTTTTACAAAAATAATTAAAATTTTTTTGAGATCATAATATAATTATATCATTTCCTCTTCCCTTTCCTCTCTAAACCTCCCATGTATCCCTGTTCTCTTTTAAATTCATGACCTTTTTTCTTTGTTTTATCTATATACATATATGTATATGTATGCTCCTACAATGTAAAAAATTTATTTTATTTTTTGAGATCATAATATAATTACAACATTTTCCCCTTCCTTCCTCCATACTCTTTCATGTAAGCCCCCTTCTCTTTTTCTTTATTGTTACATATGTGTGTGTGATACACACATATACACACATACACACACACACACACCCTTATATACACATATAGTCTGCTCAGTCTGAATAATGTTGTTTATATGTTTTCAGAACTGACCATTTGGTATTATCGAATTGTTGTGGCCTTTCCTGGGTAGACTATTTCTCCAAATCTCAGCATTCCTTAGTGGCCTCATGAGCTTTTCTTCTTTTCTGCTAGTATGTCTATTGGTGTTGTTTTTGTTTTTTTTTATATTTATTTATTTATTATGTATACAGTACTCTATCTGTGTGTATGCCTGCAGGCCAGAAGAGGGCACCAGACCTCATTACAGATGGTTGTGAGCCACCATGTGGTTGCTGGGAATTGAACTCACGACCTTTGGAAGAGCAGGCAATGCTCTTAACCACTGAGCCATCTCTCCAGCCCCCTGGTGTTGTTTTTGTTAAGCTCATGTTAAGACAATCATGTTGATAGGACTTCATGGGTGTAGCTTCTGTGTACCAGACTTTTGTGGGCCACCAACCAGCTCCCAAATCATGACATGGAGACTTAATTATTAGTTATGAATGCTCAGCCTAGCCTAGACTCATTTCCAGCTAGCTCTTTTAACTTGATCTGTTTCTCTTTATCTACCTTTCTTCCTTCTGTATATCTTATGTCCCTCACATTTCCCCTCGTGTAGATTCTCCTCCTTTTCTCTTTAGATTTTTCCTCCTATTTATTTTCTCTGCCTGTCAGTCCTGCCGATCTCTCTCTTGCCTAACTATTGGCCATTCGGCTTTTTATTAGGCCAATCAGGTTTCTTAGGCAGGCCAGGTGAAACAAGTGCAACACAAACAGGTGTAACATATCCTTACATGTTAAACAAACGTAGCACAAACAGGTGTAACATATCCTTACATGTTAAACAAACGTAGCACAAACAGGTGTAACATATCCTTACATGTTAAACAAACGTAGCACAAACAGGTGTAACACATCCTTACATGTTAAACAAACGTAGCACGAACAGGTGTAACACATCCTTACATGTTAAACAAATGCAGCACAAACAGGTGTCACATACCTTTACATAATCAAAATAATATTCTACAGCATAAGCAAATGTGACACATCTTTGCCCAGTTAAAATAATATCCCAAAACACTTCTGACATTTGTTTGTTTTGGAGACAGGGTTTCTGTGTGACATCTTTGGCTGTCCTAGAACTCACTTTGTAGATCAGGTTGGCTTTGAATTCACAGAAATCCACCTGCCTCTGTCTCCTGAGAGTTGGGATTAAGGGTGTGTTCCACCACCATCCTGCCCAGCTTCTGACATTTCTAGGAGACCCAATCTCACAGTAAAACCCTTGCTTCTCTGTTTCCATCTACCACAGTGGTTCCTGAGGCATAGGTATAAGAATTGTGTTGTAGCTGTACCACTGGGACTGGGCTCTTTAACTCTGCATTTTGATTGGATGTGGTTTTCAGTAATGGTCTCTGTTGCAAAGAGAAGTTTCCTTATTGAGGGGGTGAGGTCTAGGCTTATCTTTGGGTATAAGGACAAATACATAGAGCATATGTTAGTTTAGTAAATTGGTGGTTGTAGGTTCTTCCCTAGCTCTAGGTAGCTGACAAGGTTTCCAGTACCAGGCATGATCTCCCACTTGTTAAGTGGGTCTTAAGTCCTATGAAAAAGCTGTTGGTTACCACCAAGGTGTGCATGCCTCTATTTTACCGCTATAGTTATGATGCCACGTTGTTCATTGATGTGACTCATAGGCATCTTTGATTGCTTCTCTTCTTTGGAAGAAATTCTTTCTTGGCACCTCTGGTAACATGAAAGCTAGTCTTTGGGGAGGAGGCTTTCAAGTTAATTTGAGCTCTGTGTCTGAAGTGTATTATGTCTTCAGTAATAGGATCTTTCCTGCCACCTTTGGGGGGCAACCAAGGACAGTAGCAATAGACTGTAATGTTTTGGGAGTCTCTTGGACAACCCTGACCAACAACTAAAAAGAAGGTTTCTCATACCTAGTGTTGTGGATTTTGTTGTTGTTGTTGATGACCTATGGCTCTTAGGGGGAGCACTCTCAGCCCAGATGGGAAAATTTCACTTAAACGCTATCTGTCTATTTATATACTGACTTACGTGTATTATAGGTACTTTTAGGTAGATAGACATAGTGGTGCACATCTTTAATCTCAGCACTGGAGAGGCAGAGGCAGGTGTATCTCTGTCAGTTCGAGGCCAGCCTGGTCTACAGAGTGAGATCCAGGACAGCCAGAAATACACAGAGAAACCTTGACTCAAAAACCAGAAAAGTGCAGCCAGGCGGTGGTGGCGCATGCCTTTAATCCCAGCACTCGGGAGGCAGAGGCAGGCGGATCTCTGTGAGTTCGAGGCCAGCCTGGTCTACAAGAGCTAGTTTCAGGACAGGAACCAAAAGCTACGGAGAAACCCTGTCTCGAAAAATTCAAAAAAAAAAAAAAACCCCAGAAAAGGATGATTCCTTAGGATCTTTTCAGACGTTCTACTGTTATTTTATCATACTCCCCACTTGTATATTTATCCCCCACCTTCTAGTCAGAACTCCTTATTTTCACCATTTCTTTCTTCAGATCATTTGTGCCCTGCTCGTCCCCTCTCGTTTTCTTTAATTGTTGATGTGTGTGTGTGTGTGTGTGTGTGTGTGTTTTCCTACAATGAAATTTTTAAAATTTATTTTATGTGTAGTGGTATTGGCCTGAATGTATATGCCATATGCATACAGTACTTGTGGAGGTCAAAAGAGGGGTAGGGAACCCTTTGGAACTGTCTTTACAGAAGGTTGTGAGCCATCACATGAATGCTGGGAATTAAACTCAGGTTCTCTGGAGGAGCAGTTAGTTCTCTGAACCATTGAGCCAGGTCTCCAGGACCCTCGACTCTCTTTTATGAGGAAATGACCTGAGAAGTATGAAGTAGATGAAAAGTTAGTGGTCTCTGAAGCAACAACAGGCCGTCTGGTTTGTGGTCTAAGTGAAGCCATGCACAGGTGGGGTATTCTGTGATGAGTATAGCATTCTCAACAGTGAAAAATGCCTCCTGAAGGCTTGGGCCAGCTAAAAAGCACTTCTGTGATTTCATTGCTTTTAAGTTTTTATTGTTGGTTTCTTTTTGATATGGAGCATTGACTGGCCTGAAACTTGCTATGTAGATTATACTGGCCTTTAGTTCATAGAGATCTACCTGCCTCTTCCTAGAATGCTGGGATTAAAGTTGTATGCCTGTCTCTACTGATCGTAACTTTCAAAGATGACATTTTTGTAATGATAAATGAAGGGGAAAAGGAAAAGCTGCTGATAATATTTTATTTTTCATTTTGTGTGTGTGTGTAATGCATGTGTACGTGCATATATGTTTGACCATTCAGATGTATATAGAAGCCAAAAGTCAACACTAGATTGACTTCCCTAATTGCTTCTCCACCTTATTTCTTTCTTTTTTTTAAAAAATATTTATTTTATTTATTTATTATGTATACAATATTCTGTCTGTGTGTATGCCTGCAGGCCAGAAGAGGGCACCAGACCCCATTACAGATGGTTGTGAGCCACCATGTGGTTGCTGGGAATTGAACTCAGGACCTTTGGAAGAGCAGGCAATGCTCTTAACCACTGAGCCATCTCTCCAGCCCCTCCACCTTATTTCTTGAAAGTTCAGGATGTCTCACTAGCTGACTCACAGCCCTGACCCAGCTGTCTGTGCCTCTCCAGCCGAGGTTACATCTGTGCAGTGCTGTGCCTGGCTGTGATGTGCTGCTGCAGAGCTGTGCACTCCAAGCACCGAGTCAGCTCCCCAGGCCTGGATTTCCTCATTTTTCATGCTTAGTATTTTTTCTGTCTGCTTGCTTAATGTGTGTACGTGTATGTATGGAGGCCAGAGGACGGCTTGCAGGATTCGGTTCTCTCCTTCCGCCATGTGGGGTTTGGGGATCATTGAACTCTTATTTATTGTTAGGCTTACTGGTAAATGCTTTTACTCATTGAGCCATTTCCCTGCCCCTACTTTTGTTTTTTAAGAAAAGATCCTACACTATAGCTGAGGATGGCTCATAATGCATTATGTAGCCTAGGCTGCCTTCAAATTCCTATTAATACTCCTATCTCAGCCACCTGAGCTGCTGGGATTACATGTATAAGCATTTAGCTCTGATTTTTTTGAATTTATTTTTTGAATTATTTGAATAATTTTTTTTGTTTGTTTTTTTTGTTCTTTGAGATGATGGTCTCACTGTAGTAATAAGAGCGGTGGGGCTTCGCCCCCAGCACCCCGGCCGCCTGCTAGCTTATGCCCCGAAATAACAACACACAAACTGTATTCATTTAAACACTGCTTGGCCCTTTAGCTCTAGCCCTTACTGGCTAATTCTGATATCCCCATCAACCCATCTCTAATAATCTGTGAGCACCGGTCTTACTGGGAAGATTCTAGCCTACGTCCATCCTAGGTCGGAGCTTCATCGCGTGTGTCTGCCCGGGAGCGGGGCATGGCGTCTCTGCTCCAGAGAGCAGAGCTGTCAGTCTGAGCTCACTTCCTCTTCCTCCCAGCATTCTGTTCTGTTTACTCCTCCCACCTATGTTTTAACTATCAGGGCAAGCAGTTTCTTTATTACTTAACCAATGACCTTCCTCTATCATTTCCCCTTTTTCTGTTTAAATAAAAAAAGGAAGTCTTTAACTTAACATAGCAAAATTACATATAACAAAACAGTTATCAAGTAAAAATTACAATAATCTTTATCATAACCAAGGAAAACTATAACTAACTATTCTTTAACTCCATCAAAGACTCCAGAAAGATACAATTTACCTAAGCAAACAAGAAATAAGCAACTTTCAAACTCTAGAAATGACAGAGACATCTTGCTGCCTGGACAGTCATCCAAAGTTTCTCTGTACCGTTGGGGCATCCATCTTTGGCCTACAGGCCCATGGTATCCAGAGACATTTCCATGAAGCAGGACATTTCAAAGTCAGTTCAGTCACTATCTGCTGTGTCCTGTAGAATGTCTCGCAGACTCTTTTATGAATCAGGAACCCCGAAAGATCATCTCACCTTTAGGCAAGTTCAGTAGTCCTCTCTCTGTGGGTTCTCTGTGTCCAGTTTATGCAATAGTCCAGGCAAGAGCAGTTTCTTGCCCAAATGGCTATCAAATTCCATAAGGATCCTCTTCAATGCCCATCTTCTTCTTGAAGTAGATTGGTGCTGCCAGGAGCAGACATGTCTCATTGTCATGAAAAACCCTGTTATTAAAATATTAAATGCCATATTCTGCAGTCTTTGAAAGATATGAAGAATGTCTATCTAATTGAAATGTATCTCTATATATCTAGAAAATCTAACTAACATGACTACAAGCTTGACTATTACTGATGATTATCCATTAACCTATATTTCTTAATTATACATTACATTTTTTAATGAACTACAAATCACAATATCTTAATCAATAGCAGAAATATGCATATACATATAACAAAATTGACCATAAATCTCTATCAATAAAGCAAAATCTATACTAATACAAATTATTCATATCTACATCATATCCCCCTTTAAATGTTAAAGAACGTTTATAAACCATATTTGGGAACATGGGCACAGTTTTTTCTCTCCAAACTGCTTCCTGCTGAATGGGGGCGTCGTTAATTAGGTCTTTCATGGTATAACCTGTGTGCTAGTTTCATCTCAGTTGGCAGTTGAGCGAAGCAATTTTGTGAAGATGTTCACAGCAACCCTTCAAGAGGGCGTGGTCCATCATACCATATCGGAATAGAAGAAATGAACAGGGTCTCATCCTCTGTGAAAACAAAAGAAGAATCTCTTTTCCAAAGTATCATATCCTTAGATCCAAATTTTAAAGTCAAGACATTTTCAAAATATCTATGTTGGATTAGTTCAGCAGCATTTATAAACAAATATCTTTTAGCAGCTGTTGCTCCTTCCTCAGCATTCAAACAATTCAAAGATAGCATAATAGCATACAGTATCAAGATTCTCTGTGTATTTTCCATCTTTGTGCGTTTTATTTTAACCTCTATTTTGTTTATTTTTACTTTTAACTTTTTGCTTTTTGAGCGTATATCTTTGACCTGGAATAACTCTGTAGACCAGGCTGTCCTTGAACTCTCAGAGATCCGCCTGTCTCTGCCTCCCAGGCATTGGGATTAAAGGTGTATGCTACCACACCTTGAAGTCACAGAGGTCAATCTCCCTCTGCCTCCCAAGTGTTGGGATTAAAGGTGTGTACTACCACACCCAACTACTTCTTTCTTCCTTTTTTTTTTACTTTTAAGAACTTTTAACTTTTAGCTTGCATATATTTTTTTAACACACTGTAAACCATTTAGAAATTTTCTTTGTCTTCCAATCTCTCTTTACTGTATATCTCTCTTTTTCTGACCACACGAGCCTTTAATTTACCAAGCAATCTCAGTAGGACTAAAGGCGTGACTTTGCTGGCTAGATGTAACCCATTCCTTAGCTTTCCAGCCTCATGGCTGAGGTACTGGTTGTAGCCATGTTTACTGCCACAACTCTATGGCATTTCAAGGCCCCTGCCAGCAAGTAAGTTGCAGCATTATGTCCACAGACAACACACAAGTCCTCTCTCTGTAGTCGGCCCTCCTGCCTCAAACAGTCAGAGTTTGTCCTGGCAGGATGGCCCAGAAAGTTGGCATTTTTAAACGGCGCAGCTTTTTTCCTGCTACGGCTGAAAAACGAAAAGCATGCGTTCAGCTTTTCGTCAACACCTTTTAAGTGTTTCGTGGCAGGACCTCTTAATGAGCTGCAGGGTTTTGCAGCTAAAGCTGAGTCAGGAAGCCTCTCTTAGATGAGAGTTCTTGCTTGCCTCTAGCAAGCAGAGTAGACCTGAGAAATTGTCGCTACCAAGAAAACACGCTTTACTCTTTTCCAAGCTTTCTCAGGCTTTCAGTGGATTCATTTGTCCACACATCTGGGCGCCATTTTGTATTGATAAGAGCGGCGGGGCTTCGCCCCCAGCACCCCGGCCGCCTGCTAGCTTATGCCCCGAAATAACAACACACAAACTGTATTCATTTAAACACTGCTTGGCCCTTTAGCTCTAGCCCTTACTGGCTAATTCTGATATCCCCATCAACCCATCTCTAATAATCTGTGAGCACCGGTCTTACTGGGAAGATTCTAGCCTACGTCCATCCTAGGTCGGAGCTTCATCGCGTGTGTCTGCCCGGGAGCAGGGCATGGCGTCTCTGCTCCAGAGAGCAGAGCTGTCAGTCTGAGCTCACTTCCTCTTCCTCCCAGCATTCTGTTCTGTTTACTCCTCCCACCTATGTTTTAACTATCAGGGCAAGCAGTTTCTTTATTACTTAACCAATGATCTTCTTCCATCAGTCTCACCATGTAGACCATGTTGGCCCTGAACTCACAGAGATCCACCACCTTTGCCTCCTGAGTGCTGGGATTTAAGGTGTGCACCACCACGTCCAGCCTTGAGCAAGTTTTTGAATGTCTATAACCTAATAGTTCCTGAAACAGACTTATCATTTTCCAGATGAGCAGACAGAGTGGGAAAGTCTCATGCCACGCAGCTGTGAATGGCCAATCAGAGGGCTCTTGAAGATAGTCTCTCAGACTTGCCTTTTGACCTATCTTTATACTTGCTTGTTTTTCAATTCTCTATTGTTTTTGTGTGGCCAACATTTACTTACATGGAGTCAATAGATAGTTTATGATTTCATTTCAAAATGAGATCTGGGTTGCATGGCTGTCCAATGTATAAAAATAATAATACCTAAGTGGGTAGCTGCTAATTCTCCAGAGGGCTAAAATACTGCAAGACTGGATTTTGTCTTAAATCGTTTATAGCTATGAACTTGCCAAATGAGGATCTGTGGGACGAAACCAACTGCAGCTCAGCAGTTTGTCAGCATCCACAATGCTGGGCATCTCTCCGACGGATTGAGAGGGGCCATCCTAGGATCCTGGACTCTCCCTGCAAATCTTCCCAGGAGATTGATGGTGTGTTGGCTAGCCTTTGTCATTTTCTTCACAAAGTCCTTACACTATTTCTGTTTGCTTCCCTTTCTCCAGGCAGTAGGTTACATGTTTTGTTCTGGTCTGCTTTCTTAGATAAACTCCCGACACTCACCATTGTCAATATCATGGATAGCTGCCTGTGGACCAAGAAGAGGATGGCTCAGCGACAGTCACCTAAATTTACCTTCCCTAAGGAGCGGGAGCGGTCTTTATTGTTGAAACCAGCTTCCAGGCGTTACAGCAGGTGAGTGTTTCTCTTATCCACACAGAGGACTCTGGGAATGATGGGTTTAAAAGGAAATACTAAGAGCTGGAGATGTAGCTCAGTAATAAAATCCCTTTGCTCAGCACATACAAGGCTTTGAGTTTGATCCCCAGTGTTACAAAAAACAAAATAGCACAATGGAACACACCCAAACTTAAGTAAGTAGAAAACAGGGGAGGAGAGCCCAAAGGAAAGAGTCCCATGTGTGTTCCAGAAGCAGGGTAGTTCCAGGCTATATTGGTGCCCATGCCAAATACCATTGCCTGAAAGGTAGGACTAAGAAAATCTTTGTCACAGAATTCTGGAGGCGAGAATTTCTAGGTCCCTCCCTTAGGAGATGACATCTTGTCCTTCAGTCTTCTTGGTCTGTCTTAACCCTATTTTCATTTTATAAGCATATTAGTCCTATTGGATAAGGACCCTTCCACAGGACCTCATCTTATTTTAGTTATCTCTTCAAAGAGTTCTGTCTGTAAGTATAGTCACTCTGAAGTACTCAGCGAATGAACCCTAGGTGTCGGGGCACAATTTAGATCTGCTCTCCTCCTCTTTAACACTTTCACATTGTGACCTCAGATTAATGCTTTGCCCATCCCCTCACTCAACTCCTTCCTTCAAATCTGGTCATTCTAGAGTTGTAGCCTCTGTATTGCTGGACTCCTCTCTACTCGTGGTCCTCACTCTCTGATGTCAGCTTTTTCTCAGAGTCAAACTGGCTTTTCTGATGGTGACTTCTCTCTCTAGCACTGTGACCATGCAGTCTTCCCAACCTTAAAGAGTCCGTTCCCTCTGATCTGCTTCATAGCATTCCTGGAGTGGCTTTTACTGCCACAGGAGGTCCTGCATTCCTGGTGGACCTCTTCTTATGTGTCTCTCTTCCTTGTTTAGTAGGTTCCAGCTATGTTGCCCTTTCTGTCTGTCACATACTCCACACTTCCCACCCCACAGCTCATCCACCTACAGTTTGCTTCCTAGACTGGGGTTTTGCAACTCACCGTTACTCACACTTTGGGAAGAAAGCTATTACTAGGGTCTGTGCTCTTTGTCACTGAGCTTCATTCCTGTCTCTGCTCTCTGCAGGTAGTACTACCTCTCCTGCAGCTTTGACAACCTAAAATAATCCATACATTGCCAGATGTCCCTTGGGGGCAGTACTACCTCTCCTGCAGCTTTGACAACCTAAAATAATCCATACATTGCCAAATGTCCCTTGGGGGCAGAGTTGCCCGTTTGAGAAAATTACCCTAGATCCCCCTACAGCTAACTCTTCCTTGTCATCTAGTTTGAATGTAAGAATTGCTTTTTCAAAGAGGTGAGCACGTCTTTAAAATTTCCCATGAACACAAATGACCACCATTTGATTTGGCTTCTTTTGCCTTGCATCCTGCTCTGAGAAGCCTTTTATTGATTTGCTTGCCTTGTGCCACAAAACACAGCTCTCACTTTAAAGGGAATGCAAGCTGGTTGTGGTGGAACACTTAATCCCAGCACTCAGGAGGCAAGAAGCTGATCTCTGTGAGTTTGAAGCCAGCCTGGTCTACAGAGTGAATTCCAGGACAGCTAGGGCTACACAGAGAAACCCTGTCTCAAATAACAACAACAAAAAGGAACATAAGATTGTTCATTCTTGAGTCAAATATGAGTGACCACGGCCTGAAACACAGAGGTTACAACAAAGCAGGAGAGGTCTCTGTTATGATCTCAGGGGCTGCAGGATGACATTCTTCCTTAGCTCTGGGGTGGTAATGATCTGTTACCAAATCTCAAAAGGTTTCACCTGATGGCTATAGCATGTTAGGTCAGACACAGAGCTGGACAGCAAATGGTTATGAAAGGAATATGAATATGAAAGGAAAGCCAAGAAAATTTGGTTCTGGATCTGTAACATCCCAACTTCTCCACAATCCCAGTCATTCCTTCAGAACATTTATAGACTTTTTCAATATAGATAAGACTTTGGGGACATCAGTCCACAGTCTCCCTCCATTAAATGTCAGTGTTGGAGGCTGGAGAGATGACTTAAAGGTGAAGAGCACTGGCTGCCCTTCCAGGGAACCCAGGATGGATTCCTTGCCAGAGTTCTATTCCTTCCTGTGTCTCCAACAGTACATGGCATGGAGTGGAAGCTCAGTTTTCTGACGAATAAACGAATATGGCCTGCTCCATTGTCAAGGCTGAGTTTTACCTCTTCTTCCAAATCCTTCCGTAGTGATTGTTCCCTCCATCTTGTGGATGTGCTCCAGCCCTCCATCTTCTTGCACCCCTGGATTTTAAGCCCCCTTAAGCAGGAGTCACAGCATCATTTGCTTAGTCACACGTGCAGCTGACAGATGTGTTTCTAGAGGGGAGGTCAGGGTATCCAGTGGAGCCCTGAAAGGACTGCTGCCTACTGCTATGGAAGCCCAGGAAAGAGTTTCTGTCGTAGGGCACTGTTATCTGCACAGAGAGCATCGATCCCCAGCCCTCAAGTTAGAGCAGTGTATTGAAGGGGAGGCTTGTATGTGGGAAGCTGGCAGGGAGAAAATCTAAACTACAGGACTAACACATACAGGGGCCTACAAGGGGGAGGACATTCTTCCAGAGTTTGGAACATAGAATAGCAATGATATGGGCTCAGAGTTAAGGCTGAGCTGTAGAAAATGGCACTGGGAATTAAGGTCTCTATCACATGAGACCTCAGGATGAGTGGAATCTTTGTTTGCATACTTCCATATTACTCTTTCATTCTTAAACTTAAGGTGTCTTAAAAAATAAGGAAGAAATGATGTGAAACACTACAGGTTGTCTCTCTTTTGTGTGCGTGTTTGTGTGTGTATATACAAGCATGTGTGTATGACACTGCATGTGTGGAGGTCAGAGGACAACTTTTGGGGGTCAGGGACCAAGGTTAGGTTGCCAGGCTTGCACAGCAAGTGCTTCTACCCTTGAGCCATCTCGCTGGCTCTTGCTACACTGTTGTTTCAGGTGCTGTACCTGTTTCTCTGTAGGTGGAAGGACACACATAGGCTATGGATTGAGTTTGTCAAGTGCAGTCTACAGTAGCTGTATAGGACTACCTGTGTTTATTTGGTTAATAGTAAATCTTGGGGCTTCATAGTAAGTGGATGGGTTTTATTCAGAGCATAAACTTTGCTATTCCATTGACTTTTTCTTTCTTTTAAGATCTATTTTATGCATGAGTTATATCTGTATGTACACTTTAAAGCCAGAAGGTGGCATCAGATCCCACTAGAGATGGTTGTGAGCCACCATGTGGTTGCTGGGAATTGAATTTATGACCTCTGAAAAATCAGCCAGTGCTCTTAACTGTTGAGCCATCTTTCCAGCCCTGGCTTTATTTTATTTTATTTTATTTTATTTTATTTTTTACTCTGTTTCATGCTTGGAACTCGTGTCTTCCAGGTCTCAGAAGGCTTTCTATGACAAAGGTGTAGCCAGTTGCTCTAGACCTCCTAAAGTAAGTCACAGTTGGTTCCTCAACATTTTCTCTTTATTAGTGGGAATATTTTGCCCTTGAAATTGTTCTTTCTTCAAAATGTTTATTCTCTGTGTATGGTTGTATGTGTATGTCCCCGTATGTCTGTGCACCACATATATGCCCAGTGCCTTCCAAAGCCAGAAGAAGGCGTTTGGATCCCCTGGAGCTGGAGTTACAGACGGCTGTGAGCTACCATCTGGGTGCTAGGAATTGGACCTGGGTCTTATTCTCTGAGTCATCTCTCCAGCCCCAGCATCATAAAATGAGGAGGATAAGAGCTGTCTTTAGCGTATGCTAGGCTCTCTGCTAACAGCTCCACACACTACATTGTCTTTAGAAACCTCAGATGCATGGGAGTGATCTGTGAATATTTGGAATAGGTAGGGATTTCTCTCTGTTCTTTTTTTTTTTTGTTTTGTTTTTGTTTTTTTTTTGATTTTTTTTATTGAGAAAAGGAGAAAAAAAAAAACAAGTTTCCACCTCCTCCCAGCCTCCCATTTCCCTCCCCCTCCTCCCACCCTTCTCCCCCTCCTCCCACCCTTCTTCCCCTCCCCCCACTCCTCTCCCCCTCCCTCTCCAGTCCAAAGAGCAGTCCGGGTTCCCTGCCCTGTGGTAAGTCCTAGGTCCTCCCCCCTCTGTCCATATCTAGGAAGGTGAACATCCAAACTGGCTAGGCTCCCACAAAGCCAGCACATTAAGTAGGATCAAAACCCCGTGCCATTGTCCTTGGCGTCTCATCAGCCCTCATTGTTCGCCATGTTCAGAGAGTCCAGTTTTATCCCATGCTTTTTCGGTCACAGTCCAGCTGGCCTTGGTGAGCTCCCAGTAGATCAGCTCCACTGTCTCAGTGGGTGGGTGCACCCCTCGTGGTCTCGACTTCTTTGCTCATGTTCTCCCTCCTTCTGCTCCTCATTGGGACCTTGGGAGCTCAGTCCAGTGCTCCAGTGTGGGTCTCTGTCTCTATCTCCATCCATCACCAGATGAAGGTTCTATGATGATATGCAAGATATTCGTCAGTATTACTCTAGGATAGGGTCATTTCAGGTTCCCTATCCTCAGCTGCCCAAGGAACTAACTGGGAACCTCAGCTTGGGCACCTGGGAGCCCCTCTAGGGTCAAGTCTCTTGCCCACCCTTAACTAAGAATTGTGGTTCCGTGCTCCCCTATCCACCCTTCCTTTATCCCAATCCTCCTGTTTCCCCAAGTCCCCCCCTCCTTCCCTTCTAACTTTTCTCTCCCCATCTCCCCTTACCCCCATCCCACCCCACCCCCAAGATCCCAATTTTCTCCCCGGCAATTTTGTCTACTTCCCTTAGCCAAGAGGATAACTATATGTTTTTCCTTGGGTTCACCTTCTTACTTAGCTTCTTTAGGTTCACCTATTGTAGACTCTGTGACCCTTATTTATGGCTAGAAACCAATTATGAGTGAGTACATCCCATGTTCATCTTTTTGGGTCTGGGACACCTCACTCAGGATAGTGTTTTCTATTTCCATCCATTTGCATGCAAAATTCAAGAAGTCATTGTTTTTTACCGCAGCGTAGTACTCTAGTGTGTATATATTCCATACTTTCTTCATCCATTCTTCCATTGAAGGGCATCTAGGTTGTTTCCAGGTTCTGGCTATTACAAATAATACTGCTATGAACATAGTTGAACAAATGCTTTTGTCATATGATAGAGCATCTCTTGGGTATATTCCTGTTCTTATATAGAACATTTTCAGCTTTTAAGTAAGCATTCTTATTTCATATCCAGAGAACTTAGGTTGCCAAAATGTCATGCTTAAAATGGGCCTTAAGGTCATCTAGTCTGATGCCTGCAACTTTAAAAACTGTGATCCATGGTTAGACACGGATTTTATATACATGTATGAAAATGTCATAACGAAACCCATTATTTTATATGCCAACTAAAAATAATGCTAGATTTTGCAGTCAAAAAGAGCATCAGAAAATTTTTACCTTCCCATAGGATGAATATTCTGATATTTCCTGTCTTGTTCTCTCTCTTTCTCTCTCTCCTTGCTCCTCTCTTTCTTGTTTTTTTTTTTCCTTTTTCTTTTTTTGAGACAGAGTCTCATTATGTAGCCCCAGGTAGCTTGGAACTTATTATGTATATTAGGCTGGCCTGGAACTCACAGAGATACCCGTGCCTCCACCTCCCCAGGACAGTCAGTTCTGATCAGAAGGCAAGACTTAAACAGAATATGGACTAGATGATTCATAGGATTTCCTTGAACCCTAGTGCTGTGTGATTGATCTCAGGGGTGGGAGAAATTAACATGCTAACTTATATGGATTTCTGTAATTATAGACAGGGTTAAACTAAAGGAAGAAACCTTGATTACCTGTACTCAGTATGTCCCTGGTTCCAAAATGTGGGCTGCCTTACCTACAGGGAATCCAGTCTTTGCAGTGGAGTGGCAGAATAAGTAGAGTCCCTGTAGGGTTGCCTCAAGATAGCTTCATATGAAATGGGTTTTTCTAAATTCTACACTAATGTCATGCAGAAGCAGGGAATGTTATTGTTTAAAACTTCTACCCCTTGAGAAGTACTTGTATTGCTATCTGATGTAGGAGGGTTTTTTTTTTAAAAAAAATTTTTTTTCTGAATCATGAAATGTTTTGGTGAATATAACAATATAGCATTTGGTGTATGGCCCCAGCCTCCTGCTGGTGCTCAGTCCCAGACCACTGCACACCTTTTCCTAGCTTTCAGTGTTGAATTTGAATGAGGCAAAACTTCCTTTCTCCGAAGATGTCAGTAACATGGTGGTAACCTGGGTTCCAGAAGAAGTGGAGAAGAACGTGAGGTGAGCATCCTGTCTAAAACTTAGCCGCCGTGGTACCCATACTCTCTAAGTTCCCTGTAGGCTTCTGCGACCCCCTTTTCATCTCCTTGTTAGCTACCTCATTGTAAGCAAAACAAAAACAAAACAATAGATTTCTCATTCATATCAATCTTAAGAATTTCTTTTCCACTTTCGCTTTGTGACCAAATTATCCTTCTTTATATATGCATCGTGTGTGTGTGTGTGTGTGTGAGAGAGAGCATGAACGTGTATGTGTGCTGTCACCAACAAGAGCCATTAAAGTTCCTTTTCTTTCTTGTAAAGAAATTGTGGGGGTGGGTGGGCCTGGGAGAGAATGGTGGTCGTATGAAAGAAACTGAAAACATAGCGTAGCTTCCCGCCATCTCCACGCTTGTCATTCACAAATGTCTGTAGTGCTTCTATTTTAAAATGTCTGGGAATGAGTTCTGGTTTTTTTATTTCAAGCTCAGTTGGAAAGATTTCTGCTTTTTCCAGGTGGCTTGAGAAGAAGAGGAAGAAGCTGGGAGAGGTGAGTTTCATCTTTGCCCCTTATGAAATGATACTGTAGAACTGACAGGGGTTCTTTAGGAGTAGCCACAGACATCTTCAGATCCCTCCCTATCTATGCTCTGTGGGAAGGTAAGAAATACTTGAAGAGAGGACGGAAGGAAGCAGTGGCTATCAAGGGGAACTTCTGCCAATCAGAAGCAAATTCCCAGTGTGATGGGATAGTATTCCAGTGGATCAGGAGTTTTTATGGCCTGGGCCTCCAACCCCAAGCTTGCCTTTCTCGTAAATATGATCTTATGTCCCTGGAAGTAGTTCCTGCACCATGTCCTTTCTTGACCAACTCCCACTTTCTGTCTGGTACCCAATTGGATTAGTGTTGTTAGTTTGTTCAGTGGATAAGTGAACGGCCTCTTCAGAAAAACAAATTGATCCTGGCTTTGTATCATTGGAACAGCATGTTAGAAGCCCAACAAGGGAGAAACTGGGTGTCCTTCATGGAGGAGAGAAGGTGGGAAAAGTTGAAGTAGGTCTTTGTGTTATTTTGTTGTTGTTGTTGCAATCACCAAAATTCCCAAGAGAACAACTTCACAGGAGGAAAACCTTCTGCTGGCTCAAGTTTCAGAGGGCTCACAGCAAGTGGTTGCTTGGCCTCAGGTGCCTGGGCAGACTTTGGGCTGGTAGGAGCATGTGGCAGAGGCTGTTGGATGATTGGCAGACTGGGTGCAAAGAGAGTGGGTGAGTCAGAGGCTGGGGAAAGCTGTGGCCTCTAGGGCCACGTCTCCAGTTGCCACTGCTGCCCCCTAAGTTCCACCTCCCCTTTACTGCGCCCCATTTGTGCCATCATATTATGAACCCATCAAGGGATTAATCCACTCATGACATCAGTGGCCTCATGGTCTAATCATTTCTGGAGTCCTTTCAGACACACCCAGAGGGTGCTTTGCTAATCTTTTTAACATTTTTATTAGTTGTTAGTGTGTGTGTATGATCAGAGGACAACTCTTAAGAGTCGATTCTCTCTTTCCATCATGGCTTCCAGATTGTGCAGCAAGTGTTTTTACCCACTGAGCCCTGTCACCTGCTGCTCTCAGTGTTTTATTTTATTTGTTTATGTTTTATGTATGAGGGCTCTGCATGTACACCTGCATGCCAGAAGAGGGCATCAGGTCTATTGTAGATGGTTACGAGCCACCATGTGGTTGCTGGAATTGAACTCAAGACCTCTGGAAGAGCTGCCACTGCTCTTAACCCCTGAGCCATCTCTTCAGGCTCACCTCAGTGGTTTTTTTGTTTGTTTGTTTGTTTTAATTCCGTCAAATTGACACAGTCTGGAAATGAGGAGTTTCATTTGCCAGGGTGGAATGTTGGGAGGAGAATGCTTCAGAGAGTGACTTGCATGGTTTCTTCCAGAAAAGCAAGCCATCTCTGTATTTTTCTGGAAGGCAGTATACGTCAACACACTTGAGAAGTCCGGAGGTGACTGTGCCTCCTCCCTCCCCAGTGCACTTATTTGACCAATTAAGTTCTGAAGCCATACCTCTATTTACCCAAGTGGACATGCTTCCCCAGGATCTCCTGAAGGAATGGTGAGTATTATGGAGTCAGTGAGGAGAGCCATAGCCCTGCTCTTTATTGAAGTTGAAAAGGGCAGAGCCATATGCTTTGAGAACAGGGAGCAAGCTCGACCCTACTTGTTTGGATTACTGACATGCAGGGTGACAGTCATCACTGCCATCATTCATCCCGCCCTGACTGTCCACTGGGCTCCAGGCTAAGCCTATTAGGTGGCCTCTCATTTGAATTCCTGTTCTCCTTCCCCCCCCATTGATTAATTATGGACATTTGTCCATTTGGGAGGTATAATGGTGTGTGTAGTTTGGCGTGTGACAGCCTTTGAATTGCATATTGAAACTTAACTGGCTTTGTGAATTATTGGTAACTTATTTAGCTCATTTCTGCCTAGCTTTCCTCATCTGCAAACTGAGGAGGATGATAATGTCTGTCCTTAGGTGCTGTAAGGGGTTAGTGGTATAAAGCACAGGAATCTGGTATAGAGTCAGCCATTAACTGAGTGGAAGACATGTTACTGAGAGAGACCCACGCAAGTCTTTCTAGAGCCCAAATGGAACTTTCTTTAAAGCCCCTTTTCTTTCTCTCAAGCTCCACTCTCTGGGAAGAGCCGACTGGGAAGTTTCTGACTGTCTAGATGTCTCTGTCCTCTTTAGCATTTTGGCACATGAGAAAACCATGACTTGTCCTGAGGTAAAGATAGAGTTGGCCAAGATGAAAAAGAATCTTCCTCTGGAAAGGACCCGCCCCGACAGCGCTCTCTCTTCTAAGATGTATCTAACTGTGCACCGCCTGACCCTGCAAGTAAGAGCCGTGGTGTCTCGGAGGAGAAGGCCTGTCTTTAAGACAGGAAGATTTGGCTGTCTGCTATCTTCGTTCTGCCCTGCAACTTTGGGCCCAGGCCTTGCAGAGCGGAGGGCTGGGTTATATGGGAGTGAAAGCCAGTATAGGGGGAGGGGCAAGGGGAGCAATGTCTCTGGGTCTTCTGGACCCTGTTTTCAACTCCTTTCCTTTCTTCCTCGGACCTTGGTAGAAAGCTGCTGCCAAATACCTGTTTCTCAAAACATGCTTATAGACTAGGTCAGTGCGTGCTTGGGGCAGAGAAAGACCCACACAGGAGCTTCTTGTGCATTTTGTTTCTGGCAGAGACCATCGTTGAGGTACCCTGAACATCTGAGGAAGCTGCAGTACAACCTGAAGAGAGCCGAAGGATCTTCAGGTACATCCTCCCGTCGGCCCCTGCACTGCCATTGTGTTCTCTCATGTCACTTGGTCCATGTTCAGGTCTCTCTCTTGCCACAGTCACACCGAGTCATGCGGAGAACTCAGGAGACTCCAGTTTCAGAGCAGCTTCTTGCTTGGTCCTTGCCAGGGAAGCAGAGTACCATAGTGGGGCAGGTCACAGTAGGTAGTCTAGCAGAAGGTGTGGGCTCTCAGTCAGGGAGAGGGCTGAGCTGGCCTCTCTGGTTACCAGGTTACAAGAAGCAGCAGAAGCAGCAGCAGAGGAAGGTGAAAACCTCTACTGAAATGCAGGTATAGTAGTGAAGGAAGTCTCTTGGGTGGGGGTACAGTGAGGACTGGGAAGGGGTAACTGAGAGGAGGGGTTCTCCCCTATCTGTCGGGTGTGGACGTGACATTACTATTTGGCTGTCATTTAAGTTCTTTCTCCCCTGTCTGTCGGGTGTGGATATGACATTACTACCCAGATGTCTTTCTCTTTGCAAAAGTTTTCTTTGCTTCCAAAAGTCCTAATTCAGTTCCTTATGTTGGTTTCAGGAGGCTAAGAAGACAGTCAAGAGTGATGTGGAGAGAGAGCCTAGTATGTACAGGTTGACGTCTATAAACCCTCCCTTTGCTCAGTCAAGTGCTGGCGTCCTGGGCTGTAGTGAAGGCAGCAGTCAGGCATGCTTTTGTCATTGTAAAACTTGCCTTTGTCAGGCATTCAGAATTGTTCTGGAAATACTCAGTCTGGCTGACTGGTCTGCCCCGAGTCATCCTTGAACTAACTAGTAACTGAACAAGCAGGTTAGCTGTATGTCTACTTCACACGGGCGTTCGAGAGATGGCTGATTCATAGTTGTATTTTCTTCAGAGCTTCTACCAGTATATCACAGGCTGAGGTGGGAGGGTTGGAAGTTTGAGGGTTACATAGACAGATCCTGTCTCTCAAGAGCCCTCTGGTTTCCCTACCAAAAGCTGGAGAGTTCTGGGGCTCACTGGGTAGTCAACAGATTGTATCAACAGTAGCCAGTACTCAACAGGCAGCCTTTTTAAACCAGTGTTGATGTTGAAACCCAGAATAGTACCTCTGTTTATAGAACTCTGATCTCATATGACTGAAGGGTACATGGAACACTGTCTGGCTGACATTTCTCAGCTTGAATGCAGAGTAGGAAAGGCCAAGGAAGACTCTTCTAGAATCTTTTAAGATTGTTCTGCCTTGCTCAGACTGTATTTCTGGCTTTACTTTGCAAACAACCAAATTCTCAGAATTCGTTGTGGAATCTGGGGTCCTGAGAGGGCTCAGGTGAGACGTCCCTGAGAAAGATGCCGTCCTCTTGCTTCGCGTCCTACGTTCTCTGTATCACTCTATCTGTTAGCCTGGGAGTTCATATCCATGATGATCACTCCCACAGTTCTCTTCTGGTACCTTTTGTGCTTCTTCCTGATGCTCCCAATAAGAGCTGTTTTGCTTGGGTGACTGGTATGCCTCTGTAAGTTACGATCTCAGAGCAGTGGCTGTCCTCCCTGAGATGGACTTTACAGAGAAGACAATGTGTGAATTGGATCCTGATGTGGGGAAAGGATTCCTGGAATTGAGAGCAGCCTATGAAGACACATCTTGCCTAGTCTAACTGCTTAGAGTAGCTATGAGGGCTTAAGGGAGAGTGGAGTCCTACATGGACTCTCTGCACCTGTATTTGCCCTTTAGGCTCCAGGTCAGTATGTCCATCCTGACTACACACTGATGCCACCTTAACACCCATCCTGAACCCACATTCGAATTTCTAGAATTGAGGACCCAGGTATGTTAAAGCTTCCCAGTCCTGCTAATGTGAACTTAGCTGAGAACCAGTGCTCACGGGAGCATGATAAGTGCTCTGTTTCAGCAGAATATTCGGAAGCTGTTCATCTAGAGAAGGTTGAGAAAGAGAGGATGGGTGCGTTCAGGGTGTGCTTGTGAAAACTGTGTACGTAAAAGAAACACCCTAGGGCCTGTATTCAGAAACTACTATGGGCCTGTTGGGGTATCCCCAGAGGAGGGCAGTCACATTCTCACACAAGGGATAGTCATGGATGGAAGCCGAAATAGCAGCAGCCTCTTGATTTCTTTTTGAGACAAGTTCTCACTGTGTAGCCCAAGCTGGCCTGGAACTCACTAGTAGATCAGGTTGACCTCAGACTCTCGATCCTTCTTCCATTGCTTCTAAGTGCTGGGATGACGGGCGTACACTGCCATGCCTGCCTTAGAGATCCAGTTTCTTTTGCTGCTGATAATGGCAGGGATCCACTTTGCACCTCTTTGAGGAATTCTGGGTCTCTGTGTCTCTGTCTGTCTGTCGCTTTTGTTGAATGCAAGTTACGTATTGCTTTCTTCTTGTATTTTCCAGTTGTCCTCCCTTGTATTTACTCTTTCCTTTCCCTACATGGTAAGACTTGACTTTTCCTCTCACCTGGCTGGGGCAAGGCCTGCATGTACAGTTGTGTCGTCAGCTTTTGTCTGCTCTACTTGTTTAGCAGATGGCACATTTCTTCCTGAAATCCTGGACTGCTTCATCACTTTGATGACTTCTGAGATGTCCCTGTACAACATGAACTTTCTCATCCTGTAATGGGCATAGACTGAACATTACACTTCTGTCTCAGTTCTTTGGATAGTTCTATGGTTCTTGCTTCAGTCAGAAGTTATAAAGAGATTGGACTTTATTTGGTTCCTGCCTCTCCAGCAATGGCCTCAAAGAGGCGTGTGTCTCTCTCTTTAAATTTAAATTTTATTTTATGTTTATGTGTACCTGTGGACCCTGTGGATGTGGTGCCCAAGAAAGCCAGAAGAAGACATCGGATGCTCTGGGACTAGAGTTTCTATTTATTTATTTGTTTGTTTGTTTGTTTATTAATTATAGATTTCTGCCTCCTCCCTGCCACCGCCTCCCATTTCCCTCCCCCAAACAACTCCCCCTCCCTCAGCAGCCTGAAGAGCAGTCAGGGTTCCCTGTCTTGTGGGAAGTTCAAGGATCTCCCACCTCCTTCCAGGTCTAGTAAGGTGAGCATCCAAACAGCCTAGGCTCCCACAAAGCCAGTACGTGCAGTAGGATCAAAACTCAGTGTCAATGTTCTTGAGTTCTCAGCAGCTCTCATTGTCTGCTATGTTCAGCGAATTCGGTTTTATCCCATGCTTTTTTTAGACCCAGTCCAGATGTCCTTGGTGAGTTCCTGATAGACCATCCCTCAGTGTCTCAGTGTGTGGGTGCACCCCTCGTGGTCCTGAGTTCCTTGCTCGTGCTCTCTCTCCTTCTGCTCTGATAGTTATGAACTTCATTGTATATTCTGGGATGTGAACTTGGGTCCTCTGGAAAAAAAGCAACTAGTTCTCTTAACCACTAAGCCATCTCTCCAGTCCTCTTCCTACTTTTTTTTTTTTTTGAGACAAGTTCTCATGGTGTAGTCCCAGCTAGCCTGGAGCTCGATATGTAAATCAGGCTGAGTTGGAACTCACCTGCTTCTGCCTCCTGAGGGTTGTGTGCCTTACCACTGCTGGCACTGAGTCTCTTGGCATATGCTTTATTCTCTAGTAGACGTGGTTACAACCTAGGTAGACAGGACCACAAACAGCTCAGAAGGCTTCACATGGCGTATGCATATTTTGAAGCATCATATGGAAACTCATAAATAGATACAATATTTTTTATACATCAGTTATATAAAAAAGATGCTCCTTGACAGAAATGGAATTTAGAAGGTCTAACTCCCTTTATCTGCCAGCAAGGCCTCATCTTGTCCTGCCTAGGGAGCTACTTTAGGGGTCAGCCAGAAGTCCAGCAGTGGGGCATGAAATGCCAATAAGAAGAGGATTGAACCTACTTTGTGTTACTAGGCCCAAGAATCCCATCAAGACAGGAAAGTGAGCAAAAGCAGAAGGAGCAGGAAGAGGAGGGGAAGAAAGTCAGCGTGAAGCATGTGAGTATGCCCCGAGACCCCTGCAGCCCAGTTTTGATCCCCTCCTGCTGTTAGCAAATATCAAAGTACAGGCAGAGATACCTATTCAGTTCCTTTTTTTGTTGAGATGGGATCTTGCTATGTAGCCCAGGATGACTTCATACTTGATGATCTTCCTACTTCAGTCTCCAGAGGACTATGATCACAAGCTCATGTCACCATGCCTAGCCATGATGTGTGGTTTCCAATAAGTCAGGGTTGACTGGACAGTCAGTCATTCTTCTCTTATTTGAGATCATTCAGTGCCCCTGGAGGGAGGGCTATTAGCCAAGTTGCCTATGTTCTCACCCATGATTTCTCTTTATGTAATTTATTAGTGCTTATTGAAAGACTAGTCACTTTTTATATTTTAAAAATACATTATTTTATGTCTATGTTATTGAGAGAAACAGAGAGAGAGAGAGAGAGAGAGAGAGAGAGAGAGAGAGAGGCCACAAGAGGACATCAGATCACTGGGAACTGGAATTGGAATTGTGGATAGTTATTTGCTTCCTGACATGGGTGCTGGGGACTGAACACTGCAAGAGCAATATATGTTCTTAACTGCTGAGCCATCTCTCGGTTTTTTAAATTATTAATTTTTTTTAGACACTCCATAAAACAGTGTTACTTCTTGTACCATTTATTGACTAAAGTAGCCACCATTTCACATAAATTTCCAGGAGTGAATTTTCTTGGTGAGAGCAGTCTGGCAGTTCTGGAGGCAAGCTTCCTGGAAATGGGGATAAGTGGGCCCTGGCTTCATCTAGGTGGCCTGGAAAACAAAGAATGTGATAAAGGCTTGATTTCTGTCCTGGGGCTCTTTATTCTGCCTTAGATGTTAATTTCCCCAAGAAAACTGTCTTTCAGAAAGTTCCTTTGATTTGCTAGATTTACATTTCTTCTGCTTACCCCCATGAGTTTAGGTTTCCATAGATGACTCAGTGGCATATGACTTGGACACCTACTACACAGACTACTACACCAGTCCAGAGAGTAAGTGCCTGAGAACAGGAGAGCCGACCCTGTGCTGGCTAGGATGGCTGACTTTCTGGAGAGGAGGAGCAGGGATGGGGGGAGGAGGAGAAGGGATGGGGGGGGGAGGAGTACAGTCCTTATGCTTTGGAGGGGTCCTAAAGAGAGCCAGTCTGTTCTAAAATGCCTCTTGTTACAGTTATTTGGGAGAAATACTCCATGCTATTAATGGTTGGGTCTTCTTTTAGGTCCTGTAATATTTGAGTCAGATTACAAGGACATGAGTGATGTGGATGAGACTATGCTGAGAATGCTTCCTTCCAGCCAAGACAGCAGTCCCAGGAGTATGTCTGGAAGTGTGGACAGAACCGGCTGGAACCCTGATCTCAAACTGCTGAGGATTCTTCAGGCCAGTGTTGAGGAAGATGAGGAGAACCATCTTTCTAGGGCGCAGAGTGAGGCGTCTCTGGATGCTTAGGCTGGGGATGTCATACGGGGCAGCCTACCAGAACAGTTCTTGGTATTTTGAGGACAATGACCTTGGACATTGTTCTCTGGATTCCTCCAACAGGATGAGGGCTTAGAGACCTTGCTTTTTTTACTTGCTTTACAACTCCAAAATGAGTGAGAAAAAAAAAAAAAACCTTAGTTCCGCTAAATATAGGAAACTTTTCCAGGGCAGATTATTTCCACTATTAAACCCAATCCCTTATCAAAGGGCTTGTTCTCTGTTTCCAGGAAGAGAGGAGGTAGGTGCTTCCTTGTGTCTGTTTTCTGGGTACCTTTTATTGCTCTGAAATCTTTGTAGTGGTAGGAAGCTAGACTCAGCTATGGGAACCTTTATAATATCCCTACATACTCTGCTCATTTCCTGGAGATGCTGTCTCTTGGTAACGGGGCCTGCACCATTATCAAGTGGGAATCACTGTGGGCTGCTCACACCTTAGAGTTCATCTTAGCTACAAATAATTCAATATTGAAAAAAAGCACTAAAAATCCAAAAATTATTTCATTACACAGAACTAATACTGATCGCTTGATTTCACATATCCAAGCATATTCAATTTTTCATGTCTTATTAAGTTTTTTTACAGTTGACATATTCGTATTAGAATTCAAATAAAATTTATAAGTTACATTTTCTCAGTATGCTCTAATCTCTTTTAATTTGTACATCCCCCTCATTTTTTCTTTCTCTTTTCCTAGAATTCATTCCAACTCTAAAGAACTTAACAAAATTTCTAGTTTCTAAGAAATCTAGTCATGCTGGGCAGTGGTGGCGCACGCCTTTAATCCCAGCACTCAGGAGGCAGAGGCAGGTGAATCTCTGTGAGTTCGAGGTCAGCCTGGTCTACAAGAGCTAGTTCCAGGACAGGCTCCAAAGCTACAGAGAAACCCTGTCTCGAAAAACCAAAAAAAAAAAAAAAAAAAAAAAAAAAAAAAGAGAAAGAGAAATCTAGTCTTCAGGGAAATTTCAGTGTCCATAAAGACAAAGACCCAGAATTCCAGAGTCTCAGGAGCCTTCTAACTTGGTTTTTGGATGAAATTTTTTCCATTGTGTTTAGCCCATAAAAAACCTTTACTATTAAAGGCTGAAATCCTTTAACCTGTAAAATTTCAAAATTGCATAAAAAGTAAAGGGAATATAATATAATATAGCAAAACTCTACCTGGGGCATTGGTAAGTTTTTTTTTAAAGGCCTTTGGTTGGGTTGGACCACATACTTTAGAAAGACCTACTCTTGCTTTGTTTTGCTTTTCTAACTAATGTTTTTCATGGATGGAGAAGACCAATGACAAGCTTACCTTCTTTTAAAAATGTAACTCTTAAAGTTCTTCGAGAACTTCATAATGCATACCATGTATTTTGATCATATTGACCTCTGTGTCTCCCAAGCATACCTTCTTGAAGTCTCATTTCTAGAATTCCCTAACTAAATGGTCGCACAGTTGCTTCCTGGCCTCTGCAAGGCTCTTTCCTGAGCCTGCCAGCTATATGTGTGCTGCTGGGTTTGAGGCGCTTAAAAGAGGTCTGGTTAGAGGGCATGAGGGCTGGAGCATCTGCAGGTGTGACTGATGAGAGCAGGAGCCCGAGACATGAAGAACGCTGTGTACTTAGGCTGTCAGGTGTGGCATCTCCCAAAGCTGTGAGGCTTGCATGATGATGAATATGGACTGGTGGCTTAGTTACTTTTCTATTACTGTGATAAGCCACAGTGACCAAGGCAGTTTATAAAACAAAATGTTTAATTTGTTATCACAGTTTTGGTGACTTTGAGCCCACGATGGCAGCAAGAACCACTGAGAACTCACATCTTGATCTGAGAGTGTAAGGAGAGAGGAGAGAGCACTGGGTATTGTGCGAGTTCTTTGGAGCCTGGACCCCAGTGACACACCTCCTCCATCAAGGCCATACATCCCAATCATTCCCAAACAGTTCCACCAACTGGGGCCGAATATTCAAACGTATGGGCCTGTGGGAGCCATTCTTATTCATAACACCACAACTGATCAAGTAGGAAAGTGTGTGGTATCTTGACTTGTAATTCTTCCACGCACAAACATACTCAGTAGAACTGGTTTTATACTCTTCTCCTGGATCCTGTAATAGTTAGGACGGGGCAGGTGAGATGAGTCGGTGTAAAGCACTTGCTGTGTGGAACTGAAGACCCCAAGCTGGGTCCTCTGATCCCACAGTGGGAGGAGTTCCGACATGTGGATGACATGCTTCATATCTGCCTGCACTCATACATACAAACCACAGATAACACAATCAATTAAATAAAATTTAAGAAAAAGTTGGGGTGAGATTGTGCATGTCCTGTGCAGACACCCTCAACTGCTGTGAAGTAAGCTGTCTGACATGGGTCTTCCGCAAGAGCACTGTGCACCCTTAACCACCGAGCTCTCTAGGCAGCCCGTTGCTTTTCTTTGTCTAACCGTATCATCTAGTACAGTGTTAGCAGAAGTGGTGAAAGCAGACATCCTTGTCTTGTTCTTGACCTTAGGAGAAAAAAATGCACTCTTTTGCCACAAGGTTGGTGTTAGCTATAGGTCTCTTCATAGGAGTCTGTTAGATTAGAAATTCTGTCCTTCGCTTGTTGAGAATTGTTTTGTTCCTTAACTGTGAAAAGACATTGGTGTTTGTAAATTTTTTCTGTTGTAATGAGTATATATTTTTGGTTGTTTATTCTATTAATATATCACATGGATTTTTTTTCCTTTGGCTATTAAACCAACCTGCATTCCTGAGATAAATTTTACTTGATTGTGGTATATGGCTATTTTTAAGTCTTTGGATTCAATTTCCTAGCTTTTTTTTTAAAGACAGGATCTTAGTTTGTAGCTTGGGCTGGTGTATCAGTTATTATGTAGCAGAGGCTGACCTCAGACTTACAATCCTCCTGCATCAGCCTCCTGAGCAGCTGGATTATAGGCTTGAGCCGACATGCTCTATAGCCCTCTTGGATGTACCTTTCTTGTGGTGTCCCTAGTTTTGATATCAAAGACTCATTATAATAAGTGGTATATTATGTTTTTATTTGTTGGTATTCTTTGTTTTTTGGGAAAGTTGGTGAAGACATTAAATTCTTTAACATTTGGTAGAATGTGCCAATGAAGCAATATGGGTTTGGACTTTTCTTTTGGGATAGTTTTTTATTTATTTATTTGATTGTTTATTAATTATGAACTCAACCCATTGTTTTACGTCACCAGAATATTAATTTATTTTTATTTTATGTGTTTGGGAGTTTTATCTGCATGTGTGTCTGTGCATCATGTCCTTGCCTAGTGCCTTTGGAAGCTCTGGGACTAGAGTTCCAGATGTTGGTGCTGGGAACTGAACCCAGGTCTTCTGAAAGAGCAGACAGTGTTCTTAACTACTGAGCTATCTTTCCAGCCCTGTTTCTTCTTTGATCTGTTTCTTTCTTTTTTTTTTTTAAAGATTTATTTGTTTATTATGTATACAACATTCTGCCTCCATGTATGCACACAGGCCAGAAGAGGGCGCTAGATCTCATTACAGATGGTTGTGAGCCACCATGTGGTTGCTGGGAATTGAACTCAGGACCTCTGGAAGAGCAGCCAGTGCTCTTAACCACTGAGCCATCTCTCCAGCCCCCTGTTTCTTTTTTTTTTTTAAATTTATTTATTTATTAAGGATTTCTGCCTCCTCCCCGCAACCGCTTCCCATTTCCCTCCCCCTCCCCCGATCAAGTCCCCCTCCCTCATCTGCTCGAAGAGCAATCAGGGTTCCCTGACCTGTGGGAAGCCCAAGGACCGCCCACCTCTATCCAGGTCTCGTAAGGTGAGCATCCAAACTGCCTAGGCTCCCCCAAAGCCAGTACGTGCAGTAGGATCAAAAACCAACTGCGATTGTTCTTGAGTTCTCAGTAGTCCTCATTGTCCGCTATGTTCAGAGAGTCCGGTTTTATCCCAGGCTTTTCCAGACCCAGGCCAGCTGGTCTTGGTGAGTTCCCAGTAGAACATCCCCATTGTCTCAGTGTGTGGGTGTACCCCTCGTGGTCCTGAGTTCCTTGCTCGTGCTCCGTCTCCTTCTGCTCCTGATTTGGACCTTGAGATTTCTGTCCGGTGCTCCCATGTGGGTCTCTGTCTTTGTCTCCTTTCATTGCCTGATGAAGGTTAATATTCATGAGGATGCCTATGTGTTTGTCTTTGGATTCACCTTCTTATTTAGCTTCTCTAGGAACATGAATTATAAGCTCAATGTCCTTTATTTATGGCTAGAAACCAAATATGAGTGAGTACATCCCATGTTCCTCTTTTTGGGTCTGGCTTACCTCACTCAGGATAGTGTTTTCTATTTCCATCCATTTGTATGCAAAATTCAAGAAGTCATTGTTTTTTACTGCTGAGTAATACTCTAATATGTATATATTCCATACTTTCTTCATCCATTCTTCCGTTGAAGGGCATCTAGGTTGTTTCCAGGTTCTGGCTATTACAAATAATGCTGCCATGAACATAGTTGAGCATATACTTTTGTTGTATGATAGGGCCTCTCTTGGGTATATTCCCAAGAGTGGTATTGCTGGGTCTAGGGGTAGGTTGATCCCGAATTTCCTGAGAAACCGAAACACTGCTTTCCAGAGTGGTTGCACAAGTTTGCATTCCCACCAGCAATGGG
Source organism: Microtus oregoni (assembly GCF_018167655.1). NCBI lineage: Eukaryota > Metazoa > Chordata > Mammalia > Rodentia > Cricetidae > Microtus > Microtus oregoni. The sequence continues at coordinate 16,479,749 of NW_024543208.1, read as the reverse complement.
TGAGTGTACCCCTTTCTCCACAACCTCTCCAGCAAAGGCTATCATTGATGTTTTTGATTTTAGCCATTCTGACAGTTGTAAGATGGTATCTTAAAGTTGTCTTGATTTGCATTTCCCTGATCGCTAAGGAAGTTGAGCATGACCTTAAGTGTCTTTTGGCCATTTGAAGTTCTTCTGTTGAGAATTCTCTGTTCAGCTCAATGCCCCATTTTATAATTGGGTTGATTAGCCTTTTACGGTCTAGTTTCTTGATTTCTTTATATATTTTGGAGATCGGACCTTTGTCAGTTGCGGGGTTGGTGAAAATCTTCTCCCAGTAAGTGGGTTGCCTTTTTGTCTTAGTGACAGTGTCCTTTGCTTTACAGAAGCTTCTCAGCCTCAGGAGGTCCCATTTATTCAATGATGCCCTTAGTGTCTGTGCTGCTGGGGTTATACGTAGGAAGTGGTCTCCTGTGCCCATGTGCTGTAGAGTACTTCCCACTTTCTCTTCTATCAGGTTCAGTGTGTTCGGACTGATATTGAGGCCTTTAATCCATTTGGACTTGAGTTTTGTGCATGGTGATAGATATGGATCTATTTTCATTCTTCTACAGATTGACATCCAGTTTTGCCAGCACAATTTGTTGAAGATGCTCTCTTTTTTCCATTGTATACTTTTAGCTCCTTTATCGAAAATCAGGTGTTCATAGGTTTGTGGGTTAAAGTCAGGGTCTTCTATTCGATTCCATTGGTCGACTTCTCTGTTTTTATGCCAATACCAAGCTGTTTTCAATACTGTAGCTCTGTAATAGAGTTTGAAGTCAGGGATGGTAATGCCTCCAGACAATCCTTTATTGTATAAGATTGTTTTGGCTATCCTGGGTTTTTTGTTTTTCCATATAAAGTTGATTATTGTCCTCTCAAGATCTGTGAAGAATTTTGATGGGATTTTGATGGGGATTGCATTGAATCTATAGATTGCTTTTGGTAGAATTGCCATTTTTACTATGTTGATCCTCCCAATCCAAGAGCAAGGGAGGTCCTTCCATTTTCTGGTGTCTTCTTCAGTTTCTTTCTTCAATGCCTTATAGTTCTTGTCAAATAGATCTTTCACTTCCTTGGTCAGAGTTACCCCAAGATATTTTATGCTATTTGTGGCTATCGTGAAAGGTGATGCTTCTCTGCTTTCCCTCTCTGCTTCCTTATCCTTAGTGTATAGGAAGGCAACTGATTTTTTGGAGTTGATCTTGTATCCTCCCACTTTACTAAAGGTGTTTATCAGCTGTAGGAGTTCTTTGGTAGAATTTTTGGGTCGCTTATGTATACTATCATGTCATCTACAAATAACGAAAGCTTAACTTCTTCCTTTCCAATACGAATCCCCTTGATCTCCTTATGTTGTCTTATTGCTATTGCTAGAACTTCAAGCACTATATTGAAGAGGTATGGAGAGAGTGGACATCCTTGTCGTGTTCCTGATCTTAGTGGGATGGCTTTGAGTTTTTCTCCGTTTAATTTAATGTTAGCTGTTGGCTTGCTGTAAATAGCTTTTATTATATTTAAGTAGGACCTTTGTATCCCTATTCTCTCCAAGACCTTTATCATAAAGGGGTGTTGAATTTTGTCGAATGCTTTTTCAGCATCTAATGAAATGATCATATGGTTTTTTTCTTTCAGTTTGTTTATATGGTGGATTACATTGATAGATTTGCGTATGTTGAACCAGCCCTGCATCTCTGGGATGAAGCCTACTTGATCATAATGGATAATTTTTCTTATGTGTTCTTGGATTCGGTTTGCCAGTATTTTAATGAGAATTTTTGTGTCAATGTTCATGAGTGAGATAGGTCTGTAATTTTCTTTCTTGGTTGGGTCTTTGTGTGGTTTTGGTATCAGGGTAACTGTAGCTTCATAAAAGGAATTTGGCAATGACTCTTCTGTTTCTATATTGTGAAATACATTAAGGAGTATAGGTATTAGTTCTTCTTGGAAGTTCTGGTAGAAATCTGCATTGAAACCATTTGGTCCTGGGCTTTTTTTCGAAGGGAGATTTTTGATAACCGTTTCTAATTCTTCGCAAGTAACCGGTCTATTTAGATCATTCACCTGGTCTTGGTTTAGCTTTGGTATATGGTACTTATTTTAAAAAATGTCCATTTCTTTTGTATTTTCCAGTTTTGTGGCATACAGGCTTTTGTAGTAAGATCTAATGATTCTCTGAATTTCCTCTGTGTCTGTGGTTATGTCCCCCTTTTCATTTCTGATCTTATTTATTTGCGTGTTCTCTCTCTGTCGTTTAATTAGTTTGGATAGGGGTTTGTCGATCTTGTTGATTTTCTCCAAGAACCAGCTTTTTGTTTCATTGATTCTTTGGACTGTTTTCTGTGTTTCTATTTTGTTGATTTCAGCCCTCAGTTTTATTATTTCCAGTCTTCTACTTCTCCTGGGCGCATCTGCTTCTTTTTTTTCTAGAGCTTTCAGGTGTGTTGTTAAGTCCCCAATGTATGCATTCTCCGTTTTCTTTAAGTGGGCACTTAGTGCTATGAACTTTCCTCTTAGCACTGCTTTCATTGTGTCCCATAGATTTGAGTATGTTGTCCCTTTATTTTCATTAAATTCAAGGAAGACTTTAATTTCTTTCTTGATTTCTTCCTTGACCCAGGTGTGGTTCAGTAGTTGACTGTTCAGTTTCCATGAGTTTGTCGGTTTTTTGGGGGTAGCGTGGTTGTTGCCTTCTAACTTTAATCCGTGGTGATCTGATAAGACACAGGTGGACACTGATATTTTTTTGTATCTGTGGAGGTTTCCTTTGTTTCCGAGTATGTGGTCAATTTTTGAGAAGGTTCCATGAGCTGCAGAGAAGAAGGTATATTCTTTCCTATTTGGGTGGAATGTTCTAATGTCTGTTAAGTCCATTTGCTTCATTACCTCCAATAATTCTCTTAATTCCCTATTAGGTTTCTGTCAGATTGACCTGTCCCTTGGAGAGAGAGGTGTGTTGAAGTCTCCTACTACTAGTGTGTGTGTGGTTTGATGTCTGCCTTGAGTTCTAGTAATATTTCTTTTACATAAGTAGGTGCTTTTATATTGGGGGCGTAGATATTCAGGATTGAGACGTCATCGTGAGTATAAAGTGACCATCTCGGTCTCTTCTGATTGATTTTAGTTTGAAGTCAGTTTTGTTAGAAATTAGTATGGCCACACCTGCTTTTTTCTTAGGACCATTTGCTTGAAACACCTTTTCCCAACCCTTTACTCTGAGTAGGTGCCTGTCTTTGTGGTTGAGATGTGTTTCTTGCAAACAGCAGAATGTTGGATCCTGTTTTCGTATCCAATCTTTTAGCCTGTGCCTTTTTATAGGTGAATTGAGCCCATTAATATTAAGTGATATTAATGACCAGTGGTTGTTTACTCCGGTTATTGTTATTGCTTTTGGTAGTCGAGATTGTGTGTCTCCCTTCTTTGAGATGTGCTGGTGAAGGGTCACTAGATGCCTGGGTTATTGTAGGCAGTGTTGTCAGTGTTGGATTCCTTTGGTTGCGATTTTCCTTCTAATACTTTCTGTAGGGCTGGATTTGTGGCTACGTATTGTTTAAATTTGTTCTTATCCTGGAATGTCTTGTTTTCTCCATTGATAATGAACGATAGCTTGGCTGGGTATAGTAGTTTGGGTTTGCATCCATGGTCTCTTAGCTTCTGCAGTACATCTATCCAGGACCTTCTGGCTTTCATAGTTTCCATAGAGAAGTCAGGTGTAAGTCTGATCGGTTTACCTTTATAAGTTACTTGCCCTTTTTCCTTTGCAGCTCTTAATATTCTTTCTTTAACCTGTATATTTTGTGTTTTGATTATTATATGGCGAGGAGATGTTTTTCTTTGATCCAGTCTGTTTGGTGTTCTGTATGCTTCTTGAATATTTAAGTGAATATCTTTCTTTAAGTTGGGAAAGTTTTCTTCCATAATTTTGTTGAAAATATTTTTGGGCCTTTGAGCTGTGACTCTTCTCCTTCTTCTATTCCTATTATTCTTAGGTTTGGTTTTTTTATTGTGTCCCATATTTCCTGAATGTTTTGTGTTGAGAATTTGTTGGCTTTGCTGTTTTCTTTGATCTGTTCGTTTATTTTCTCTATGGTGTCCTCAGCATCTGAGATTCTTTCTTCTAGCTCTTGTATTCTATTGATTATGCTTGTTTCTGTAGACTCTGCTCGTTGACCTGGATTTTCCATATCCAGCTGGTCCTCAGTTTGTATTTTCTTCCTTGCCTTCATTTCAGTTTTCAATTCTTGAACTGTTTCCATTACCTGTTTGATCGTTTTTTCTTGGTTTCCCAGGGTATCATGTACGTATTTACTCATTTCTTCAAACTTTTTGTTATACTTCTCATCCATTTCTATAAGGGCATTTTTTACATGTTGTTTAATGGACTCTATTGCCTTCATAAATTCATTCTTTTCCACTTCTTCTGTGTTAGGTTGTTCAAATACTTCTGTTGTAAGATCATTGGGTTCTGGTGTTTTCATGTTGTTTTTCAGATTATTGGGTGAATTCTTGCCTTGACGCCTGCCCATCTCCTCCTATTGATCCTATCTAATGGGTCTTTTAAAAACTGGATCAGGTTTCCCTGCTGGTCAAGGGCTCCGCTTACAAAATCCCCTCACTCTGTTTCCTGGTTCCTGCCGCAGGCCAAGAACCCTCTCACCCCTCCGAAGGGTCTTCAGGACAGGACCAGGCTCCCCGTGTGCCAGTGACCTGGCCAACCAAAGGCCTACCTCTTTGATTTAATTGTAGTAGGGCAATCTGCTCTCCTTATTGCATGCCTGTCCCGGCCGCTTGGGTCTGCCGCTGCGCCAGTCCCCCAAAGCCTCTTCCTGAATGCGGTGTCTTCCTGAATCTGAGTCTGGCTGCCGCCTCCGTGTCTGGCCACCGCCTCCGTGCGTCTGGCTGCCTTTGATCTGTTTTTGTAGTTTCTAAATGTTTGTCGATTTCATCTACATTGTCATTTCTTTGCACACAATTATATATTTTATTTTTTGTAACCACTTTTTTGGGGGGGAAAGTGTTTTGAGATAGGGCTTCTCTATGTGGTTTCAGCTGTTCTGGAACTCACTCTGTAGAAAAGATGGTCTGAACTCACAGAAATCCACTGCCTCTGCCTCTCAAGTGCTGGGATTAAAGGTGTGTGCCACCACTGCCTGGATGTATATAGATGTTATTTCTTATGTTATCTTTTATCTCTGTAAGGTTGGCAGTAATGTCTCTGTGTTCTTCCTACACTTGCCTCTCTCTGTTAAGACAGGTTCTCCTATAGCCTAGCCTGACCTGTAACTTACTGTGAGCTGAAGATGACCTTGAAGTCTCCATCCTCCACCTCACCCTCCTGGGTGCTCAGCATATCATCCTCGCTTACTTCTGGGCTCAAGTCCCCCGTCATTCCTGATTTGTAGGAACAGAACTGAGGCTTCCTTTTTTGTTTGTTTCTTTTGCTTTGTTGATTAGCTAATGATTTGTCAGCATGATTTCTATTTTCAAAGAGCATGGTTTGGTTTTCCTTTTTTTTTTTTTCCCCATTAAAAAGTGAGTTTCCAGCCTTCTTGTTCCTATTTCCTTCTTTCTGTTTGCTTCGGCTGTTTGTTATTTCCCCAGTGTCTTAAGGTAGAAAACAGGTGGTTGATTTTAGTGTTTATTTGTTTGTTTGTTTTTGTAGTAGCAGGAATTGGATTTAGAACTATGTGCACTAGGTAAATGGCCTACCCCTGACCTATATATCTCCATATGTACTAGGTAAATGGTCTACCCCTGACCTATATATCTCCATATGTGCTAGGTAAATAGTCTACCCCTGACCTATATATTTCCATATGTACTAGGTAAATAGTCTACCCCTGACCTATATATCTCCATATGTGCTAGGTAAATGGCCTACCCCTGACCTATATATATCTCCATATGTGCTAGGTAAATGGTCTACCCCTGACCTATATATCTCCATATGTGCTAGGTAAATGGCCTACCCCTGACCTATATATCTCCATATGTGCTAGGTAAATGGCCTACCCCTGACCTATATATCTCCATATGTACTAGGTAAATGGTCTACCCCTGACCTATATATCTCCATATGTACTAGGTAAATGGCCTACCCCTGACCTATATATCTCCACCTCTACCTTTTGAATATGGGTCTTATTTTTTTTTTATAATTATTTGGTTATAATTCTCTTAACTATTTCTAATGATTTTCATTCTAGATTCTATTTCTTTTTAAAAGCATAATATTTTTATTGCCCTTTTTTGGGGGGAATTTCACATCATGCGCCTCAATCATGCTCAGCCCCCAGTTCTCTCATGGCTGTTTCCCTTCCTTGTAACACCTCCACACACACAAAGACAAAGAAGAAAGGAAAAAAGTCCACTTTGTGCAAACTCCTGGTGGTCCTTCTCCACCTACACCTCCACCAGAAACCATCAGTTGTGGAGAGCTACACTTCAGCATCCTTAAGACAATTTTTAAGAGTTCCCTTTGATGGGGTGGTTGGTGGGGAGGGGTTGTTCAGAAACCTTCTACGCTTATCTTTCTCAATTGTTCATCTGCAATCATCAATACATTGGCAGGAGGAAAGTCTTCGCCCTTTGAGGTCAGTAGGGACACAGATTCTGGACTTCTAGAACATGGTTTCCGGCAGAAGCATGGACCACGATCATCCATGTGGTCTCCAGAATTAGCACTCGCCAAAGGGCCTCTGCTTGGTCTCCAGTGGTGCAGTACAGCCCGAGATATCCACATGGCTCTCTGCCAGAACACGGGCCACTGACCAGCATGGACTCAGGGAGAAGTACGAAACACGGAGGTCCCATCCAGTGAATGGGCCATTCTTCTCCTCGAGCATCCTGTCACTGTTTAGAGCCAGGGTGATCGTGGGCTGAGTCGGCCCAAGCTCCAGGCTGCTGCACCCACCCTGCGGACCCTACTGGGAAACAACCTGTTCCTCCATCAACTGCAGCCCTCTCTCACCCTGTCACAGCTTGTCTCCAGTTCCAACTCACACGCACTGCTCTGCTCCTCCTTTTTCCCCACTTGTTTGTTGTGGTGGTGGAAGCTGCAGCGTGTGACGCAGTGTGCCTTCTGCCCACAAGCTTCACAGGCAGGTGTTCATTGCGAGGAGTCATTGGACTGCTTCAAGGACTTCTGCCATACCATCAATACTGGATCCTCGCTGAGCTCCTCAGATATCACTGCCCTGTGTCATGGAGATTCTCTGGGTGCTCCAGCAGTTCATATGTGGAGTAATGTTGCTTGTGGTGGATCTGAGCCTGGGTGGTGACTGAGTTGGTCATCCCAAGCCTCTGTCAGACTGGCGAGGGGAGGGGCTGGGTCTTATTTGTTGAGAGAAGGTTTACTAAGTTTCCCATGTTGGAGCTCGGTGGTGGTGGCACACACCTTTAATTCCAGCACTTGGAAGGCATAGGTGGGAGATCTCTGAGTTCAAGGTCAGCCTGGTCTACAGAGTGAGTTTCGGGACAGCCGGGGATACACAGAGAAACCCTATCTCAAAAAAACAAAAACAAAAACAACCAAAAACAAAACTTACCAAAAAAAAAGAAAAACCAAAACAACAACAACAAAACCCCAAGCAACAGCAAAACCAATCAAACAAACAAAAACTTTTCAATGTTGGCCTAGAACTTGTATTCTTGTAGCCAAGGTTGGTGTTGAACCTGCAATCCTGAGTAGCTGGGATTATAGCCACCTGGCCTGGTGGACTTCTTTTTAAATATAGGTACAGGACTCTAAGTTTCTAAGTACTATTTTAACAATAACCTACACATTACTATATATCTTAATTTTAATCGATCTCAAGCATATTGCTTATCTTTCTGATAATTTCTTTTATTTCTTATTTCTCAGTTATTTAAGGGTACATGTATTTGATTTCCACATGTTTGTGACCTCACAGACTCTCACTTTCTCACATGTGTATGCATGTCTTTGGGGACGTTTCTGAGCTCAAGCTGTGGTGGGAGGACAGGGACAGTGCTGTGCTCTCTGTTAAGATCAGAGCGATTGGTAGATGTGGGTCTTGAGACCTTGCCTACCTCTGTTGGTATGAAACCCTGCTCCATAGCGATGACAAGGTCACCAGGGCCCCAGTATTCTCAGTGGGACCATGCCCAGAGTAGAGCACCTGGGTAGAAGAAGGGAGTCCTCACTCAAATAAGCCAGTGTACTGACCTGGAACTCAGGCTTGGAAACAGGGGGTAGGGAGTTGATAACTGGTCCCTCCTGGAAAATAGTCCCCTGATTTGTTGCTGGAGATGAAGCAGCCATGCATTTTTGGCTGCAGTAGACCAGAGTATACTTTCTGTCTCTCAGAAAGTTCATATTCTTGGTTACATACCATAAAACCTAAGAGTTTCAAGAAAATTTTGTAAACTTTATTTTCCTCCCTGTCTCCCTCCCTTTCTTCCTTTCTTCCACAGGGCTGGAGAGATGGCTCAGTGCATAAGAGCATGGATAGGCTAATCTTCCAGAGGACCTGGGCTCAATTCCCAGCACCTACTTGGTTACTGTCTGTAACTCTAGTTCAAGGGGATCCAACACCCTCTTACAGACATACATGCAGGCAAAACACTAATGCACATAAAATAAAAATAAATTAGTTAAAAAAATAACTTATAAAAATATGGTGTGTGTGGGTAGGGGTGGGTGTGTATGCACATGTCACGGCACTCATGCATAGGTCAGAGGACATTTTGTGGGATTTGGTTCTCTCCTTCACAACAAGGGTCCCTGGGATCAAACTTTGGTGTTAGACTTGGCAGCAAGTGCCTCTACCTACCTACTTGTCTGCCTGTTTTTGTATATTTTCTTGAAAAAAACGTTTTTCCTCCTCTTTTTCTAAGAGATTTATTTAGTTTATTTCATTTCCATGACTTTTTTCCCCACAAGTGTGCAGTGCCATGTTCATGCATGGTACCCTCTGAGGTCAGAACAGGGAATCAATTCCCCTGTAAAAGAAACCACCACATGGGTACAAGACCTGTTGCTTTTGTTAAATAAGAGAAACAAGCACTCTTAACTGTTGAGTCATCTCTCTAGCCTGTTGGGTAAGTATTGTTTGGTTGTATACCTTTGTGAGGAGTCCTGTAGACCCGAGTCTGAGTGCTTGACTGGAGAACAATGAAGCTCCTCACGTCCTGGGTCACATAGGAACTCTGGTTGAGTCTAAGATCTTTGGAGAGAAACTTTCCCTCATCAATTATTCATTATGCTAAGGACAGTTTGATTAAACATGGTCTCGAAATGGACCAAAGTAGAAAGCCAAACCTGCTACCTCCCATGTCCCATAGACCGTGGTGACGTCACACTGCTGTGCGTTCATGATTGCAGTGACCACATCTTACCAAGAAGGAGGTGGCTCCTCACTCTTTGATTCCCTAGTCTTTGGTGCCCACAGTCGGTTCACTTCCTCTTCTATGATGTTCCCTAGGCCTTGGAGGGCATGCCGGAGATGTCCCATTTGAGACAAGCATCAACAGAGTTATTCTCAGAGTTTTGACTAGTTATGAGTCCATACTTTGACCATCACCCACTGCTAAAAGAGGCTTCCCTGAACAAGGCTGAGAACTCACGAGTCTATGATTATAAACATTTGGATGTAGAAGGCAATTAACGAATGTCTATTCTGAAAAACATCAGTAGTAGAACCCCCCCCCCCCCACACACACACAGTGCCTGTGACATCTCTCTGGCCCTTTAATGTAAGCTGAGATAGACACCTAAAGCAGAAAGGAAGGATAAGGCCATAAAAACAAGAAATGATGGGGGACCTCTTAGGTCATCCTCTGCCTCATCCTGGCAGTGTTCTGACCAAGGAGGACCCAGGTAACTGTTACTAACTGCCACTTCCCATCACCGGGGCCTCGGGAAACAAGTAAGACTTGGGCTTGCAGTTAACTTCCCATAATTTGACAGGGGAACTTGCAGTTTAGTGTGTTGAAATATCGTCCTGGGAAGGTAATATTTCCAAGAAAAGAGTCATCGGTCTTCTGCTCTTTGTCACCTTATGCCTGTTAGAAACAGACCACTTGATTTAATTCACTTGATTTTTTGAGCATCATAGGCATATCTGTGTGTAGAAGCAGTCACTGTAAGCACCCTCAGAATCCTGGGTCCACACACTGTCTCTGGAGCCAGAGTCCAGTTTGGGTGTTGTCCCGGCCTCAGGGACCACAGAATCTGTTCTCCATTTTTGGATTAGAGAAAGTCCCTGAGTTTGGTGGGAAGGGGTCAGGGTTTCACCAGTGACCCTTAAAAAGTTAGTTTATTCGAGTATGCCTGAAAGAATTTCTTGCTAGATTAGGGACAGAAATATCCCTGGCCTGTAGATGGAAGTGATTAGAGACCCTTTGGAGCCAAGCGGAATCCGAAAGAATTTATTTTTTTCTTTCTGTTGCCATAAAGTGCCAGATTATAAAACTAATGTGTTCTTCTATTATACATTAACAAATGCTTATTTACCTGTTATGTGTTAGAGCAGTGGTTCTCAACCTGTGGGTAATGACCCCTGCCAGGTGTGTGTGTGTGTGCTAAATGGCCCTTTCACAGGTGTTGCCTAAGGCCATTGGAAAAGAGATATTTATATTATGATTCATAACTAGCAAATTACAGTTATGAAGTAGCAATGAAAATGATTCTATGGTTGGCAGTCACCACAACATGAGGAACTGTATTAAGGTGTCGTAGCATCAGGAAGGGGAGGACTACTGTCTTAGAGAATTAACTCCTAGGTTACTTTTTGTTGTTTTGAAGCAGGGGCTCTCTCTGTAGTCCTGGATGGCTTCATAATCATGACAGTCCTCCTGCCTCAGCCTCTCAGGTGCTGGCATTCCAGACACTTGCAGGTAGCAGTCGGTCACTGAGGTAGTAAGCCTGGAGTTTGGAACTGAAGCAGACCTTGTGCCGGAGTGTGTGTGCTGTCTTGCTCCTCCTGACTTGCTCAGCTGACTTTCTTATACAACTCAGGACCATTCCTCTGTGGCTGGGCCCATCCACCTCAATCATTAGTCAAGAAAATGTCCTATAGGCTTGCCTACAGGCAGTCTGATGAAGGCATTTTCTCAATTGAGATGCCTCTTTCCAGATAACTTTAGCTTAGGTCAAGTTGACAAAAATCAACCAACATAAATGACCCAGCTATCTTAGTGCCTAGAAAAGAAAGGAAGGGTTCAAGTGGTAGAAAGTTATTTCCTGAAAATAGATTTCTGCAGGGAAAATCTCCTGATCACTGTCTCCCTGGTTGGGCCCACTAGGTGGCAGTATTACATTGTGAAAACAAGCCTTGTGGCAGTGTCTATACAACAAAGGCATTTCTTGAGGAGTAAATGAAGAAAAAGATGTTTTCTAATTTACATATGGGGTCTAACTTAAATGCTTGAGGGACTGGTGGCTCACTGAGGCTGTGCCTGTTGTCATGGTTACAACCCCAGGTAACAAATGACAAATGGGAGTCAGTGGATAACTAGCTGACAAATGGATGGACATATCTTAATGATTTAGATTATCACTGGAAGCACCCTTTCAAGACTGTGCGGAATTCTGGAATCCAGAAGCCTTGGACTTGGGAAAGTTGGGAGCTATTGATGACCTGATTATCATCGGCTGAGCAGACTCAGGAGGCTGAAAATACCAAAAGTAACCTAAGGCTCCAACACTGGTTTGCTTTCTCCCTTGTCCCCAGGTGTGGGACTGTATGGTCTGTGTTTTTTTTTTTTTTTTTTTGCCTAAAAATTATGAAGCCCAGGGTTAAGTCCTAGCACCACAAGGAAGAAAGGGAAAAAAAGAACCAAGTCCACGTGTATATGTGAAACTTTTGAAACTTAGCCAAACCCAGTCTTTAATTTGAGATCCTTCTTGCCTCTGCTTCTGAGGGCCTAGATTATAGGTGTGTAGTACTCTCAGGGCCCGTGTCAGAGAACGGGCTGGTGAGGAGACCCCGCTGTGTAAAGGCACTTGACCCCAAGCTTGATAACTGGAATTCGATCTCCAGGACCCATATGATGGAAACACACACACACTGACAAGTGTGTACCCACACAGAGAGAGGCTGCTGCAGAGATGCCATAGGAGGTCAGAGCACTGGCTGCTCTTCCAGAGGACCTGGCACCTACACGGTCCTCACAACTGTCTATAACTCCAGTCTCAGGTGATCTGACACTCTCTTTGGGACTCCGCGTGTTGCATGTGTATACACACATGCAGTCAAAACATCCATACAGATAAAATAAATCTAAAATAGAAAAACAGAGTGTAGCTAGTTAGTGGTAGTGCACGCCTTTAATCCCAGCACTCAGGAGGCAGAGGCAGGCAGATCTCTGTGAGTTCGAAACCAACCTGGTCTACAGAGCGAGTTCTAGGACAGGCTCCAAAGCTACAGAGAAACCCTGTCTTGAAAACAAAGAAAGAAAGAAATGCAGAGTGTAGTGTGGTGGTGCACATCTGTAGTCGTGAGGGCATCGCCTCTTCTTTGCTAACTTGTACAGTCATGCAGGACAGAATATTCCTTTAATGATTAACTTGTGTGTGTCTGGCTGGATGAATGTACACACATGTGTGTGCCGTGTGGAAGGTGGAAGAGAGTGTAGGGTCCCTCAGAGCTGGAGTTTCAGGCATCAGCAAGAAGCCTGACTTGTTCTGTGGGTGCTGGGCTCTGAACTCCAGTGCTCACAACTGTGCAGTAAGTGCTCTCCCCAGCCCCACGGCACAACTATTAGTTGAGCAACTGCTATGACTATGGCAGTGGTCTAGCTATGTGATCATTTCGTCTCATTATCTCTTCTTGTCTTAGCCTGCGTCTCCTGGTTAGTGCCTCAAACCCTGCTGTGCTCCCTGGAAGGGAGGCTCATGTAGTCTCTCACCAGGTTACAAGCCTCACCCTATTCACGGCTGCTACTTGTTCTGTATGCTCTAACCACGATTGTTTTTTATTTTGAATTCTTCTAATGAGCCATGTCCTATGCTATTTTCAGTCTTAAATTTTTTTGGTACTTTCCATTCAACCTGGAACACATTTTCTATTCATTCTTTGCGTCTCAACTTACGTGTTCCTCAACTTGGAAACAAGCCCTGAGCACTGAAAGATGAGAGTCTCCCTTTATCTGTCTTTTCGTGGTCTCTGTGGGGTGTGTGTCACAGCTTGTCTATGTCACCCCCTACTGTCGGACTATGGTTCTGACGTGCCACTGTGTGTTTCCACGTTTGCTTGGGTGCCCGCCACATTTTAAGCGCCCAGTGATGCATGCTGAGACAGTGCGTGATGAAACGCCTCCCTCCCCTCTTCCCTCCCACTCTCCCTTCTTTCCTTCCTCATTACTATTATTCCTATTACTATTATAATTACTGATTTTTTGAAACACAGAGTCTCACTTTGTAGCTCTGGATGTCCTGGAACTCGCTGTGTAGACCAGGCTGGCCTTGGACTCACAGAGATGCTCTTGAGTGCTGGGATTAAAGGCATGCACCAGTGTTTCTTCCTTTTTAAAAATTAAATAAAAGTCTAATATATTTGGGTGCTTTGCCTACATGTATATCTGTGCACCACATGTATTCCTGGTGCTCATGGAGGCCAGAGAAGGCACTGGAACTGGAGTGACAAACAGTTCTGAGTCACCATGTGGATGCTGGGACTCTGGAAGAGGAGCAGTTTTGCTCTTAACCACTGAGCCATCTCTCCAGCCCCCAACATGTTCTTTTCTTTAGTATACTCATGGTCGAGCAGTGTGAGGTTCACCACTTATGATCGAGCAGTGTGAGGTTCACCATTCATGGTCGAGCAGTGTGAGGTTCACCATTCAACTGTGGAGCCGCCTAGCACTCAGGAGGCAGAGGCAGGCAGATCTCTGTGAGTTCAAGGCCAGCCTGGTCTACAAGAGCTAGGTCCAGGGTGGCCAGGGATACACAGAAAAACCCTGTCTAAAAAAGTGGAGCTGCAGTGGAGAGAAGAAAAGACCAGTTGGGATGTCAGCATTTGAAACTGGGTTTCCAACTTTGTGGGTGGCTTTGAGGCAGAACACAGTGATATAAACGGGACAAACTCGGGCAATAGGCAAGGGATAGAGTTCTTCTGGGAGGCTGAAGATGGCTTGGGACTAGATTGGACAGGACCTGGACTTTAGTAGCTAGCCAGTGGAGAACCATTGATGGCTGAGTAAATTGCTGCTTCAGAAAATGTTGCTCCCGTGGCCATGTAAAACACTGCATGTAAAACTGCTGCAGACCAGTGAGAGTGCCCTGGAGGCTTTCCTTGAAGTTAAGATGGGCGCGGTTAGGGCCTGGAGTGATGGGGGGGCAGCAGGACTGTGGGGAGTGACCAGTGAACACTAGAGAAATGAGGAAGGAGCAGGCAAGGTCACTGTGTTCAGTCGCGGCAGAAAGTAGAAGGGGAAAAGCAGTTGAGGGAAAGAATTCATTCATCAAACCCTTATGTGGTAGCGTGAAGACTGCATTTCTCTTGTGGAAATCCAATCAATGCGTGGGGTGTAAAAAAAAGTGGAAGAGGAAGCAACTGAGATAATTCAGCGAATGGAGTTGTCCCAGCTCTCCCACTCCACACGGTACTTCCAAAGGGGGGCCAAGATGGAGAAGGGAAATTTGCTGTTCCTTCTTTCATTTGTAAAGCCGCATGATTTTATGAGTAGTAAGGGATTATTTGAGGGCAACTGTGACTATCCTAACCTATGTCTTATGTGTTGATTATAGAACTGAAATTCATGGTGTAGACTCCCCCGCCCCCCTCCCACCGCCCAGTTCCTGGCTGGTGCTAAATGGGCAGTAGGCGGCTATGAAGACCCTCTCAATCCTCACACTGTGGTGTCGTTCACTTTGAGTGGAAAGGTGGGGGAGCAGGCAATTAGGGCTCCAGTGTAGGCGAACAGTTGGAAAGCTGAGCCCGCAGAGGAAGACTGGAGACAGGCATGTCAAGGCCAAGATGGCCTGGGGGTCCTGGAATTGGAAAGAGGTTGTGGAGTCATCAGAACAGTAAAATAGCAAGACTGTTTGACACATCAGAGGGAGAGGAAACTGAGAAGGGGGAGGGGAAGCTGCACATTTTCCCTGGAAAGGTAGAAGAGTCAGTCATAACAGAAGGCAAGTGTAGAGAAGCGGGAAACCGCAGGCAAGGTGGAGACCCTCAAGAACAGAAAAGCAGCTCTCGTAAGGAAATCAGTGGTGACCGACAAACCACTCAGCTTCAGCTGCAGTGGTGGTGAAAGTGGCTGATGAAAATCTGGGAGCAAAGAGAGTACATGTCACCTCTCTGTTCCAGCACCAGAAAAACCAGCAGTGTTGAAGAATCGGCTTCCTGGGTATCATGGCCTCTTCCTTTTGTGACTGGCTGACACCGCGGAACTGCACCTCGACGTCTTCCACTGATACAGAAGTAGGCTCTGATCTACTTGAGTCTTATAGTCCAGCTTGCATGGGGTCCAGCCGAGCCACGGATGTAAGCAGTGCTGCTTGTGCTCTCTCCTAATCGAATCTGCAGTATTTCCTTGCATACGTACAGCCAGATTCCCACATGACCATAAACACTAACCTGCTAAGAGCTTCTGGGGAGTTCACCTCTTGTGGTGTCCTCATCAGAATCTAGACAAGGCAGCAGACAGAAGCTCGTTCCAGGACGCAGGGGTCCTGAGCGTTTTCAGCTAAGGCTTCCTTACCCTGGTTACATTGTTCTTTTCGAAAAGATTTAAATAATAAGAAAACCCACTTTTATAATGCCCACTTAGCATTTCTGGTGTTTTCTCCATTCTTTTGAGCAGGTGCAGATGACAGTCTGCCATTTTCTCTTGGCCTGAAAGACCCTTAGTGCATAATATTCTTTTTAAAAAAATGCTGCAAGATCCCCGCGGCAGTAGGCAGCAGAAATGCTGTAGGTCCCAAATGGTGGTAGCAGGCCAGGGCAGAGACGGCTGCCGGTCTCAGAGCAGTGGTGGCGGGCCATGTGGCAGCAGACAGCGGGCCCCAGGCAGAGACAGCTGCTGGTCCCTGAGCAACGGCTGGTCCCAGGCAGGGAGACACATGGCGGGCGGGCAGAAGACAGAAACATGGATAGAAACAACATGCAGGGTGAGGTTGAATGTTTATTCAGGGGGTTATGGAGGAGGAAGGGTGAAGGGGGGGACAGAGAGAGGGGGAGAGAGAGAGAGAGAGGAAGAGAGAGAGAGAGAGAGAGAGAGAGGAGAAAGAGACAGAGAAGGGAGAAGCAGAGAAGTGGGCAGAGAGGCAGAAGCGAAGCTGCCTCTCAGAGAGGAAGATGGAAAAGAGAGTGAGCTCAGGCTGGAAGCTGAAGATCAGCCTGCCTCAGCGGATGGGGGAGGGAGTGGGCGTGGCTTGTCTCTTAAAGGGACCAAAACCGTAACAGTGTGTATGTAGACATTGTGTCCGCTCAGCTTTTTCAAATCTGAGACAATGCTTCATCTTCATTTCTTTGAAAGGTATTTT
This sequence comes from Microtus oregoni, assembly GCF_018167655.1. Taxonomy (NCBI): domain Eukaryota; kingdom Metazoa; phylum Chordata; class Mammalia; order Rodentia; family Cricetidae; genus Microtus; species Microtus oregoni. Next base: position 16,463,272 of record NW_024543208.1, on the reverse strand, counting down.
TGCTGAGTGGAGAATTCTAGTTTACATTTTGTTTCTCACACGATTTTAAAGAAGTTCTCTTCAGAGCCCAGACCTTTAATCCCAGCTCTGGGGAGGCAGGTAGACGTCTGCAAGTTCAAGGTCAGCCTGGTCTACACAGGGAGTTCTAGGTCAGCCAAGGCTACGTAGTGAGGTTTGTCTCAAAACAAAACAAAATAACAAACAAACAAACAAACAAACCCCAAAGAACAATAACAAAACTTTGTTGGCACGTACTTGTGGTGAGAAGTCTGATGCCATTCTCTTGAAAGGGCTTCTCTGAGATGCCCGCGTCTCATGGGCTTTAGGCAATTTCATCCTGACGCTCTGGCGTAAGCCTCTTTATATTTCTTTGTTTAAGGTTCACTGAGATTCTTGGCTTTGTGGTGTCTTACAGTTTCTGTAAATTTGGAACATTAAGATCCACTGTCTCCTCCTTCCTTCAGATTCCAGGGACAGTGTTAGGTTGTTTGAACCCATCCTGAAGCTTCCTGATCCATCCTTTTCATTTTAAGTCTCTCCCTCCCTCTCTCCCTCCCTCCTTCCCTCCCTCCTCTTCCCTTCCCTCCACTCCCCCCTCCATGTGTGTGTGTGTGTGTGTGTGTGTGTGTGTGTGTGCGCGCGTGCAACTGCACATTTGTGTGTCTTCATATGGAGGCCAGAGGTCAACCTTAAGTGTAGTTTCTCAGGGGCTGACACCTGGAATTCACCCAGAAGGCTATCATGGCTGACACCTAGGAATTCTGGTTCAAAACAAACTCTGGTCTCCATGACTACAAGTGCACAGTACCATGTCCGGTTTTATATGGGGTTATGGGATCGAACTCAGTCCTCATGCTTACACCAAGCACAGTACTGATTGTGCCATTTTCCCAGCCCTTGAATTTATGTTGTAAACTTCAAGTTCAGTAATCTACATCTTTTGCAATTTTCTTTTATCTCTGGCATGTTTTCCTGAAGTGTTTATCTAATTATTCCCTACCAATAAAACTGGGAAGTCAGATAGCAGGATAAAAACCTGAATGATCAGAAAAGCAGTGGAGAAGTGACCAGAGACCTCTTATCTCTTTCATTCCTCCAACCAAAAGGGGTCAAGACCCTTTGTAAGCCTCACCCTACTACTTCCTGTCTCTCTATCTTCAGTCCTCTAAAATCTCTATGGTTAATTTTGGTCAGCTAGTAGCTAGCTCCACCCTCTGATTCAAAACAAACTTTATTGTCAGAATTTAGTCAAAATATTACACAACATTTCCTTCTTTAGATAGTTAATATTTCACTTAACTGTGTTTTCTGTTGATAACCCAAAATACCTGAGAAAATAACTTGTAAGGAATAAAGATTTATTTGGCTCATAGATTTAGAGTTTCTGTTTTGCTTGGTCTATGTTTCGGGGCTTGTGTGGTGAGGTAATGTGTGTCCTGGTGGAAGGAGTAGCAGAAGAAAGGTGGTTATTTCACAGCGCAGAGAAAGAGGGAGAGGGAGAGAGATGGGAGGGAGCCAAAAATACATACCCTTCAAAGCCATGCCCTCAATGGCCTGCTTCCTCTCACCAGGCTCCCCCGCCCTCATCATCATCATCAGGTCGCTGATGGAGTTAGAGCCTTCATAACTGAGTCACCTTCTCTAGCACCACTAGCTGGGGCTGGGTGCCATGCCTTCAACACATTTTATATCCAAACAGTAACAGCCTATAAAACACAGTTACACGGACTGGACTATTTTAAATTCTTTGTCTGTGAAGTCTATCAGTTGTGTTCTTCCGCGGGCTCATGTCTGTTGATTGACAGTGCTTCTCTGTGGGCCATATTTGCCTCTTTTTTGCATGCCTGGAGGCTTTTTATTGAACTTCAGTCATGACTTGTACCTTGCTGGGTGCTGGATATTTTTGTATTCCTATAAATAATCTCGAGCTTGTTCTGGGATGCTGTTAGGTTACAAAGAAACAGTTTGATCTTTTGGGTCTTGTTGTTGGGCTTTTTTTGTTGACTCTTAGGGCACAAATGCGGCAAGACCCTTCTGGGTATGCTGCCCAATGCTTTGTGAACTGGGGGCGGCAAGTCTTCCCGTTGCGGCGGAGGAGAGGAAAGGCTGTTCTTGGCTCTGTGAAAGCTTCAAAGACTGTTCTTTCTCTAATACTTTTAGGTAGTTCTTTTTGGTTTGTTTTTTTGTTTTAGAGACAGGTTTCTCTGTGGAATAATTCTGACTATCCTGGAACTCACTCTGTAGACCAGGCTGGACTCGAACTCACAAAGATGTGCCTGCCTCTGCCCCCCAAGTGCTGGGATTAAAGGCGTGCGCCACCATGCCCAGCTCAAGGCAGTTCTCTGTCATCTGTGGGTATTTTCCTAATACCCAGGAGTATTGTGTAACAGAGGTTGGGGCACCTCGGCTGGTCTCTGGTGTTCTCCTCTTTGTGTGGCCTCTGCTCTTGTTACTTTGTCTCATGAACTCCAGCTGCTTTGGCCTCCCTAATGTCTTAAGTCAGGGCTCAGAGTTTCCCTTTTGGAAAACCTGCAGTGGTAGCAGTCTGGTCTGATGATCCTCTGTTTCTCAGGGCTCATAAAGTCTTATGTCCCTGATATTCCACTTTAGCTAGAAGCGGACATTTGCACTGTTCTTTAAGTTTGGAACACTCAGGAATGCAAAACCATGGCAAGCCAAGTGCTCTTCAATCAGGCCAGGAAAAGGGTACTTCTCCAAGGCCTGAAAGGGTTTCAGCTCAAGCACAAGGATACGGTAATTTGAGGAGCTATAGGGACCATGCTTTCTTCCTGGATCATATCAAGACTTTGACCTCAATGTAACTATTTCACTTCCCATTGGTAGACGGTTAGTCTTTTTCATGTGGCCTCAGTTTCCACTTAGATGCTCTTTGAGTATTTAGGTCAACAAAAATGTCTCCACTGGAGGCAAATGAAAAGTTCCTCCACTGCACTTGCAGTACCTAGCATTTGCTCCTTAGAGAGCCCCTACCCCAAAGACACTGTGCTCCATGGTGGAGACAACGTGCAGACACACTCTTCAAAGGCAAGTCCTACATTTCAAGGACGAACAAAACACTACTTAACCAAGCATTCCGACTGGTTAAATTTAGGATGAGGGAAAACAAAAAACGAGAAAACAAACTGAGTCCAGAGTATTCTCTGGCACTGAGCCTGGTGCTTTCCCTTTTAGAGTGACTTGGCAATCTTTCTTCACGTGGACCTGTGGCCTCGCTGCTGTATAGCTTGGGGTGGGAGGTCAACAATGACAGCTTTGTGGCTAAATCCAGTGGGCACTTCTCAGTTATTAACCTGCTGGACCCCTCAGTGGCATTCAAAGCGGACAGCTCTCTTCAGCACATTCCCTGACTTTTTTCCTCCCTTCCCTGATCTTTCTATTTTTGTCCTTTCAGTTGGTACATTGCGTGGTTAGATCTTGAGCCTTCCTCTCACATGGAACATTATCGTCGGGCTTTCTTATCCATGCCTGTGGCTTTCCTGGGAACTCCTAAGCCAACATTTCTAGCCTAAATACTTCTTTGTGAGCGCCACCCCGGAATGTCCAGTTTCGCTTAGGTCTTACAGAGCTAACTCACCCTTAGCAGCCTTGTCCCGGATAGTTTTATGTCAACTTGGCATAAACTAGAGTCATGAAAGGAAGAACCTGAACTGAGAAAATGCTTCCATAAGATCCCATAGGGCATTTTCTTAGTTACTGATTGATGGGGGAGGACCCAGCCCAATATGGGTGGTGCCATCCCTAGGCTGGTTGTCCTGGGTTTATAAGAAAACAGGCTGAGCAAGCCATGATGAGCAAGCCAGTAAGCAGCTCCCCTCCATGGCCTCTGCATCAACTCTTGCCTCCAGGTTCTGCAGTGATGGACTACAATGTGGAAGTGTAGGCCAAATTAACCCTTTCTTCCCCAAGTTGCTTTGGTCATTTGTGATTATGACAGCTAAAGAAACCCTAACTAGGACAAGCTCATGGAAGCCCACTCCCCTTGGTCAGGACCCTAACCAGGACAAGCTCATGGAAGCCCACTCCCCTTTGTCAGGACCCTAACCAGGACAAGCTCATGGAAGCCCACTCCCCTTGGTCAGGACCCTAACCAGGACAAGCTCATGGAAGCCTACTCCCCTGGGTTCAGGACTCCTTGTCAGATGCTACATCTCTGTGAAGGCTGCACCTGCCCATTTTGTTTCTAAAGCCAGAATTCCTTTTATTCAACCATCCTTTTGGTTACCAAGCCCTGACAATGATATTCCTTCCATTCTTTTGGGAGCACTGCTGGTTAATCTGGTAGAGGCCTTCATAGAGCACCCACAGAACCTTCTGTTTCTAGCCCTCATACCAGCTCCTCTCACTGCTGTGGGAGGCTGCTTGTTGGCTCCCGGCTGCTCAGCCCCAAAATAACCCCACAGAAACTGTATTAATGAAACCACTATCTTCTTATTGGCTAACTCTTGCATCTTAATTTAACTCATTTCTATTAATCTGTGTATCGCCTTGAGGCTGTGGCTTACTGGGTAAAGATTTGGTGTCTGTCTCAGGCGGGGCTACATGGCTTCTCCTGACTCTGCCTCCTTTCTCCCAGCATTCAGTTTAGTTTTCCCCGCCTACCTCTATTCTGCCCTGAGCCTAGCACTGGCATTCACAGCATACGGAGGGGACTCCCACACCACTCTCATGGCTCTCTTCTGCCAACTCTAGTCAGAAAGAACTTTATAAAAGACGAATGAAAGCTTGAAGGGCCCTGTTCAAATCTTTCAGTGACCACACTAGGCTCCTATGGTCTAAAGGTCATATTCCTTTTGTTTCATTTCATGGACCTGGAGATGAAACCAGGGCTGCAAGGGTGCTAGGCAAGTGCCCTGTGGTCGTCATAGTAAAGTGTGAGCGCCCATATGATCTGGTCCCTGTTTAGCCGGTTACATACCACTCCCCTGCCCCATTCTAAATTCTGCCCATGCTTCCCATTGTTCACTTCCTCAATCTATGGTGCTTCTGTTATTTTATGGCCTTTTAAGCTTTTGTTCTTTGTGCCTGTAACCCCTTCCTCACGACTTTTGCTTAAATTAGTCACCTTTCAGGTCACTTCCTTTGGGATTCTTCTCTGATTTCTTTATCAATGTGGTCTGCCAAGAATAAGTGGGGTATTCAGGCTGGAGAGGTGGCTCAGAGGTTAACCGCTCTTCCAGAGGTCCTGGGTTCAATTCCTAGCACCTGCATGGTGGTTCACAGTCATATATAATGAGATCTGGTGCCCTCTTCTGCTATCCAGCCATACATTAATGCAGAAAACTGTATACATAATAAATAAATCTTAAAAAAAAGAAAGAATAAGTCTGTATTTCCAAACACCACTCTCGTTTCCTCTGTGGCAACACCCATTTGATACCTTGTAATTTCTATATTCCCAGTGTCCAGTGTAAAGCCCAATCCCGTAGATGAGCAGCAAACATTGGTTACATTAAATCTTTAAATAATTGTTTGCTTGCTTGTTTGTTTTTTTTAGATATGTTTTTTACTACATAGGCCAGGCTGCCTTTGAACCTGCAATCATTCTTCCTGCCTTAGCCACAGAGTACTGGAATCACAGGGGTTACAGCTACCACACCCAACTGTTGCATTGAAAATTGTTGAGACAGTCTTCTGTAGCCCAGGCAGGCCTTGAACCATGTGGCTGAGGAGGACTTTGAATTCTTAATCTTTCTAGCTCCTGGAATTGAATTTTTCTGTGTTAGCAATTATAGAGGTTGCAGGCACAGTAGTCTATTCTGCTTGAGTAATGGAGCTTGGTGTAAAAGGCCGCTTTTTGGAGTGGTTCTCTTGCTGGCAGGTGGCTTCTTATTTCTGCAGTTCGTGCCCTGGTTCAGCGACTTAGTTACTTCATGTATCAGTACAAATGCTTGGGCTTTCTAAAGGCCAGAATATTACACTTGTCTCATTTGTCTTTATTGGTTTGTAAGTTTTTGTTGTTGTTAATATTTGCCATATATTTCATAAGTACCTTTGTAACTTTTTTCCTTTTCATCTAGGATTGAGCTCTGGTTCTACACATGCCAGGCAAGTGTTCTGCCACTGAGCTGCATCCCTGGTCCTTAACTCATTTGTTCTTTCAGTTAGAAATGCTTATACCTTTTCCAGTGGCAGGAGAACGAGATCGCACGTCACACCCTGTAGCCCCAGGCTGGTCTCAGACACATCGTCCTCCTATCCCAGGCTTGCAGCACTGTACCCAGAAAAGCTGTTTATTTGCTTTTATTCTTACCCAACCGTTGGCAAGTGTGCAGTCCATTCTTAGTTCACCTGCTGTACATAGACTGCTACTAGCCAGATTTGGCTTGCTGTCATTTGCTAAACCCTGAATGATACATTCACTAAATTTGAAGCATCTTTGGATTCCTGGAAGAAATACCACTTAACCACGAATAAACTGTTGGCTTTAGTTTGTGCATATTTAGGACTTTTGCATTTACACATTTGTAAGTCAGGTTGGTCTGTGCAGAGATTTTGACCCAGTGGTGTGGCACAGATGTGTTGTATTCGGCCTGTAGCATCTTTAAATGAGTTGCCAATATTAAGAAAGTGGGGAATTGTTCATTAAAATGGATTGTCTTTCTAAGAAATCCATCAGTAGCATCTTGGTTCTGTTTCACCTCCATTTATGGCTTTTCTGTATGGTGTGTTTTCTATTTCATTAATTTCTATCTTTATTTTATTTTTTAGAATTATTTACGTTATATGGAGTGTTTTCACAACATGTATGTAAGTGTATCACGTGCTTGCCTGGTGCATATGGAGGTCAGACGAGAACATCAGATCCCCAGAGATTGGAATTACAGCCAGTTGTGAGCCACCATGTGTGTGCTGGGAATTGAACACAGATTCTCTGGAGGAGCAGACGGTGCTCTTAACCACTGAGCCATCTCTCCAGGCCTTGTTTATAGCTTTCTGTTGCTAATATTATTTGTCTTTTATCTTTGTCTAGCCTCTTACTTGGCACTGACGAATCTTCCAGCTTTTTGTTTGTGGTTTTTGTTATGTTTTATTTTGTTTTTTGATTCTGAAGCAGTTTAAATTGCATTAGCATCTTCTCTTTCTTTCTTTCTTTCTTTCTTTCTTTCTTTCTTTCCGAGACAGGGTTTCTCTGTAGCTTTGGAGCCTGTCCTGGGACTAGCTCTTGTAGACCAGGCTGGCCTGGAACTCGCCTCCTGAGTGCTGGGATTAAAGGCGTGTGTCACCACCTCCAAGCTGTGTCTTCCATTTCTTGAAGGTCATATAAAATGGGCCTCTAAAAGTTTTTAGGCTTCCTAGAATTTTGCTGGTAGAAGTTTGCTTTTGGTTCCTATTTCTTTCTGACTGGTGACCTAGTAAACACTACAGACCTGAATGTGGGCAGAAACAGCCTCTTTCAGGGATGTAGGTAGACACCTGGACTTTTCCTGCAGTTTTCTTTCCTAAAAGTCCCCAGACTTTTGAACTTTTAAATTTATACACAGAGGTTATACTCGGGACAGAAATAATGGCTCCGCAGTTAAGAACTCTTGCTGTTCTTACAGAGGGCCTGGGTTTGGGTGGATCACAGTTGTCAGCGACACTAGCTAGTTCTAGGGGATCCAGTGCCTTCTTCCAGCTTCTGTGAGTGTGAGGCAGACACAGGGTGCATATATACACATGCAGACAAACACACATCCACATGAAATAAAAATGAGTGAATTGTTTTTTAAAAAGGTTTCACTGTTTTACTCAGGCTGGCCTTGAAATGACTCTGTAGCTCCAGGATAGCTTTGAATTTTTCACTATCTTACTCTGGAAGTAGTCTTCCAGATGCTGGGATTACAGGTGGTCAACACAGCACCCAGGTTCTGTAGCGCTGAGGGCTGAGCCTAGGGCTTTGTGCATGTTAAGGGAGCACTGAACTGAGCTACAGCCCTAGACCCACAGCTTTTTATATAATAATTAAGAAGTTACCATCATATCTCAGAATCCTTTTCTTATTAGTTTGTAGTTTTGCAGATGGTTTCTGCTTTATCGGTCTTTTCAAAAACCAGACTTTGGTTTTATTGTTTGAGTCTATTTTTTTTCTTTGAACTTTATCTGTTACTTCCTTTTAAATTTAGATGTAACCCTTCCCATTGTTTGAATGAATCTGTTCTGTTGTTTTCTAAGTAAAGTACCTGTCTTTGGGACTTTGGTACCCATTGGCGATCTGTCTTCTCCCCGCAGGGCATTATTAAAACACTACCTGACGTGTGGTAGTATGGTGATTGAAATACCCTGACAAGGTCAAGATAGGTCACAGTTCCAGGTGACAGTCCAGCATCGCAGGAAGTCACCCCGGGGCTGGAGCAGAGACGGTGGGTCACATGGCTTCCAGTCAAGAAGCTTAGAGCTTGGTCAGGGCCAGGCCAACAGAAGGGTGCTGCCCACTGTTAGGATAGGTTCAGCATCTCAGAGAACCCTACTGAGAAAATCCGTCATAGGTCAATCTAGTCTAGACAGGCCTCATGGAGACTGTCCCAGGTGATCCCAATCTGGCCAAGTTTACAACTAAAATTAACTATCATGGTGGTCCAAGCATCTTGTCCTATTATTTTTTTAAAAATAGTTTGGTTATTGGGCAAGAAGATATGTTACTCTGTGTTAGTCAGAGTGAAAATGTTCCCAAATCTTTTCTAAACTCAAATATTTCCGATTCTTATGAGTCTAGGCTATGATCAATCTGTTCCTATGGATGAGGTATATGTAGGTGATATACTGAAGTATGTTTTGTATACACTTGTATGGTACATATATGTGTTCTTGTGTCTGCATTAGGAGCATGTACAGTGTATGTGTATATATGTGTGCACGTGTGTTCACACATGTGGTACATGCATTTGTATGACAGGTACAGCTCTCATGGGGCCAAACCCTGCTTGCAGGGCCACGTTTACCTCTGTTCTGCTCTCACGCCTGCAGGTCTGCAGTACGTTAGAACCCAGTTCCTTGTTTGCGTCCACTGTTTGAGGCTAGAGCTGTCCATTTCCTCTGACTGGATGGAGTGGCCACAGCAAGATACCTCCTTGTCCAGAAAAGATGCCTGGACCCAGACCCACCCACCTAGGAGGAGGATCCGGTGTGCCCAGGTTCAGGGTGCAGGTAAGCCTGTCTGTCTGTGGAGCAGCTAAGAGTGCTCTAGAAAACATCAGGGTTTAAATAACCCACGGACCTTTATGCTGTGCGGCTCATTTGCATCTGACCATGTTTGCTAATCTCAGGTAGACTTCTCCAGTTTCTGCTCCGCTGTCCCCACTCCACTCAGCCCCCATGTCCAGCTCAATTTATGGCATCCAATTTCTTGTCCTCAAAAGGCAGGTCTGTTGTCCATAACTGCTCTTGGCAATGGGACATGCATGGAGGCCATGGGAAAACAAAGGGTAAAGGTCTTTGGGGGCAGACAGGCTTGAGTTCAAATTTTGGCTCTGCCTGCTGTTTATAGCTCTGCAAATCTTGGGCAAGCTGCCTTCCTTTTCCGCCTGATTTCTCCCTGGCAAACTGGAGCTAATACTTTTTAGACTTACTGTGAAGTCTAAATGACATGTGTGTGAATTGCTCAGCTTGGCTCCTGGCATATATATATATATATATATATATATATATATATATATATATATTCCTGAATCCCCTTAATCTTATTTTGAGTGGCTCACAGAACCACAAATATCCACTGGCAATGAAGTCGGTACCAGCAACAAACTCTTAACACTTCCCATTTTTAGGTTTATAGGAGACCAACAGCTTTCTTTCCCACAGTGACGGCAGAGATTATTAGATGTCTTGGTGTGAAACTGCTCACTCGAGGTGACTCATGAATGTTTGCCGACAAATCTAGTCAAGGGTTGACCTTCCTTCTATCTGCCTTCCTGCGCCAGGTTGGGAAGATTGCAAGGCCCTACCCTGCACTGTGTCTGCAGATGGCGAGGCGCTCTTCTGTCTGATGGCGCCAAGCTGCAAATGGAAAGCCCCGAGGCAGGAAGGAGCAAGCTGCTCCTCTCTGGATCTGTGCAACGTTGCTCTCATGCAAAAGGAGGCTCTAGAGAGCAATCCAGGCTGCAACCTGGTACGGGCGGCCTGTCTGTATGTAGTTTCATATTTCCCGATCTCATTCCCTCATGGGCCACTCCGGAGGGCAGGCACACCTTTGCTCTAGGTTGGTCTGGCGATTACAGGTCTAAGCTTCAAAGCCGGTTACAAACCTAACTAATTGCAGCCTGGGGGAGCTGGGTGAGCAGGCCAAGCTTGCTCAAGTGGGCAAGCCGGGCGGTGGGGCTGTATCTGGGTTGTCACCTGCAACTTGAGGTGCGGATGTTGGAGCTAGGGTTTCTGCGGGATCACTCGTAGTCCTCCCTACTCCAGGAGCCCACGCCTCCCCTCCCGGATCTGGCCCGCGTCAGCTGGGTCAGGTGGAAATCTCCCCATTCAAACCAGCGCGGGCCAATCAGGGACTGGCGCGCCCGGCCGTTCCAACGCGCGGCGCAGCCGGCCCGGGATCCCGGCGGGAGGAGGTGGGGGGACGGCTTAGTCTGCTGTCTGGGGTACCTGCAGCCGCACAGCCACCGTCTGGTGACAGACCCTCCTGCCCTGTAACAACGGGGACGCCATGGAGCGCTCCCTGCACCGCGTCTCCCTCGGGAGCCGGCGCACCCACCCGCACTTGTCCTTCTATCTCACCACCTTTGGTAAGTGCCTCTGGGTCAGGCTGCCAAGTGGACTGCTTTCTTGCCAGAAAGGCAAGCGCCCACCATGGCAGGGAGATTTTGAGCAGGTGTTCTTTCCGTTCGGAACGTTCTCTGGCCTCTTCCTCCAGGTTCAGCAAGTCAATGGACACCACCTGCTGCCTGGCCACAGCTGCCAGCTGCGGTTGGTTCTGCCTCACTTGGCTGGGATAATCATGCTCCAGTTCATCTTTCAGAGGCCTGCCTTGTAACCACGGATCTCCCCATTAGCCAGCTCTCAGGTTAAATCAGGATCTAGTTAGTGTGTCAGGACAGCTCAATCGCCTGCCTCCTTTGGTACAGTGAATAGATGGGAAGGGTCAAGTCTGGGCTGCTGTCTTGTGGGTCCACTTTGGAGGCTGTAATCTAACTTCCCCCACTGGGTATCTAACTCACGGTCAGAGAAGACGGGAGCTGTCTCTTCTCCAAGACTGACCTTAGGAGAGCATTTGTGCTGAAGTGAACAGAAAGGGATAGTAGGCCCTAAAAGTCCCAAAGTTGCAGATTCTTTGTTCCTCCAAATCCCAGTAGGACAGCAGCTGTCCAAAAGGCCTGTGCAAACCTGGTCTTCCAAGGAAACATAGTAAGCCTGGCACAGCTCTTCATTTTCTCCCTGCCAGGAGGGACTCGTTCCTCTGCAAAGCGGTGGGCTGGGTACCTGAGTCAAGCCTTCCCAACCATGCTGTTTTAACTTGTGCACAGTTTCTTTATGGAGTGGTTCCTGCAACCAAAGCAGACTTTATCCACATTTCAAAGGCAGAGCACAGAAAGAATTGGACCCCCAATAGGGTTCTTGGCTGCCCTGCGTTCTAGCTTAACCCAGTGCAGAACATTAGGGTCCTCACAGTTTGCTGCCCTCCTGCCCTAGCAGGCAGAGTGATGGGAAAGTTGAACTGCCAGACATGGGCTGCGATCTCTGGTCCTGGTGCTGGAGGAGGAAGAGGAGGAATTTACTATCTGCGTTTGCTGAGCTCCCACAAGGTGCATGACGTGTCCCCAGGGAGCCACCTGAGCTGCCTCATTTGATGTTCCCAAACCCTACAAGCCAATCTTATTAATCCCAGTGGGACACAGGGCTCCTGGAGACTAGGGAGATTTCCAGCTGAGAGGTTCAGGGAGCTATAAGCTTTTCCAGGCCTCCATCTGAAAGTTAATAAAGCCTCTTTTTAGTTTACAGTCGCCAGGTAGCTCCACCTGCTCATTCCTAATTTTATCAAAATTGACATCATTTTGCGTGCACAGTTTTGAAACAGTTCTTTTCACAGCTGGTGATGTGAATATTTCTTTGCATCCACGCTGTGTTCCTTTGTCAACTAGGGCAGGGGAGGGTCCAGCCCCAGCAGGGTGTGGATCCGCCAGACTGGCCATGGTTTCCGGGTTAGGAACGATGGCTACCAAGTGGATAGCTTCTTGGATCCGTGGCTGTTAGCAGAGTGTACAGCAGGCAGGCAGGAACTGAGGAGAAGGGTCCCCTGCTTGTTGGTTTTTTTTTTTTTTTTTTTTTTTTTGGTTTTTCGAGACAGGGTTTCTCTGTGGCTTTGGAGCCTGTCCTGGAACTAGCTCTGTAGACCAGGCTGGTCTCGAACTCACAGAGATCCGCCTACCTCTGCCTCCCGAGTGCTGGGATTAAAGGCGTGTGCCACCATCGCCCGGCTCCCCTGCTTGTTTTATGCAGTTTCTTTCTTGGATCAAATTATGACACTAATTTGAATGCTTGAAAATATTTCCAGGTCTGTTTCCTGGGCGCCATTTGCCATGGTGATGTTATTATTGGGCTGCTAATTGTTACTGGGCACTGAATGATCTTTGCTTATGGTTCATGGCGATTCCTGTTAGTGGTTACTAAACAAGCCCAGAAGCGTTTTTGGACTTTTAGTTGTGGTGGTGGAGACTGAACCCAGGGCTCAACACTAGGCGAATGTTCTACCCCACTGGGTTATGCCCCACCCCAGCACAGGTTCCCAGGGGCCTCTCCCAGAGAGTAAGTTTTAATAACTCTGAGTGAATCCTGAGACTCTAACCTTTAAAGACTTCCTAGGGGTATTTTGAACATGAACCAGACTTGGAAGCTCCGGATTCCAGGTCGGTTTTGATAGCCAATGCGGGTCCTGTTCGATGCAAATATTTTGGCTAATTTTCCTGGCTCCTCAGCTTCTCCTCAACTCAAGCAGACCCTGGCCTTTAACAGTGAATTTCACCTTGGAGGAACCTGGTGATGATGCTGCAAACATTTAAAGGAGGTGGGAGCATCTCTGGAAACACAAAGGGAAAAAATATTTCAATCAGAATTCCTTACAGGAAGTCTCTCTCTCTCTCTCTCTCTCTCTCTCTCTCTCTCTCTCTCTCTCAGCTGTGTGTGTATCTCTGTCACTTTCCCTCTCACCTCCACACACAGAATGGGTATCATTAGCACAACCTCTGTTTCCCAAGGAGGGGCAGGTCATCTAACACTCATTGCTTCTGAGAATTTAGCTGACTTCAAGGGAAGGTGTATACAAGCTGAGGCCAGGACCCAGCTAGTCCTTCTTTATTGAAATTTGAAGAACTCATTGTAGGTGTTTGTGGTTGTATTTTCCAGGATCCTGCCTCTTATGTTGATTAGGGTATTTGTTAATTTTGTGCTAAGAGTTCTGCTGTGATGTAACTCTTATGAACACAGTTTACTCATTGGAAATGTACAACTCCATAGTTTTGAGTATATTTGTAGAGTTGTACAACTATTATGGTCATCAATTTTATAATTTTTCCATTACCCTTTAACTTATTATTTCTAATCCCCACCCCACCTCATCCCAACCCCAAACAATCACCGCTGTCTTTTCTGCCTTGATATGTATGCCTCATTGGGGGGATTTTATGTAAATGGAAACTCATGTGTTTTTCTCTTTTTTTGTTTTATTTTATTGATATTTATTGAGCTCTACATTTTTCTCTGCTCCCCTCCCTGCCTCTCCCCTCCTTCTTCAACTATCCCCCAAGATCCCCATGCTCCCAGTTTACTCAGGAGATCTTGTCTTTTTCTACTTTCTACTTCCCATGTAGATCTATATAAGTCTCTCTTAGTGTCCTCATTATTGTCTAAGTTCTCTGGAATTGTGGTTTGTAGGCTGGCTTTCTTTGCTTTATGTTTAAAACCACATATGAGTGAATACATGTGTTAATTATCTTTCTATGTCCGGGTTCCCTCACTCAAAATAATGTTTTCTAGCTCCATCCATTTTCCTGCAAAATCAAGATTTTTTTTTCTGCTGTGTAGTACTCCATTGTGTAAATGTACCACATTTTCCTTATCCATTCTTCAGTTGAGGGACATTTAGGTTGTTTCCAGGTTCTGACTATGACAAACAAAGCTGCTATGAACATAGTTGATCACTTGTCCTTGTGGCACAATTGAGCATCCTTTGGATATATACCCAAAAGTGGTATTACTGGGTCTCGAGGAAGGCTGTTTCCTAATTTTCTGAGAAATTGCCACACTGACATCCAAAGGGATTGTACCAGTTTGCATTCCCACCAGCAATGCAGAAGTGTTCCTTTTTCCCCACAACCTCTCCAGCATAAGTTGTCAACAGTGTTTTTGATTTTGGCCCTTCTTACAGGTGTAAGATAGAATCTCAGAGTTGTTTTGATTTGCATTTCTCTGATGACTAAGGATGTTGAACATTTCCTTAAGTGTCTTTCAGCCATTTTAGATTCCTCTGTTGAGAGTTCTGTGTTTAGGTCTGTACTCTTCTTTGATGACTAAGGATGTTGAACATTTACTTAAGTGTCTTTCAGCCATTTTAGATTCCTCTGTTGAGAGATCTGTGTTTAGGTCTGTACTCTATTTTTTTTATTGGATTATATGTTCTTTTGGTGACCAATTTTTTGAATTCGTTGTATATTTTGGAGATCAGACCTCTGTTTGATGTGGGGTTAGTGAAGATCTTTTCCCATTCTGTAGGCTGTCGTTTTGTCTTGTTGACCATGTCCTTTGCTTTACAGAAGCTTTTCAGTTTCAGGAGGTCCCATTTATTAATAGTTTCTCTCAGTGTCTGTGCTGCTAGGGTTATATTTAGGAAGTGGTTCCCTGTGCCAATGTGTTCAAATGTACTTCCCACTTTCTCCTCTATAAGGTTCACTGTGGCCACTTATGTTGAGGTCTTTGATCCCTTGAGTTTTGTGCATGGTGATAGATATGGGTCTATTTTCATTCTTCTACATGTTGATATCCAGTTATGCCAGTAGCACTTGTTAAATATGCTTTCTTTTTCCATTTGATATTTTTTTGCTTCTTTGTCAAAAATCAGGTGTTCAAAGAGTGTGGATTGATATCCGGGTCTTCTATTCAGTGCCATTGGTCCTCCTGTCTATTCTTATGCGAATACCAGGCTGTTTTCATTACTGTAGCTCTGTAGTAGAGTTTGAAGTCAGGGATTGTGATGCCTCCAGAAGTTCTTTTATTGTACAGGACTGTTTTGGCTATCCTGGATTTTTTTGCTTTTCCATATGAAGTTGAATACAGTTCTTTCGAGGTCTTTGAAGAATTTTGCTGGGATTTTGCTGGGCATTGCGTTGAATCTGTAGATTGCTTTTGGTAAGATTGCCATTTTTTACTATGTTAATTCTACCTACCCAAGAGCATGGGAGATCATTCTGCTTTCTGGTGTCTTCTTCAATTTCTTTCTTCAAAGATTTAAAGTTCTTGTCATATAAGTCTTCCACTTGTTTGATTAGAGTTACTCTGATATATTTTATGCTATTTGTGGCTATTGTGAAGGGTGTTGATTCTCTGATTTCTTCCCCAGCCCTTTTATCATCTGTGTACAGGAGGGCTGCTGATTTTTTTTGAGTTTATCTTGTATCCTGCTACATTACTGAAAGTGTTTATGAGTTGTAGAAGTTCCTTGGTAGAATTTTTTGGATTGCTATGTAAAATATCATCAGCAAAGAGTGAGAGTTTGACCTTTTTTTAAAAATTTGCATCCCCTTGATCTCCTTTTGGTGTCTTATTGCTCTAGCTAGGATCTCAAGAACTATATTGAATAGATATGGAGAGAGTGGACAGCCTTGTCTTGTTCCTGATTTCAGTGGAATCGCTGGGAGTCTCTTTCCATTTAGTTTGATGTTGGCTGTTGGCTTGCTGTATATGCCTTAATTATGTTTAGGTATGTTCCTTATATCCCTGCTTTCTCCAAGACCTTTATCATGAAGGGATGTTGTATTTTGTCAAAAGCTTTTTAGGCATCTAATGAGATGATCATGTGGTTTTTACTTTTCAGCTTGTTTATTTGGTGGATTATATTGACAAATTTTCATATGTTGAACCCTCCCTGCATCTCTGGGATGAAGCCTACTTGATCATGGTGGATGATGATTCTGATGTGTTCTTGGATTTGATTTACCAGTATTTTGTTTAGTATTTTTGCATCAATGTTCGTGAATGAGAATTGGTCTGTAATTCTTTTTCTTAGTAAAGTCTTTCGGTGGTTTGGGTATCGGGGTAATTGTAGCCTCATAAAAAGAGTTTGGTAATGTTCCTTCTGTTTCTATTGTGTGGAATCATTTGAAGAGTATTGGTATTAGTTCTTCTTTGAAAGTCTTGTAGAATTCTGAGCTGAAACCATCTGGTCCTGAGCTTTTTTTGGTTGGGAGACTTTTGATGACTGCTTCTATTTCTTCAGCAGTTATAGGTCTGTTTAATTTGCTTATCTAGTCTTGATTTAAATTTAGTATGTGATATTTATCCAGAAAGTTGTCCATTTCCATTAAGTTTTCCAAGTCTGTGGAGTACAGGTTTTTGAAATATGACCTGATGATTCTCTGTATTTCCTCCGTGGAGAGACTCTGTCTTAAACAAACACAACCACAACAGAGAAACACAACAAAAACAATAAGATCCAGGTTCGGTGAGAGACTGTCTCAAAGGGAACAAGACAGGGAGCAAGAAAGGAGAGCAGCTTACATCCTTCTTTGACCTCTGCATGTACACACATAGGTGCACCCCTGTGTATATGCCACACGCATACTCAACAAACCATCAAACATTTAAAAAAAAAAGCAAGTACCATAGTTATATGGTTTTATTTTGGACCTTTTGATTTATTTCACAAATCTGCTGCTTTGGCACCACCCACATACCACACCAACTTGGTTACTTTGCTTTGTAGTAAGTTTTGAAACCCCAAATCACAAATCCTTTAATTTTCTTCTTCTTCAATGTTATTTTGTTTGTTCTCAGTTCATGGAATTTCTGTATGAATTTAGGTACAATTATTTGATATAGAAAAATCCAATTCATAAAACTGTTGGATACTTGCAGAAAATGTTCTTGAAAGGATACCAAATTTTAGCTTGCCCAATAAGCCTCATCATTGCCCTCCCTGGAGTCTCTAGCATCCTGGAAATGGCAAGTGGTGGGAAGAGAGCACAGGCTACCTTTGCTCCAGGGTATCTGGGCTGGGAGATGGTGGACAACCAGTGGATGTGTTCTGAAGACTGAGAGTAGTGATGGGCGTGGGTAACACCACCCATCTCTCTTTAGGAATGTCACTGCCACTCAACCAGAAAGGTAACAGCTGTGAGAGCAGTCCCAAGGTAGGCTGGCTCTTCAGAGGGAAGCTTCTGAAGGCAGAGAAGCCTGAAGGATGACACACATTTGCCGACTGTTCTTACTTCTTCCATGATTGTCCTGGTAGTGGTTTTAACTAGGGCCCTGCCTTCCTGTGTTCTGCCTCTCTTTGAAGCCACAGAGAAAACGAATCTGGTTTTGTACTGAGAATGGAACTCGGGACAGTTGACTATCAGCTGCTCCCCGTGTTGGGCAGAGCAAGTCAGAGCTCTGAACTCGAGGCCATTGACATGTTCGTGCCAACTGCCATCAGCCCTTCTTTCTAGCCCTTTTGCCCCCAGCCCGGCAGATTCACTATGCTTGGCTCAGGAAACCCATCCATTTCTCTGGAGTTTGTAATTTGCTGGGCAGAGTTCTCAGCATAGATTTGTTTTCTGTCATTTGTAGTCCATCTGCTTGGGAGTGTCGAGAAATTCCTCAATGTTGCTGTTTCTAGCTCCTTGTTCTTCTGCAGTTCTTCCATGTATGCTCTTTTCCAGTCTTTTTTACTATGGTGTATGACACTCATGCAAACAGCATCTCTGTATGGACACACACACACACACACACACACACACAAAACACAACACACACACACACACGAACTAGCTCAGCAAGCACCTGGCTTTCACATGGGTGCCAGGGATTCAAACTTTGGTCCTCACATATGGCTAGCACCTTTACTGTCTTGAGACATATCTCAGGTCCTGTTTTTAAGATAAGCTATTGCTGCAATATATATCTCAGGCAGGCCTCAATTTTACAATTCTCCTGCCTCTGCTTCCTGGGTGCTGGAATTACAGGCAAGTGCCACTGAGTTCAGCTTTGGCAATGTTTTCATTATTTATTTTGTGTTTTTGTTAGAGACCATCTTCTGAATCCTTCAGTTCTTTGCAACTCATTGAGATTTGCTTGCTGGCCAGCAGACCATCATGTATTATAGGAGCCTTGTGTGTCCTTGAAGAGAACCCTGCGGTCAGGCGCATGCTCTCCTAGCGTGTCAGCTCAGGTCAGGGGTGCTCGTGGTGTTGACCCAGCGTTCTGCATCTGTGTTCTTCTCTCTCTGTTTATCCTGACAGTTATCAAGAGAAGGCTGTTGTTGCTCCAGCTGTAGTTCTGACAGTTATCAAGAGAAGGCTGTTGTTGCTCCAGCTGTAGTTCTGACAGGTATCAAGAGAAGGCTGTTGCTGCTCCAGCTGTAGTTCTGGCAGGTATCAAGAGAAGGCTGTTGCTGCTCCAGCTGTAGTTCTGACAGGTGTCAAGAGAAGGCTGTTGTTGGTCCAGCTGTAGTTCTGGCAGGTATCAAAAGAAGGCTGTTGTTGCTCCAGCTATAGTTCTGTCAGGTGTCAAGAGAAGGCTGTTGCTGCTCCAGCTGTAGTTCTGACAGGTATAAAGAGAAGGCTGTTGCTGCTCCAGCTGTAGTTCTGACAGGTGTCAAGAGAAGGCTGTTGTTGCTCCAGCTGTAGTTATCAACTTGTCGGTCCCTTGCCAGCATCATTGTCAGCCTTTCCTTTGTACATTTTGAAGTTATGTTAAGAACATACAGATTTATAATTTTTCCTTTTTTGGGGAGTAGAAACTTATTACGAAGCCTTTGGTTGTGATGTGGCTTCCCATTATTTCACAGTCCACATTCCCTGGCACGAACATAGCTGCCCAGGCCCAGCCATTGCCTGGCCTGTCTTTTTCCATCCTACGACCTTCCATCCTGTGTCTTCATTCTTTAGGTGTTCAGTGTCCACTGGAAAAGGTCGGCATGGAGGTGTTTTCTTTTCTCATCATTCAGAGATCACAAGAATGTCTCTTCTTTTGCTTGTCGGGTGCTAGAGTCACTAGCGGCTCAGCACAGTCTTTCTTTTTATAGACAGCATCTTGCTATGTTGCCCAAGTTGGGTTTCAACTTGCTACACAGCCCAGGGTGAGCTTGAACTTATGACAGGTACATGTCCTGTGTCTGGCTCTTGGGATTAGTTTGATTCAGTGTAAGGATCTGAGACTGTTTGAAATTGAGCTGCCGTTCTTCGAGGATCCATGTCTGGTTCCAATTTACTCTGTTTCAAAGGAGCAGCACTTTAGGGTCCTAGTGAAAAAAGCAGGGTTCAAAAGAACGTCATCTTTTATCCCGTGAACAGGCAACCCTGTTCAGATCCTCATCACCAGGATTGAGAGACACTCCATGCTGTGCACTACAGCATGCTTGTGGAGTCACAGGGTGACTTGCAACAGTCAGTTCTCTCCTACCCTGTGGCTTTCACATGTCAGACTCGGGTCCTCTGCCTTGGTAGCAAATGCCATACCCACTGGGCCTCATTTCTGGCTTCAGAGATTTTTTAAAAAGTGTTTATTTATTTTATGTGCATGTGAGCCTGCCTGTGTTCATGTGTTCCATGTGCACGCATGCTTGTGGAGGCCAGAAGATGGTGTGGGATTCCTTAGAACTAGAGTTGCAGGAAGTTGTGAGTTCCCTGACATGGATTGGGAACTGAGCCTTGGGTCCTCTGCAAGAGCAGCCAGTGTTCTTAGTTACTGAGCTGCCTCCCAGTCCCCTCCCTAGATGTTTGCTGTCTTTTCTCCCCCCCTCACCCTTGCCATTTCAGCAGTCATCATTGTGTTTCACGCACTTGGAAGTGTGCTCCTATGATAATTCCCACTGTGGACTGGTGGAGCTAGGAGTCACTGCAGCTCTTACAGACTCCAGAACCCATGCTTTGTTCACAGTTCCATGCTTCCTGTCTTGCATTTTCTGCCCTAAATGTGTTCTTCTGGAAAATTCTATTTGATCACTTAAAAAATAATGCAAGGGTAAAACTTAATGAAAATAAATTGTGAATTCCTTTGTGTGTCATAAAGCTGCCGGTATGTGTCTAAGAGCTGTCCATTGTCACATGGAACTGCAGACAAAGCAGTTGCCGTGTGAGACAGACAAGGGTGGTGTGGAGTGTACAGAGTGCTGGAAAGAGGACATTTGCGTACTAAGATTGTATGACTTTTATGTATGATTAAGAAATAATTATAGTAAAATGAAAGGGAAAATCACAAAAGGCAGAATAACATGAATTCTCTGTGTATAACAGCAGTGTGTACAAATGAACATGATGGGTGAATTCTCTGTACACAACAGCAGTGTGTACAAATGAACGTGGTGGGTGAATTCTCTGTGTACAACAGCAGTGTGTACAAATGAATGTGGTGGGTGAATTCTCTGTGTACAACAGCAGTGTGTACAAATGAATGTGGTGGGTGAATTCTCTGTGTACAACAGCAGTGTGTAGAAATGAACATGGTGGGTGAATTCTGTGTATAACAGCAGTGTGTACAAATGAACGTGGTGGGTGAATTCTGTGTATAACAGCAGTGTGTACAAATGAACGTGGTGGGTGAATTCTCTGTATAACAGCAGTGTGTACAAATGAATGTGGTGGGTGAATTCTCTGTGTACAACAGCAGTGTGTACAAATGAACGTGGTGGGTGAATTCTCTGTATAACAGCAGTGTGTACAAATGAATGTGGTGGGTGAATTCTCTGTATAACAGCAGTGTGTACAAATGAACGTGGTGGGTGAATTCTCTGTACAAATGAATGTGGTACATGGGCTGCCAAGCTAAGCCAGAATGGATATAAGGGTATTATGATTTCAGAATTTGGGTCTAAGGATATGATGCTTTGGAGAGGGTCTTCTTTTGTTTTCACAGAGACCTTGTGGAATGCTTCTATCCCAATATGGTATGATAGACCATGCCCTCCCGAAAGGTTGCTGTAAACACCCTCAAAAAATTACTTTGCTCAACTGCCGACTGAGATGAACCTAACAGACCTGAATAACAGACCTGAATAACAGCGCCCCCTTTTACCAGGAAGCAGTTTGGAGAGAAATAACTGCGCCCATATTCCCAAATATTGTTTATAAATGTTCTTTTGCATTTAAAGGGGGATATGATATAGATATGAATAATTTGCATTGGTATGGATTTTAAGGTCAATTTTGTTATATGTATATGTATTTCTGCTCTTGATTAAGGTATTGTGATTGTGTAGTTTATTTAAAAATGTAATGTATAATTAGGAAATATAGGTTGTTGATGGATAATCATTGATAATAATAAAGCTTGTAGTCATGTTAGTTAGATTTTCTAGATATATAGAGATACATTTCAGTTAGATAGACATTCTTCATATCTTTCAAAGACTGCAGAATATGGCATTTAATGTTTTAATAATTTAGGGCTTTTCATGACAATGAGACACATCTGCTCCTGGCAGCACCAATCTACTTCAAGAGGATGATGGGCATCGAAGAGGCTCCTTATGGAGTTTGATAGCCCTTTGGGCAAGCAACTTCTCTTGCCTGGACTGTTGCATAAGCTGGACACAAAGAACCTGCAGAGAGACGACTGCTGAACTTGCCTAAAGGTGAGATGGTCTTTCGGGGTTCCTGATTCATGAAAGAGTCTGCGAGACATTCTGCAGGACACAGCAGAAAATGACTAAAATGTCTTTGAAATTTTCTGCTGCATGGAAATGTCTGCTGGATTCTATGGGCCCGTAGGCCGAAGATGGATGCCCCAATGGTACAGAGGAACTTTGGGTGACTGTCCAGGCAGTGAGATGTCTCTGTCATTTCTAGAGTTTTGGAAATTGTTTGCTTAGGTAATATTATATCCTTCTGGAGTCTTTGATGGAGTTGAAGAATGGTTAGTTATAGTTATCGTTTTCCTTAGTTATGATAAAAGATAAAGTAGATATAAATATTATAACTATAATTCTTACTTGATAACTGTTTTGTTATATGTAATTTTACTATGTTAAAGTTAAAGCCTTTCTTTTTTGTTTAAACAGAAAAAGGGGAAATGATGGAGGTGGGTCTTGTTGCTTTCATTGGTTAATTAATAAAGAAACTGCTTGGCCTTTGATAGGACAGAAAATTAGGTAGGTGGAGTAAACAGAACAGAATGCTGGGAGAAAGAAGCCGAGTCAGGCAGTCGCCATGATTCTCCTCTCCGAGGCAGACGCAGGTTAGGATCTTACTGGTAAGCTAAGTGTGGTGGTACACAGATTATTAGAAATAGGTTAATCTAGATGTGAGAGCTAGCTAGTAAGAGGCTAGAGCTAATGGGCCAAGCAGTGTTTAAAAGAATACAGTTTCCGTGTAATTATTTCAGGGCATAAGCTAGCCAGACGGCTGGGAGCCGGGCAGAACGCAGCCTGCCGCTTCTTACAACAAATGTGGCCGATGAATTCTCTGTGTACAACAGCAGTGTGTACAAATGAACGTGGTGGGTGAATTCTCTGTATAACAGCAGTGTGTACAAATGAATGTGGTGGGTGAATTCTCTGTGTACAACAGCAGTGTGTACAAATGAATGTGGTGGGTGAATTCCCTGTAAAACAGCAGTGTGTACAAATGAATGTGGTGGGTGAATTCCCTGTATAACAGCAGTGTGTACAAATGAACGTGGTGGGTGAATTCTCTGCATAACAGCAGTGTGTACAAATGAACGTGGTGGGTGAATTCTCTGTATAACAGCAGTGTGTACAAATGAATGTGGTGGGTGAATTCTCTGTATAACAGCAGTGTGTACAAATGAATGTGGTGGGTGAATTCTCTGTGTACAACAGCAGTGTGTACAAATGAACGTGGTGGGTGAATTCTCTGTGTACAACAGCAGTGTGTACAAATGAACGTGGTGGGTGAATTCTCTGTATAACAGCAGTGTGTACAAATGAACGTGGTGGGTGAATTCTGTGTATAACAGCAGTGTGTACAAATGAATGTGGTGGGTGAATTCTCTGTATAACAGCAGTGTGTACAAATGAACGTGGTGGGTGAATTCTGTGTAATGAACATGGTGGGTGAATTCTCTGTATAACAACAGTGTGTACAAATGAACGTGGTGGGTGAATTCTCTGTATAACAGCAGTGTGTACAAATGAATGTGGTGGGTGAATTCTCTGTATAACAGCAGTGTGTACAAATGAACGTGGTGGGTGAATTCTCTGTACAAATGAATGTGGTACATGGGCTGCCAAGCTAAGCCAGAATGGATATAAGGGTATTATGATTTCAGAATTTGGGTCTAAGGATATGATGCTTTGGAGAGGGTCTTCTTTTGTTTTCACAGAGACCTTGTGGAATGCTTCTATCCCAATATGGTATGATAGACCATGCCCTCCCGAAAGGTTGCTGTAAACACCCTCAAAAAATTACTTTGCTCAACTGCCGACTGAGATGAACCTAACAGACCTGAATAACAGACCTGAATAACAGCGCCCCCTTTTACCAGGAAGCAGTTTGGAGAGAAATAACTGCGCCCATATTCCCAAATATTGTTTATAAATGTTCTTTTGCATTTAAAGGGGGATATGATATAGATATGAATAATTTGCATTGGTATGGATTTTAAGGTCAATTTTGTTATATGTATATGTATTTCTGCTCTTGATTAAGGTATTGTGATTGTGTAGTTTATTTAAAAATGTAATGTATAATTAGGAAATATAGGTTGTTGATGGATAATCATTGATAATAATAAAGCTTGTAGTCATGTTAGTTAGATTTTCTAGATATATAGAGATACATTTCAGTTAGATAGACATTCTTCATATCTTTCAAAGACTGCAGAATATGGCATTTAATGTTTTAATAATTTAGGGCTTTTCATGACAATGAGACACATCTGCTCCTGGCAGCACCAATCTACTTCAAGAGGATGATGGGCATCGAAGAGGCTCCTTATGGAGTTTGATAGCCCTTTGGGCAAGCAACTTCTCTTGCCTGGACTGTTGCATAAGCTGGACACAAAGAACCTGCAGAGAGACGACTGCTGAACTTGCCTAAAGGTGAGATGGTCTTTCGGGGTTCCTGATTCATGAAAGAGTCTGCGAGACATTCTGCAGGACACAGCAGAAAATGACTAAAATGTCTTTGAAATTTTCTGCTGCATGGAAATGTCTGCTGGATTCTATGGGCCCGTAGGCCGAAGATGGATGCCCCAATGGTACAGAGGAACTTTGGGTGACTGTCCAGGCAGTGAGATGTCTCTGTCATTTCTAGAGTTTTGGAAATTGTTTGCTTAGGTAATATTATATCCTTCTGGAGTCTTTGATGGAGTTGAAGAATGGTTAGTTATAGTTATCGTTTTCCTTAGTTATGATAAAAGATAAAGTAGATATAAATATTATAACTATAATTCTTACTTGATAACTGTTTTGTTATATGTAATTTTACTATGTTAAAGTTAAAGCCTTTCTTTTTTGTTTAAACAGAAAAAGGGGAAATGATGGAGGTGGGTCTTGTTGCTTTCATTGGTTAATTAATAAAGAAACTGCTTGGCCTTTGATAGGACAGAAAATTAGGTAGGTGGAGTAAACAGAACAGAATGCTGGGAGAAAGAAGCCGAGTCAGGCAGTCGCCATGATTCTCCTCTCCGAGGCAGACGCAGGTTAGGATCTTACTGGTAAGCTAAGTGTGGTGGTACACAGATTATTAGAAATAGGTTAATCTAGATGTGAGAGCTAGCTAGTAAGAGGCTAGAGCTAATGGGCCAAGCAGTGTTTAAAAGAATACAGTTTCCGTGTAATTATTTCAGGGCATAAGCTAGCCAGACGGCTGGGAGCCGGGCAGAACGCAGCCTGCCGCTTCTTACAACAAATGTGGCCGATGAATTCTCTGTGTACAACAGCAGTGTGTACAAATGAACGTGGTGGGTGAATTCTCTGTATAACAGCAGTGTGTACAAATGAATGTGGTGGGTGAATTCTCTGTGTACAACAGCAGTGTGTACAAATGAATGTGGTGGGTGAATTCCCTGTAAAACAGCAGTGTGTACAAATGAATGTGGTGGGTGAATTCCCTGTATAACAGCAGTGTGTACAAATGAACGTGGTGGGTGAATTCTCTGCATAACAGCAGTGTGTACAAATGAACGTGGTGGGTGAATTCTCTGTATAACAGCAGTGTGTACAAATGAATGTGGTGGGTGAATTCTCTGTATAACAGCAGTGTGTACAAATGAATGTGGTGGGTGAATTCTCTGTGTACAACAGCAGTGTGTACAAATGAACGTGGTGGGTGAATTCTCTGTGTACAACAGCAGTGTGTACAAATGAACGTGGTGGGTGAATTCTCTGTATAACAGCAGTGTGTACAAATGAACGTGGTGGGTGAATTCTGTGTATAACAGCAGTGTGTACAAATGAATGTGGTGGGTGAATTCTCTGTATAACAGCAGTGTGTACAAATGAACGTGGTGGGTGAATTCTGTGTAATGAACATGGTGGGTGAATTCTCTGTATAACAACAGTGTGTACAAATGAACGTGGTGGGTGAATTCTCTGTATAACAGCAGTGTGTACAAATGAATGTGGTGGGTGAATTCTCTGTATAACAGCAGTGTGTACAAATGAACGTGGTGGGTGAATTCTCTGTACAAATGAATGTGGTACATGGGCTGCCAAGCTAAGCCAGAATGGATATAAGGGTATTATGATTTCAGAATTTGGGTCTAAGGATATGATGCTTTGGAGAGGGTCTTCTTTTGTTTTCACAGAGACCTTGTGGAATGCTTCTATCCCAATATGGTATGATAGACCATGCCCTCCCGAAAGGTTGCTGTAAACACCCTCAAAAAATTACTTTGCTCAACTGCCGACTGAGATGAACCTAACAGACCTGAATAACAGACCTGAATAACAGCGCCCCCTTTTACCAGGAAGCAGTTTGGAGAGAAATAACTGCGCCCATATTCCCAAATATTGTTTATAAATGTTCTTTTGCATTTAAAGGGGGATATGATATAGATATGAATAATTTGCATTGGTATGGATTTTAAGGTCAATTTTGTTATATGTATATGTATTTCTGCTCTTGATTAAGGTATTGTGATTGTGTAGTTTATTTAAAAATGTAATGTATAATTAGGAAATATAGGTTGTTGATGGATAATCATTGATAATAATAAAGCTTGTAGTCATGTTAGTTAGATTTTCTAGATATATAGAGATACATTTCAGTTAGATAGACATTCTTCATATCTTTCAAAGACTGCAGAATATGGCATTTAATGTTTTAATAATTTAGGGCTTTTCATGACAATGAGACACATCTGCTCCTGGCAGCACCAATCTACTTCAAGAGGATGATGGGCATCGAAGAGGCTCCTTATGGAGTTTGATAGCCCTTTGGGCAAGCAACTTCTCTTGCCTGGACTGTTGCATAAGCTGGACACAAAGAACCTGCAGAGAGACGACTGCTGAACTTGCCTAAAGGTGAGATGGTCTTTCGGGGTTCCTGATTCATGAAAGAGTCTGCGAGACATTCTGCAGGACACAGCAGAAAATGACTAAAATGTCTTTGAAATTTTCTGCTGCATGGAAATGTCTGCTGGATTCTATGGGCCCGTAGGCCGAAGATGGATGCCCCAATGGTACAGAGGAACTTTGGGTGACTGTCCAGGCAGTGAGATGTCTCTGTCATTTCTAGAGTTTTGGAAATTGTTTGCTTAGGTAATATTATATCCTTCTGGAGTCTTTGATGGAGTTGAAGAATGGTTAGTTATAGTTATCGTTTTCCTTAGTTATGATAAAAGATAAAGTAGATATAAATATTATAACTATAATTCTTACTTGATAACTGTTTTGTTATATGTAATTTTACTATGTTAAAGTTAAAGCCTTTCTTTTTTGTTTAAACAGAAAAAGGGGAAATGATGGAGGTGGGTCTTGTTGCTTTCATTGGTTAATTAATAAAGAAACTGCTTGGCCTTTGATAGGACAGAAAATTAGGTAGGTGGAGTAAACAGAACAGAATGCTGGGAGAAAGAAGCCGAGTCAGGCAGTCGCCATGATTCTCCTCTCCGAGGCAGACGCAGGTTAGGATCTTACTGGTAAGCTAAGTGTGGTGGTACACAGATTATTAGAAATAGGTTAATCTAGATGTGAGAGCTAGCTAGTAAGAGGCTAGAGCTAATGGGCCAAGCAGTGTTTAAAAGAATACAGTTTCCGTGTAATTATTTCAGGGCATAAGCTAGCCAGACGGCTGGGAGCCGGGCAGAACGCAGCCTGCCGCTTCTTACAACAAATGTGGCCGATGAATTCTCTGTGTACAACAGCAGTGTGTACAAATGAACGTGGTGGGTGAATTCTCTGTATAACAGCAGTGTGTACAAATGAATGTGGTGGGTGAATTCTCTGTGTACAACAGCAGTGTGTACAAATGAATGTGGTGGGTGAATTCCCTGTAAAACAGCAGTGTGTACAAATGAATGTGGTGGGTGAATTCCCTGTATAACAGCAGTGTGTACAAATGAACGTGGTGGGTGAATTCTCTGCATAACAGCAGTGTGTACAAATGAACGTGGTGGGTGAATTCTCTGTATAACAGCAGTGTGTACAAATGAATGTGGTGGGTGAATTCTCTGTATAACAGCAGTGTGTACAAATGAATGTGGTGGGTGAATTCTCTGTGTACAACAGCAGTGTGTACAAATGAACGTGGTGGGTGAATTCTCTGTGTACAACAGCAGTGTGTACAAATGAACGTGGTGGGTGAATTCTCTGTATAACAGCAGTGTGTACAAATGAACGTGGTGGGTGAATTCTGTGTATAACAGCAGTGTGTACAAATGAATGTGGTGGGTGAATTCTCTGTATAACAGCAGTGTGTACAAATGAACGTGGTGGGTGAATTCTGTGTAATGAACATGGTGGGTGAATTCTCTGTATAACAACAGTGTGTACAAATGAACGTGGTGGGTGAATTCTCTGTATAACAGCAGTGTGTACAAATGAATGTGGTGGGTGAATTCTCTGTATAACAGCAGTGTGTACAAATGAACGTGGTGGGTGAATTCTCTGTACAAATGAATGTGGTACATGGGCTGCCAAGCTAAGCCAGAATGGATATAAGGGTATTATGATTTCAGAATTTGGGTCTAAGGATATGATGCTTTGGAGAGGGTCTTCTTTTGTTTTCACAGAGACCTTGTGGAATGCTTCTATCCCAATATGGTATGATAGACCATGCCCTCCCGAAAGGTTGCTGTAAACACCCTCAAAAAATTACTTTGCTCAACTGCCGACTGAGATGAACCTAACAGACCTGAATAACAGACCTGAATAACAGCGCCCCCTTTTACCAGGAAGCAGTTTGGAGAGAAATAACTGCGCCCATATTCCCAAATATTGTTTATAAATGTTCTTTTGCATTTAAAGGGGGATATGATATAGATATGAATAATTTGCATTGGTATGGATTTTAAGGTCAATTTTGTTATATGTATATGTATTTCTGCTCTTGATTAAGGTATTGTGATTGTGTAGTTTATTTAAAAATGTAATGTATAATTAGGAAATATAGGTTGTTGATGGATAATCATTGATAATAATAAAGCTTGTAGTCATGTTAGTTAGATTTTCTAGATATATAGAGATACATTTCAGTTAGATAGACATTCTTCATATCTTTCAAAGACTGCAGAATATGGCATTTAATGTTTTAATAATTTAGGGCTTTTCATGACAATGAGACACATCTGCTCCTGGCAGCACCAATCTACTTCAAGAGGATGATGGGCATCGAAGAGGCTCCTTATGGAGTTTGATAGCCCTTTGGGCAAGCAACTTCTCTTGCCTGGACTGTTGCATAAGCTGGACACAAAGAACCTGCAGAGAGACGACTGCTGAACTTGCCTAAAGGTGAGATGGTCTTTCGGGGTTCCTGATTCATGAAAGAGTCTGCGAGACATTCTGCAGGACACAGCAGAAAATGACTAAAATGTCTTTGAAATTTTCTGCTGCATGGAAATGTCTGCTGGATTCTATGGGCCCGTAGGCCGAAGATGGATGCCCCAATGGTACAGAGGAACTTTGGGTGACTGTCCAGGCAGTGAGATGTCTCTGTCATTTCTAGAGTTTTGGAAATTGTTTGCTTAGGTAATATTATATCCTTCTGGAGTCTTTGATGGAGTTGAAGAATGGTTAGTTATAGTTATCGTTTTCCTTAGTTATGATAAAAGATAAAGTAGATATAAATATTATAACTATAATTCTTACTTGATAACTGTTTTGTTATATGTAATTTTACTATGTTAAAGTTAAAGCCTTTCTTTTTTGTTTAAACAGAAAAAGGGGAAATGATGGAGGTGGGTCTTGTTGCTTTCATTGGTTAATTAATAAAGAAACTGCTTGGCCTTTGATAGGACAGAAAATTAGGTAGGTGGAGTAAACAGAACAGAATGCTGGGAGAAAGAAGCCGAGTCAGGCAGTCGCCATGATTCTCCTCTCCGAGGCAGACGCAGGTTAGGATCTTACTGGTAAGCTAAGTGTGGTGGTACACAGATTATTAGAAATAGGTTAATCTAGATGTGAGAGCTAGCTAGTAAGAGGCTAGAGCTAATGGGCCAAGCAGTGTTTAAAAGAATACAGTTTCCGTGTAATTATTTCAGGGCATAAGCTAGCCAGACGGCTGGGAGCCGGGCAGAACGCAGCCTGCCGCTTCTTACAACAAATGTGGCCGATGAATTCTCTGTGTACAACAGCAGTGTGTACAAATGAACGTGGTGGGTGAATTCTCTGTATAACAGCAGTGTGTACAAATGAATGTGGTGGGTGAATTCTCTGTGTACAACAGCAGTGTGTACAAATGAATGTGGTGGGTGAATTCCCTGTAAAACAGCAGTGTGTACAAATGAATGTGGTGGGTGAATTCCCTGTATAACAGCAGTGTGTACAAATGAACGTGGTGGGTGAATTCTCTGCATAACAGCAGTGTGTACAAATGAACGTGGTGGGTGAATTCTCTGTATAACAGCAGTGTGTACAAATGAATGTGGTGGGTGAATTCTCTGTATAACAGCAGTGTGTACAAATGAATGTGGTGGGTGAATTCTCTGTGTACAACAGCAGTGTGTACAAATGAACGTGGTGGGTGAATTCTCTGTGTACAACAGCAGTGTGTACAAATGAACGTGGTGGGTGAATTCTCTGTATAACAGCAGTGTGTACAAATGAACGTGGTGGGTGAATTCTGTGTATAACAGCAGTGTGTACAAATGAATGTGGTGGGTGAATTCTCTGTATAACAGCAGTGTGTACAAATGAACGTGGTGGGTGAATTCTGTGTAATGAACATGGTGGGTGAATTCTCTGTATAACAACAGTGTGTACAAATGAACGTGGTGGGTGAATTCTCTGTATAACAGCAGTGTGTACAAATGAACGTGGGGGGAGACCATGCGCTGTGAGGATGAAGCACTGAGCAAATGTGAGGCTTGTCCTGGGGTTGGAGTGGACAGTTCTACATTCGACTTTAAGCAGAAGTATTACAGTTGAGTAGCTCTTTGTTTGCATGTGTGTAGTGTGGATGTGTGCACGTGTGCACGCACATGTGTGTGTGGGGTGTGTGTACATGTGTGCACATGTGTGTGGGTGTGTATGTGTGTGTACGTGTATGCACATATGTGTGTGCACATGTGTGTGGGAATGTATGTGTGTGTACGTGTGAGCACATGTGTGGGGGGTGTGCATGTGTGTGTACGTGTGTGCATGTATGTGTGTGCACATGTGTGGGGGTGTATGTGTGTACATGTGTGCACATGTGTGGGTGGGTGTGTATGTGTGATTATGTGTGTGCACATGTGTGTGGGGTATGCATGTGTGCGTACGTGTGCACATATGTGTGTGCACATGTGGGGGTGTGCATCTGTGTGTACGTGTGTACACATATGTGTGTGCACATGTGTGTGGGGTGTGCATGTGTGTGTACGTGTGTGCACATATGTGGGGGGTATGCATGTGTGTACGTGTGTGCATGTATGTGTGCACATGTGTGGGGGTGTATGTGTGTGTACGTGTGTGCACATATGTGTGTGCACATGTGGGGGGTGCATGTGTATGTACCTGTGTGTGCACATATGTGGGTGGGTGTGTATGTCCGTACGTGTGTGCACATATGTGTGTGTGCACATGGGGGGTGCATGTGTGTGTACGTGTGTGCACATATGTGTGTGGGGTGTGCATCTGTGTGTACGTGTGTGCACATATGTGTGTGCACATGTGGGTGTGCATCTGTGTGTACGTGTGTGCACATATGTGTGTGCACATGTGTGTGGGGTATGCATGTGTGTACGTGTGTGCATGTATGTGTGCACATGTGTGGGAGTGTATGTGTGCACATATGTGTGTGCACATGTGTGGGGGTGTGCATCTGTGTGTACGTGTGTGCACATGTGTGTGTGCACATGTGTGGGGGTGTGCATCTGTGTGTACGTGTGTGCACATATGTGTGTGCACGTGTGTGGGGGTGTGTATGTGTATGTACGTGTGTAGGCCCAGGTTTGATACTGCTTGTCTTCCTCAGTTGCTCTCCACTTTATTAAAGCGAGGCCTTTGGCTGAGCTGCATGCTCACAGACTTGGCTATTCTAGCTAGTTAGCTTGCCCTAGGATCATGGGCAGTAACCATGCCTGCCTGGCTTCTTATGTAAACTCTCTGGATCCAATCTCTGGTTTTCATGCTTGGGCAACTTGGATAAACCACAGAGCCATCTCCTCAGGCCCTCTATCAGCACTTTTTATTAAGAAAATTAAAGAACTGAAAATACAAAAAGTCTTCCATTCTTAGTTATAATAAGGATTTTCTAACACTATATTTTTTTCTTTCTTCAATTCTTAAAACTGAAAAATTACCTCAGAGTTGAGATCAGACTTAATTGCCCTTATTGTGGGGCAATTTATTCCAGTGTTTATTAGCCAAACTGAACAACTTTCATCTCAGTGTTTGTGTGAGTCTGGAGTTTGGAAGTAGCTGAGAGGAATGGTTTTTCTCAGAGTTCCTCGCAGGGTGGAAGCCAAGACGTTAGCCAGGCCTCTGTTATCTGAAGGTATAAGGCAGCTAGAAGTCCTTCTTGGAGAGAGGCCTCCATTCCCTGCTGCCCATTGTTGGGAGACTCCTGTCTTTCCTCACTTTGTCCTCTTCGTGGGCTGCTGGCTTTGCACAGGCCGCTGGCAGCTGGTTTTTTCCTGAGCGACCCATGCAGATGTGAGAGCGGGGGGAAAAAACCCCAGGAGGGACAGAGAGCCAATTTAAAACGGACACGGGATTGTTTGATGGTTTAAAATTTAAAACTATTATTGTTCTTCTTCTTCTTCTTCTTCTTCTTCTTCTTCTTCTTCTTCTTCTTGTTATGTATGCATATATGAAGAGTGTGTGTGTGTGTGTATGTGTGTGTGTGTGTGTGTGTGTGTGTGTGAGAGAGAGAGAGAGAGAGAGAGGGAGAGAGAGACTCTGTGTGCCACAATGCATGAATAGAAATAAGAGGACGATATTCAGGAAGAGAGAGAGAGAGAGAGAGAGAGAGAGAGAGAGAGAGAGAGAGAGACTGTGTGTGCCACAATGCATGTATATAAGTCAGAGGACAATATTCAGGAAGAGAGAGAGAGAGAGAGAGAGAGAGAGAGAGAGAGAGAGAGAGAGACTGTGTGGGAGGACAATATTCAGGAGTTGGTTCTCTCATTTCAGATTGTCAGTCAGCTTGACAAGTACTTTTATTTACTGAGCCATGCTGACAGCCATATTTATTATGATAGGCATATTTATTATTTATTTACTTACTTATTTGTTTTTTCTAAAGTGTTTTTATTTTTAAAATTCTGCGTAAAGTGTTAAGTTTCATTGTGGACACTTTTGAACACAATTTTGTTGATCCTCCTCCCTTCTCCCGATCTCCCTGCTTCCCCTCTTCCCCACCTGTCCTTCCGTCCTTCCATCCCATCCCTGCTTCCCCTCTTCCCCACCTGTCCTTCCGTCCTTCCATCCCATCCCTGCTTCCCCTCTTCCCCTCCTGTCCTTCCGTCCTTCCATCCCATCCCTGCTTCCCCTCTTCCCCATCTGTCCTTCCGTCCCTAGTCACAAATGCTCTATTATCTGCCCACCCCTTGAAGGCGTAAGTCACAAACAATGCCACACCAATATGGGATTATGATTAATAGGGTGGTATTTATTTAAAGGGGAAAAAACTTACAGATCACTGTCCCAGGCAACAGCCCTTGAGGAGAGGGAAGTGGCCGCTCTTTTAAAGGGAGAGAGACCACGCCCCAATGGGCTGGTATCTCAGCGGTGATAGGCTGGAGGAGTGGGAGGACCTCCCCGCAACAACCCCTCATCTATTTTTCCTTTCTCATAGTTCTTGTTCTAGTTTCATGATCTATACTACACACATGCTCACACATATATTCATATATACACGTGTGTGTGTGCACACACATGCATGCACCTCTCCCTTCCCCCACTGAAAGCCAGGATCTGTGTGTGAGAAAGAGCAAGCCCCTCTGAGTTTTAGTTACAGCACTCTGTAAAATGATTTTCTTGCAATTTTCATAATTTCCCTTTTCTTTCTGGTTGCGTACAATTGTATTGTGTACGCATACCATGTTTTCATTATCCATTCCTCTCTTGGTGGACATCTAGGCTGATTTCATGTTCTTACTGTTGTGAATTGAGCAACAGAAAGAAATCCGTAAGGGTCTCTGTGGTAGGAAGTAGAGTCTTTGGGTGTGTGCCTAGGAGTGGTACACTGGCCATCTGATGGTCTGTTTCTAATGTCAGAAATCTCCATGGTCTCCGGCATGGATGCTGTGCCCTCCACCCCCACCAGCAGTGGTCAGTGTTCCTCTTTCCCCACATCTCTGCCAGCATTTGTTGTCCTTTGTTTTCTTAGTTTCTCTCTTTTTTTATTGATATTGGCCAATTTCATACATGTATATAACGGATTCTAATTACTCTCTCTTCCACCCCCCACCCCTTTTTCTGTTTTTTCAAGACAGGATTTCTCAGTGTAACAGCCCTGGCTGTCCTGGATCTCACTCTGTAGATTAGGCTGGTCCTGAACTCACAGATCCGCCAGTCTCTGCCTCTGGAGTGCTGGGATTGAAGGTGTGCACCACTACTGCCCAGTATTTTTTTTTTTAAATCTCCCACCTAACAATTCCACTCTGCCATCCCTGTTCTTCTCCCAGGTTCATAACTTTTGGTTTAGTGTCCCATCTAGTTTAACCAGGGCCACTTGTGTGGATTGGAAGCATCCATTGGAGTCTGGTGGGGTCATGAGTGAGCATAACTGAAGGCAATGGCCTCCCCTCTCCCTGAATCTGTCAGTACAAATAGTTCTTCAGTGAAGGGTAGGTCTCCTGAGCCCCGCTTCCGTTCATGCCTGACTGTTTTATCCCCACACAAAGCCTTTCTAATTTAACAATGCACTTTATGCAGAATAACCAGTTCATATGGAAATAAATCTACAGATCTCCAAGGATCAAAAAAGCTTTTTAAAAAAGTTCTTTCAGAAAAGTATCCAACACAAAATATCAAACTAACTATTGAGGTAATTGTTGTTCTCAATGAAACAGGGAAGCAATAGAGCATGATTTGTCGTATACAATATAAAAACAGACACCCGTTCTCTCACCAGTACTGGCCAGGACAGTTCATAGGGCGTTCACTCTCAGAGCAGGAGACCATGTCTTCTCCTGTGTGTCTCATGCCAGACTGTTGAGTGGCTCGCTCTGTGTAGCTCTGGGGCAGGCATCCACAGCTATTGTGTGTTCAGGACCAGAGGCTGACATTTCACAGGCCTCCTCCCTGTCTCCTGGCTCGCTCTTTCTTTCTTTCTTTCTTTCTTTCTTTCTTTCTTTCTTTCTGTCTTCTTCTCTGCAATATTCTGTCAGCCTTAGAAATGGTCTTGTTCAAGGCTGGTCCTTTGTTTTCTTGATAACCATTGTACCTGTGGTGAATTGGAATACTAAAATAATTTTAATTTGCCTTTCTGTGATGGCTATATATGTTGTAAACTTTGAAAAATATTTATGGGTCATTTGTATTTCTTCTTTAGAGAACTCTCAGTTCACTTCACTAGCCCATTTATTGACTGGCAGGATATTTTTTTGGTATTTATTTTTTCAATTCTTTGTATATTCTTGATATTTATTATCATGAAAAAGGGATTTGGATAAGCATTTTTCCAAAGCTGATATACTACAAAGTTGATATACTAACAGTGAACAGCATGAGAAAAATTGCTCAATGGTGTTAAGCTGTTCGAGAGGTGCCAATCAAAGCCAGTGAGAGCTGGAGCTACTTGGAAGCAAGCTCAAGACCCGTCTGAGCTACAGAATGCATTCAAACCTAGCGAGGGCAATTTGACGAGACCTTGTTCCCCAATACAAAGTAAAAGGACTTGGGATGTATCCCAGTGGTAAGCGACTGCCTGGCATGTAGTGAGTCCCAGGCTTTGATGTCTAATACCAAAAGATAAGTAAACTAAATTTCCCAAACCTTAAAGCCAAACAAGTCAAAATAAGCAAACAAAAAACAATGGGACAATGAAACAAGGAACCAATGAACAGCCCCACAATGAGGAAAATTGAGCTATAATTAAAGAGAGAAATAATAAATGAGATGATGAGGGGACATTTGAATGTCTGTATGTGGTTAGTAGGAATGTACACAACTCGGCCAGTTGGGAAGAGAGTCAGTCTGGCAGTTTTCAAAAAGTTAAAGATGGAGTTAACATTTGACCTAGCAAATTCACCCCACGCTATATGTCTAAGAGGAATGGAAATGTGCTTGTGAATATGTGTGAACTTGTATGTTGGACACAAAAAAACTAGTATATAAATGCTCCTGGTAATAATACTTACAGTAACTTCAAAATGGAACTAACCCAAACACTTAGTGTAAAATGAAAGGATAAAGAAAATGTGGTTTATCTATGCAGTGGAATATTATTGGGACATAAAAAGGAATAAAGTATTGATGCCTATTACAACATATATAAATCTTGGGACCATTATAGCAAGAGAAAGGAAACCAGTCCCAGAGCACAGTGTAAGATTCCATTTATATGAGCTGTCAGAACAGGCAAATCCACTGAAGTAGAAAGAGAATAATTATTTGGCAAGGTCTGGGGCAAGAGGGCAACTGAGAATGAAGCTCAATCCAGCAGACAGGAGCATTCTCCAGGGTTAGGGACCAGGAGCTGTGTGTGATAAACTGCCTGCTGTTTACCAGAAGACTGAGAGCACAGCTGGGTAACATGCTCGTTCTCTCGGAGTTTGGATCAGATGGCTGACATAGGCAGGGAACTAGGGCTGGCAAGGCTCCTTCCAACCATCCTGAAAACTGGAGGGCGACTCTGTGAATGTCAGTCGTTGGCTGGATTCTGTGTACACTGACATCGTGTGATAGAATATGTGCTAGTTCCCTGCCCCCCCGTGTGTGCGTGTATGTATT
This sequence comes from Microtus oregoni, assembly GCF_018167655.1. NCBI lineage: Eukaryota > Metazoa > Chordata > Mammalia > Rodentia > Cricetidae > Microtus > Microtus oregoni. Next base: position 16,426,644 of record NW_024543208.1, on the reverse strand, counting down.
GTGTATCTGCTGCTGTCTTGTGTACAGGAGTGCATGGATGTGGGGAGATCAGAAGGCCTCCTCAGGCATCGTTATTGCTGTTATTATAACTGCACTTGTTACTTTGACCCCGGGTCTTCCACTAAACCTGAGGCTCAATGATTTGTCTAGGCTGGCCAGACAAATCACCAGAGATCCCCCTGTCTCTCTAGTACTGTGGTTACAGATGCATGCCTACATGCCCACCTGTCATGCACCCTCTAAATCATTACCTCTCCATTCCAGGAGCTGAGGACTGAACCCAGGGCCTGTTACTCTTCCTACTGAGTTAAATCCCCCCACCTTTTAATGGGAGGGCTTGGGACCTGAGGTCCTCGTGCTTATGTGACCGATCTCTCCAGCTCTGTATAACAGTTCTTAGGTGAGCAGTGGTTTTGGGGGGTAAATTGTTTTAGGGTGACTGTTACTTTATGTGAACTTTCTAGATGTATTCTTGACATACCCCAGAGTGGCAGGGACTTTCTTGAGGACATGTGTCTGTTGACCCTGGAGTCCAGGAAGGGGGTACAACCCATATCTTGCTATCTTCTGAGTCTGTCTCTGAGCTCTGTGCTGAGAATTTGTCTTCCTGTGATCTCCTGGGTGCAAAGCTTGCAGGACAGAATTTCTTTGGCCACTTTCATTGCACAGTGTACAGTGAGCCTGTACCCTCAGACCTGTGCTAGAACTGGAGGTTGCTGCCCTCTCCACACTTTAAGGTTCCTCCTTTAGCATCATCCCCGGCCTACCGGGGTCCTGTCTGTTCTTGCTTTGGGTCTGGGTGCTGGGTCCCGGATAAATCCTTATAGGTTCTTTGAGCACCCATTACCAGGAAGAAGAGATGGACATCTGCAGTCCTGGGTGACCGTCCTTTCCGATATGAGCCTACCCATGTGCTTACAGCCCTGAGGGGTGACTTCAGGCCCCCAGAACTCTCCCAGCAGAGGGGGAAGCAGGACGATTGCAAAGTACAAAAATGAAGGAGGGGCCATATCTTGCTTGTTTTCAATTCAGCCAAAGACTCAGGGTTCATCCTGTCTTCTCTTTCACCAGTGGTTCATTTCTTTTAGATTTTTTTTTTTAAATCTCCCAGCTCCTTGGTGGTCTTTCGGCTTCCTTCATTTTAAATTAGTTTTTATGTATTGTTGTTGTTGTGCATGCGAGCGTGGGTGTGGGTGGCAGGCATGGGTATGACAGTCAGAGGGTGCTATGTGGAGGTCTGCTCTTTTCTTCTACTGTCAGTCCTGGGTATCAGACTCAGGCGCTTCTGCCTGCTCACCCCTCTAGCCTACACTCCCTTGCTTTCTTGTTTTCATTTCTTTAGTCTTTTTTTTGAGACAGGGTCTCTATATGTACCCATGTCTATCCCGGAACTCACCATGTAGACCAGCTGTCTTGGAACTCAGAGATCCTCTACCTCTGCCTCCCAAGTGCTAGGATTAAAGGGTATGCCACCACCGCCTGTTCCCCTTCCTTTGGCTTCTTGAGTGAAGCTGTGGCACTTTGTCCTGTGATGGTGGAGGAGGTACCGCGGGGGGCTCTGGGTTCTAACAGACTGCTGCACAGGAAAGATGCTGAGTTGGGCCAAGGTTTGGCCTTCAGTCCTGGCTCTATGTTACCCTGGGTCCTCTTGGTCCAAGTTACTGTCTACACCAGCTACAGTAACAATGTGACTTCAGGATCCCTGAATGCTGGACATTTGCTAGAGGAGGCTGATGGGAAAGGCGGGGGAGGCAAGTATGGCCTGTTCTTGATCTAATCCTCATCCATGGGTCTAGGTGGCCTGATCAGGAGTCTGGAAGCAGGCTCTTTGGCTTGGTCTTTGCCACTACAATGGAAAAGGCCCTTAGGCCCTCTTTGAGTACACACCCTTGGCTGATTTTATAGACTCATCAGAACTCTGAGCCAATCTTTGACCTAGACAGTGGTTTTCAATATTTGGGTCTCGACCCCCCCCCCCCCAACAGCAAAATACAGTTATGAAGTAGCAATGAAAATATTTTTATGATTAGGGGTCACCACATCATGAGAAACCATATTAGAGGATCAGAGCATCAGGAAGGTTGAGAATCACTCACATAGGCCCATTTTCTACTTCAGGTCCAGCTTTGGAACTGACCTGTACACCTGTCCAATCTACTAGGTTGGGCACCTGCTACAGACAGAAACCTGTGTGTTCAGATCTGCCCTCTGTCATGTTTTCCCAATAGAACGGATGGCCTATTTGTGTATGGGGATATGTCTTAATTTCTGGGAAGGGCTATTGGTAGGTTTTGATTAGTGTAGCAATTCTAAGGGCTTTGCAAATTGGAACATATTTGGGCTAGAGATAACTTTGCCCTGGCAGTGGTTTCAGAAACAAACAAACAAACAACATTTCATGCTAAACCTAGTTGCTACTGGGCTGGTGAGACCTGACCCATGCCTGCTGGCCACATCTGTTTCAAACGCTCCTCTCCTCTCCCACCCTGGAGCAGGCACCGGAGCTGAGCAGATTTCTAGGCACTGGGGAGCCTGAGAGGAGCAATTTCAGAGACCATGAGATAATTGTCCTGCAGGTTCCCAGGCATCCTTTGATGCCAGGACCTCATCACCCTCCAGGATCGTATGATCACAGCCGTCATTAGCCATGGACACTGTAGTCCTGGGAGAGAAGTGGGCTGTGGGCCTGGAACTAGAATGGACCTCCTGGGCTTCTGAGGCCTGTGTCCTGGTCAGGCGAGAAGAAAGAATTCTGATGGGAAGAAAGCTGGAGTCTGATTAGCTTGTGGGTTGTAACATGTGAGGATCAAGGCGTTCCGGGTTACTGTGGTTGGAACTTGCTTCTCTTTGTTATCTAAAGACTACTTGCTTGTCTTCTAGTCAGTAATGAAGCCCAAGCCTCAGGCACCAGCCCACACAGAGGATACACACAGAGATGGACAGCTGGGATAGTGACAGAATATCTCACTGTGCCCGAGGAATGGATGAAGGACTCTGGGAGTAAATGTGCCAAGACACACATGTAGAGGTCCAAAGACAGCCTTGGATGTTGGTCCTTGATTGCACTTTGCTTGTTGTGCTGGCTAGTTTTAGGTCAACTTGACACAGCTGTAGTCACCTGAGAGGAGGGAACCTCAAGTGAGAAAATGCCCTTGTAAGGCACTGGGCTGCAGGCAATCTTGTAGGGCATTTTCTTAATTAATGATTGATAGGGAAGGGACAGCCCATTGTGGGTGGGGCCACCCCTGGCTTGGTTTTCCTGAGCTCTATAAGAAAGCAGGCTGAGCAAGCCATGGGAACCAAGCAAGCAGCACCCCTCCATATCAGCTACTGCCTCCAGAGTCCTGCTCTGAAAACCTTCGATGATGGACTACTCTGTGAGGTGTAAGCCAGATAAACCCTTTCCCCAAGAAGGTGCTTTCAGCCATGGTGTCTCATCACAGTAATGGCAATCCTAACTAAGACATTTGTTGTCTCCTAGGGCATACACAAGCTTAGTCGGCCCTCAGGCTTCTGAGGATTGGTTACTGATGCATTCCTGTGGCTTTATGTGGGTTCTGGGTTCGGGGTCTGACCTCCGATCTCCCATAGGAACATGGTGGTTACTGACGCACTCCTGTGGCTTTATGTGGGTTCTGGGTTGGGGGTCTGACCTCCGATCTCCCATAGGAACATGGTGGTTACTGAGGCACTCCTGTGGCTTTATGTGGGTTCTGGGTTGGGGGTCTGACCTCCGATCTCCCATAGGAACATGGTGGTTACTGACGCACTCCTGTGGCTTTATGTGGGTTCTGGGTTGGGGGTCTGATCTCCGATCGCCCATAGGAACATGGTGGTTACTGACGCACTCCTGTGGCTTTATGTGGGTTCTGGGTTGGGGGGTCTGACCTCAAGTCCTCACCCTTGGATATAAGTGCTTTACCCAATGAGCTATTTCTCCATAGTAACCTGAAACATCATTTTAGTTTTCCTTTACTTAAATAGAAATGGGAGAAGCCAGACACAAACAACCACCCCACTAGAGTCTCCATTCTTCACCTGCTCACCATCTGAGGTCCACCATCATCTTTCCTCCACTCTTTGATATTCATCTATCTCTCTTTGTGGTGCTGAAAATTAAACCCAGGGCCTTCCATGTATGCTAGGCGAACACTCTAGCACTGAGCTATGTGGGCCTTTGTGTGTGTGAGAGAGAGAAAGAGAGAGAGGAAGGGGGATCTTGCTATGTTACCACGCTTGCCTTGAACTAGAGATCCTCCCGCCTTTACCTCCTGAGTGTTGTAATCTTAGTTATAAGAATGTTATTGTTCCACTCCTCCATTGCTGGTGGGAATGCAAGCTGGTACAGCCCCTTTGGATGTCAGTGTGGCGATTTCTTAGAAAATTAGGAAACAACCTTCCTCATGACCCAGTAATACCACTTTTGGGTCTATATCCAAAGGATGCTCAATCGTGCCACAAGGACATGTGCTCAACTATGTTCATCGCAGCTTTATTTATCATAGCCAGAACCTGGAAACAACCTAAATGCCCCTTGACTAAAGAATGAATAAGGAAAATGTGGTACATTTACACAATGGAGTATACACAACAGAAAAAATAATGACATCTTGAAATTTGCAGGCAAATGGATGGATCTAGAAAGCATCATATTAAGGGAGGCAACCCAGACCCAGAAAGACAAATATCCCATGTACTCACTCACAAGTGGCCTTTAGACATAAAGCGAAGAAGATCAGCCTACAAATCACAATCCCAGAGAATCTAGAATACAACAATGACCCTAAGAGAGACATACATGGATCTAATCTACATGGGAAGTAGAAAAAGACAAGATCTCCTGAGTAAATTGGGAGCATGGGGACCATGGTAGAGGGTTGAAGGGGAGGGGAGAGGAAGGGAGGGGAGAGGAGAAATACATAGCTCAATAAAAACAATTAAAAAATGTTGTTCATGGATACATTTATATTGTTAAAAAATAAGAGTCAGAAACAACATAAATTGGAATTCTTAACTTCCCTCCAACTCCTCCAGGCAATTCTGTTTTTAGTTTGGTGTCCTTTTTTAGTGTGTATGTACACATACTTGGTGCTTTGCTCTGCAGTTTGTCCCCTTTAAAACCTTATTGGGCTGGAGTGATGGTTCATTGGTCAAGAGCACTTGCTGCTCAGAGGACATGGGTTCAGTTCCCAGCACCCACATGGTGTCTCACAACCATCCCTAACTCCAGTTCCAGGAGTTCAGATGTCCTTTTCTGACCTTTGGGCCACAAGACGTGCACAAGAAGCACAGATATGCATGCAGGCAAAATATTCAACGCACGTAATCTAAAAAATTAGAACAAAACCCCTTGTCAATAATACTCCATGCCAGGTCACATAGAAGCAGTCCACACCACTCCCAGGACAGCTGTAGATGATTTTACGGGCAGCACCTCAAGTTTCCATGTTTTCTTCAGCAGCCTGTGTGCATATATGGGTGGTTTGTCTCTGATAGGCAGGCGTCTGGCTGAAGGATACATATATAACACTCCAGTGTAGACAATTGGCCCTCCTTGTGGCAGAGAGTATATCGGTGTCTTGTATCCTACCCATTTGCCAATATAAACCACTGTCCACTCTCTTCCTGGGCTGCCTCCCTGTGCAAGGGTGAGTTTCCCATCATCAGAATGTCATCCACCAGACTTGATCCACTCCAGAAGTCACTCCTGATGGGGAAAGGAGGCCCCTTCCATGCAGAGATTCTGCACATCTTTAGACGGCCTCACACGAGCACTGTTGAAGGAGCCGAGGGAAAGGTGTTTCTTTTCTTGTTTCTTAGGTCAGCTGAAGCTGTCCATTGATGCCCAGGACCGGGTTCTGCTACTGCACAGTGAGTATGACTATGCAGGCTCACCAAGGGAGGAGAGGCGTGGTTCCTTCCTGCCTGGAGCTGGACAGGGCGTGGTGTCACTATGGTATCTTTTCTTTTCCTATAGCATTCTGCCATTTGTCCCTTGACAAAGTGGGTGCTCATTTGGGACACTTTCTCTAGACCCCAGCGCCTGTCCTCACTCTGAAATCTGGAGTTTGTTGACTAGGCCTGCATCCTCAGCAGGCTGCAGCTGTCTCTAGACATCTCAGAGTTATCCTTGGGCCAGACGCAGCAGTGAAAAACTTGTCCTAGCTTCCCTGCTGTCTTTCTTTGTAAGTCTTCATTGTTTTGTTTATCCTGCAACGGTGGGCAGCACAGTGCTATGGTTAAGGTCACAGCCTCTGGAGCCACGGCCCTGGAATCTGAGTCAGTTTTCCCTCACACAGTGCTGGCAATAGCAACCATCTCACTCATGGGTTGTTTCAAGGATTAAACGGGTTATTATGGTAAAGCAGCCAGCACGCAGTAGAGGTGGCTGGTAAAGATACCATGGAAAGCTATCAACTTCTGAATTAGTGTCTGAGCATTGCCACTGTGCTTGGCGCTGTGGACACCAGACAGAAGTCCTTCTCTGTGTCTAAGTGGTGCTGTGGTTGCCAGGGAGCACTTGGCTTGCCCACTCAATCCTGTTGTCCTTCCTTCTACCCAGTGTCTGAGTATTGCCAAGCTCCTGTTGTGGCCCTCAATGTCTGAGCTCTTCAGCATACTTGGAAGGCTGTACCTGTCTCTCTAGGCTTTCTGTCTCTGGCTGTGCAAGATACTCTGCATCCTTATTCTGTGTGCGGCGCGCCCCACTCCTGCTTGTCAGTGTTCTCTGTCTTGGCATGTGAACTATGATTCCTGTGTCTACAATAATCTTTCCCTTTTGTTGAACTCCCTCCTAAAATGAACCTTTCCTTCCTCTGATTTTGCAAGAACTATGCCTACCTACCCAGGACATCAGCGAGCCTCAGGAAAGAAGGCTAGATTTCTGCCCTGGTCCCCAGGAGTGACCCCTTGTCCTTACCCATGTCCAGGGGCTTTTTTTTCTCCCTGTTTTGGGTCCTCATCATAGCCTGGCCATACTGTGCCACCGTGAGTTTGGTCTCTCCTCCATGATAGGAGTACAGTAAGGGTGTGGTCAGGGCTACCTACTGCCATTAGTAGTCAGGAAGACCCAGAAGGTTACCAGGAAAGCCACACCCTAGAGGGGAGGAATATACATTCAGGTAACAGTAGCTAGGATACAGAACAGAGATCAGCAGGCACCTGAGGTCCTTTGCTCCTGGCCTTAAGGGGCCCAATGTGAAGTTCCCAAGGACCAAAAGAGGGGTGTTCCGGGACTGCTAGGGTCTTTCTCCAGCTGTGCAAACAGTTTTTGCAAAATGCATCTTGGCCCCTGCCATCCCATTTGTACTGTGTAGTTTGCTTTGGCTTTCCCCCAGCCTTAGCTCTTCATCCCTTCCAGCCTGGCTTCCCAGGCCTCATGCCCCAGACTACTGGGGCTTTATGTGAGCCAAACCCAGGGCTGACCAAACCAAACACAAAAGAAAACAAGAGATAAAGGTTCTGTTAGACCGATTGCTGTGGAATTCAGGCAAGAGAGCCATTCTTACCTTTGGGGTGACCTTTTAACCCATTCTTCCTATCTATCTATCTATCTATCTATCTATCCATCTATCTATCTTTATTATTATTATTATTTCTGTTTTGTTGATAGTGCTGGAGATTGAATCAGGTGCCTATACCTACTAAGCAAACACACTACTGAGTCACAGCCCGGCCCTTACTCATTCTTTCATCCAGCAAACGTTTTGTAGAATGCTTTCTTATTGGCCAGGCAGCCTACTGAGCACTTTAGAAATCTTATTTTAAAAGTATAAGTGTCATGTGAGTACATAGCATCACCAGCTCTTAGAGAAACGTAGCATGCAGTTTGAGGAAGCCGAAGTTGCTTACTCTGGTACACATGGTGAGAGAATGGTGCACCTGGCTTCGTGTACTGCTTGCCTGCCTTTGGACTGTGAGCTTTTGACCATTTGTGACACTGCCCAATGCATAGCACAGTGCCCAGGAAGATTGGGCTTCCATTCCTGGAGACTGCCTCGGAAGGACTGGGAGTCAAGAGACGTAGGTTCTAATCTGACTGCCATTTTCATTACTCTGTGATTCTGCACAAGATTATGTAATTCCTATATCTTTGGGTCCTCCTGGCTGCCGCAATTCCCCAACTCAACGATGGCTTGGACTGAATACATTGTAGGTTCCTCTCTGGCTGTAAGACTTGGGGAATGGAATGTACTCCAGGCTGTGGCATCATGAGGGTGGGAGAGTGGCAATACACCAGGCAAAGAGTAACAACCACTAGTGAGCAGGTCAACCAAGAGAGCTGGATTCAGGGTCAGAGTTCTGCTGCCCACAGGTATACCGTGCATCTTCATAGCCTTCAATTAGTGAGTATATGCGTGTGCTGTGTATAGATCCCTGCTCACTCACCCTAACCTTTCAATTTTTTTCAGTTATGGAAGGCAAAGGCCTGATGAGCCACGAGCCTGGCATTTGTGATCCCTATGTGAAGGTATCTGCTGGGACTGGAGGCTGGTGTGGGGTACTGAGGAACCATGGCCCTGAGCAGAGTCTCAAGGTCCAGTCCCACCTGTGGGTTTGGGGCCTCATTCACTGGGCCTCTGGTCATTTATGAGACTGTGCTGACCTAGACCCTTGCCTTTTGGCTGACTTGTTTCCTAGGGCTTTGGGCAAGAGTTAGACTCTTAAGAGTGATCTTGGTGATCTACGTAGTGGTCACTATGGCCATGCTGCTGACCAACACACAAGCTTTTTTGTGGACAGCAGCCTTCCCCACCAAACTGAGGCAAAACAGTCAGGCTTGGGCAGGAGGGTGGAAGGGGTATCTCTGAGGGCTGCAAGATCTTTCTGGGTTAGAGCCTTGCAGTGACTGCAGAGGACCACAGGGGTGAAGGTTACAGGAAGTCAAAGGCCAGGGACAGCCTAGAGTGCAGCAGCCAAGAAGCCAGGTGCAGGCCTGATGCTCTCTCCCCTTTACTTCCTGAAGTCTTTCCTGCCTAGAACTGGAGAAAGACTTGACAGACATAGGCTGCACACCCAAGGCAGGGGAAGAGGACTCCTGTAGTGAACACATGGCCTTGGAGCTTCCTAGGGAGGGAACAGAATGTCCAGGGGCTCCTGGGGACTTAGAAGGGAGGAGGCCTTTGGGGAAACCTTCCTGGTTGAAGCAAGAATAGAGACGATAACAGCTGCACTCTATTCCAGGGACCTGTCACTGCCTTCTTGGTACCACACTATGGCTCCCTGTCGTGGTGACCATCCCACTGGCCCCAGGTCACTTGTTTGTGATGGACACTCTGTTCTGTCCTCTTCACAGGCTGCTTTGAAGAGCCTTAGGAAGCTTTTAGTTTGGGGTCATGCAGAGCTAGCTGCAAGGCTTAGGTGAAGATGTGGCCTAATGTTTTTACTTTCTCTATTCAAGATCTCCTTGATCCCCGAAGACACCCAGCAGTGCTGTCGGAAGACACAGACCATCCCGGACTGCAGAGACCCAGCTTTCCACGAGCACTTCTTCTTGTAAGAGTCGGGGGCAGCTGGGCCAGCCCCTGAGGGGAGAGGCAGGTGGGGAGGTTTTGTCTGGGGCAGCCTCTGTTTGCCAGATCTAGATACAGATCTAAGCAGAGAAACAGCAGCTTCTGAAGGATGCCTTTGTTTTCTCTTCCCGGTGTCCTTGTATCCCTGGCCTGGGCCCAGCAGCAAGGCGAGCAGCAATAACATCCCTTGGCTGGCTTTCCTGACAACAGTCACCAGGGCTGGCCCTCCTTCCCCAAGAGTAGCCAGTTTCCTCCTGTGCCTCTGGCCAAGTTTTCACCTTCAACAGAAGGGAGTGGTATCACCTGCTCATCCCGCCCCTCCCTTTTTATTTAAGCTCATTAACCTTCCTGAGCCCTGGCTTCCTCGTTTGTAGAATGGAGTTAATAATAGTTCCTGCCAGGGGAGCTGGGGACTCCCATAGGAGTGGGAGCTGCTGTTGTTGTTATTACTATTATTTCTTTCCCCCATCTCTGGGCACTCAGGGGCCAATGGGAAGGTCGTGGACATTTAATCTTTTCCTGTTAGTGAGAATGAATCATAATATTTTGGTTTTCTCGCACTTTATGACATAATTTTGCATATGATGCAAAACTTAGACTATATGGGTGAACAAAAAGAAGAAAAGAGAAACTAGTCAGACCCCTACTCGTGCAGATATGCTTCGCAGTATTTCCTATAGGATCCCTTCGTTCACGTGGGCACGCATCTCTGCGTGTGCTTACAACACAGGATTGCTTTATAATGGCGCGTCCCAGCCTTCCTTCTGTTCTTAACCGTGTAGTCGCCACCCTCGTACATGCGTGAGGCCCCCTCTCCCACACTATATTTAGCCAGTTGTAGATTTCTTCTCAGCTGTTGCAGTCATGCCTAGCTCTGTGAGCTGGGCCCTCCTAACGCTCTGACCGTCTGCTTTGCTTCCTAGGCCTGTCCCAGAGGAGGGTGATCAGAAACGTCTTCTGGTGACGGTGTGGAACAGGGCCAGTGAGACCAGGTAAGGAGACCTGCTGAGCTGGACTGGGGTGGCAGCGTGCAGGAGGGGATAAATGCCTTTATAAGTGGAGTTGCAGAGGCTGCACCGCCCCAGGCCCTATCACATGGAAGTAATGATGAAGGGGAGGCCAGGACACATTGTCAGAGAACATTTGCTGAGCTCTTGGTGGCAACAAGGCAGAGTTTAAATCCCCAGGGATGCATGCCAACTACCATCACCTTGACTCTGCTCTGAAGGTGTCCACTGCCCCAGGAAGGGACGTTAGGCATTGTCTGGAGGTAAATCACCATGACAGCATATCCTTAACCCAGTTCCATCGGGCTTACTTTGCTCTGAGTCACCACTGTCCAGTGCATACATGCTCCGTGAATACTGACCTCACAACCTAGAATAGGGCGGATGAGAGCGAGAGAGTGTGTGGGAAGGTGACCGGGAGGGCTTCCTGGGAAAGGTGACTGGGAGGGCTTCATGGGAAGAGCCAGGCAGAGAGCAAGACAAGGAGAAAAGGAAGGGGCATTCTGGGACGGGCATGGTGTGAGGAAGCAGAAAGTGATGTTACAACGTGGGGTGGGGTGCAGTGGGCAGGCGTGAGGGTTGGCTGCTAAGGAAAGCCAGTGCTAGCATTTGTCTGCCAAGGCCAGCTGGGCAGGAGCAGCATGGGGCTCACTTCACAAAGGCAAAATTTGAAGCTGGGAGACCTGCTTGCCAGGAACACTTACTTGTTCAGCAAGCCAAGAATAGAGCTGAACTGAAAAGGGGCCCGGGTGAATAAAAATCAGCTCAGTTCTCCAGCCTAGACTTGGAAATGCTTTTTGTGTATGCACCATGTTGGGGAGTGAACCCAGGGCCTTGCACATACCAGGCAAATGTTCTCCCATTGAACTACAGCCCAAACTCCTGAATTCTTCTTGGTAACATAAATTCCATTAGCTACTATGCCCACTTTTGTTTTGTTTTTGTTTTTTGAGACAGGATTTATTTCTCAGTAGCTATGGAGCCAGTCTTGGAACTTGTTCTACAGACCAGGCTGGCCGCAAACTCACAGAGATCTGCCTGCCTCTGCCTCCCACGGGCTGGGATTAAAGGTGCAGGTGCCACCACCACCCAGCGCTACTGTGCTCTTTGAGAATGAAGAGTGTTTGTTCTAATGTAACCCACTTTTCACCACAGAGTGACGCTCATGGTGGTACCCACTCGGTCCACCCATTTTGTCGTCTGTCCATCCCTCTGCCATGTTCCAGGTGCTGAGCCCTCCTGCTGCTCTCTGGAGGTGCAGTGACAGGCGTGAGGAGGTGGCTGGGGAAGGAGGGTCACACTGTTAACAGGCACTCAGGCACCTCACTAGTGGGGTGCTGAGCTGAGTCTGGCTAAGAATGCATTATCTCATTTGTGTGGTTTGTGCTAAGCTTCCAGAAGAGGTGACCAAGGCTCAGGAGGATCAGCCCTTGCCCAGGTCACCCAAACAGTGGACAGTAGAGCTGGCAAGAGAAGACAGACAGTTGGATCTAATTCCGTCCTGTTAGCATGTTGCCTCCTAGCCCAAAAGGACAGAGTGGAAAGGGTGGGTTTGTGGAGCAAGGCCATGTGTAAGGACTCCCCATTGTTTGGGGGAGGGTCAGGGTAAAGCAGTCCTTCAGCAGAGCTGAGATGGAGGTGGTGTAGATCCAGCCAGCTGGATCCATAGGTCCTCTAGAGAAGGGTGTTCCTCTTTAGTGCCGGTGGTCTCTGGTCCTGGCTGGACATCAGAGTCTCCCAGGGTACCTGCATAGAATACAGGTTCCCAGGCACTACACTAGATGGCTGACCCACATTTCCACTAGCAGAACCTGGAGGTCTACTCTTAGACAGGCCCCGTGGTAAGCTGATGAAGCCAGCGAGGTGTTTGGGACACTGATGAGAGAGTGACAGGTATATATGCTGTAGATTTAAGGTTTGGGAAGGTTTTGGGTAGGACTAGGTGAAAGAGAATTGATGGGAACAGTATTTGATCATAGTAGTCAGCCGTGAAGGCAGGAGGAAGGGGTGTCACCAACAGTGTGTGAAGGGCAAGGGGAGATGCTGCTGTCTGCTGGTGGTGCATGTACGAAATGGCTGAGATGCACCGCCCAGGACACACTGAGTGTCAGAGAAGCAGAGGGACATTGTCAGCAAGCTCCTGGTGGAGCTGAGGGCTGGAGCCAAGCCTTCCTGGGAAGCAGGCAGGGCTGCAAGAGGAGCCGGCAGTACGGGTCACATTTTGGAAGAGAAAGTGAGGCTGGGGAACGTGAGTCAGCCCTAGCGAGGCCGCCTGATCAGGGCACTGTCTCTACTAGTTGCCTATTTTGGGAAAGTGAGATTCTTTATTAAATAAAACACAGCCAGCCTCGTGATCAGAATTGCAGTCCTAAGCTCAAGAGGGCTGGGGGCAGGCCCAGGCAGGCCTGCCTGCGGAGCAGATGGCTCCACGGAGGTTGTCAGGACCATGTTGCTGTTTTTCTCAGCCGGCTCTTCTTTACTGACCAGAAGAGGTCTCTGAGCTGAGCAGACAGACAGCAAATACAGGAAACACAGGCACTGCCAAATGCTCCCAAATTAAATTGTGTTTCTCTGAAGGACAGACTTACAGTTTATCAATGTGAAAGACAACCATGGAAGGTGGGAGGCGAGCTTGCTGGACTGTTCTCTGTTACAAAGCATTTTCCACACTGTATCTCATTTAACACGGGTTTGGACGGGTGAGAATTATGGCTGTCTTTCTCTTGAGGTTATATAATGCCTGGTTCTTAACAAACATTTTTCTATGTGAACATTAAGCCCATGGCATGCCTTATCTAATTTAATCCCCACTCTCTTCTTTTACGGGAGAGGAAACAGGCACAGAAAGGTTATGTAACTTGTCCAAAGTAACACACCTGGAATGCAGAAAAAAATCAGCTGCAGATCCAGGCAGTCAGAAAGCAAGTCTGTGCTTATCGTCACATCCCAGTGCGCTGGCCTGCCTTACTCCAAAGCCACTGTCCTTCCCTGTCAGTGTCTTGTTCCTCCGACCTTGAGATGTTGCAGCACAGGTAGTGTAGCTTTGTATGAACACCCAATCAAACGTGTAGTAGGCACCAAGAAGGAAAGATCCTCCCAGCTGGCTATAGAAGCCTACTAGGGACAGGCTGTACAGAGACGTCCTGGTGGGGCTGGGGAGATGGCTCAGTGGGGAGAACACTTGCTGTGCAGTCAGGAGAACCTGAGTTTGAATCCCCAGCACCGAGGCCAAGCATGGCAGCACGCAAGCCCCCGCACAGTGGCCGTCAAAGACTCACAGGGAGTTGGGATTTCCTAGTTGCTTGCCTAGCTCTAACTTCAGTGAGAGACCTTGTCCTGAGGGAATAAGGTGGAGCTGGTAGAGCAGGACACTTGGCATGGTGGTCTATGCACATATGTGCGCCCGTGCACATATACCACCGATCACAGGAGCTGCTGATTCCAGCGCATGTCAGCATTTCGACAGGAGCTGAAGAGAAGCAGTGGGCCTGTGAAGGAGAACCACTCTCACTGGCTGGGACGCTGTGGGCCAGCCTTTCCCCACTCTGGGCCTCAGTTTATTTGTTCGTAAAATGCAGTCATTGCTAAGGCTTTTTTTTGTTCAAGTTCAAAGTTCTGTGAGTATTAAAAATTTAGCTACTTTCATAAAATAGCTTGTTAAATTAAAACAAAGCAAAACTATAGACCTTTTCAAAGATATGCAAAGCTAGAAGGCAGATACCACCCCCCCAAGATGCAGAACCCCAATTCTTCTGTTATCAATGTATCAACGTGTGGCTGATTACCTTTCTCTCTGCCCCACCCACTCGCCCCTCCTCCAATGAATGGTTTTCAAGCAAATTCCACACAATTTCATGTCTTATCAGTAATATATATATATATATATAACTTATATGTATTTATATAACAATTTATAAAGCCATGAAGACATAATCACGCTCAGGTAATAGTAATTCCCCCAATTCTTCAGGCGCTTTGCGCACAGAGCTAAACCGGACGTCCTGGTGGTTAACAAGCAGAAAGGCAAACCAAAGCTTCTAATATCGCTTAAAGCACTTTTCGAACTTGTAGCCAGAGACCAATCTTGGAGAAAAATCTAATTGTTCCTCCGAAAGACAGACATTTGACTCATCAATGTAAAAGACTGTTGTAGAAGGATATTAATAAATTCTTAAAAGATATATATAATTAAAGAATGCAATTTTCTATGATAACAGTAGCTGCATATATGGAAGGTCTGTTTTGCTGTGTAGCAGGCACCACCCTGGAGTAGCCCTTTTGCAAACAGGATCTCTTTGCCAAGTATAGTGGCCTGACATTAGAAAGCTTCTGACTAGTGATGGCTACATAACCCAAAGGAAAAAGTGAATAGAAAAATGTGTATTTGATTTAAGGCATCAAACTAGAAATAAAGATTAAATTATGTAGCCCTGTGATACATAAGGTTCAAGGTTCATAAGTGAGCAGATTAATGTGCCTTCCCAACAACCATAATGTGTCTGGTTGTGCAGGAAGCCGAGCACTGCCTGCCATGTGCTCCGTAGAGTCACTCTGAGCCTCTGCAGTGCTCGGTCCCCTCTCTGAAAAGCCCTTCCTCTCGTTCTCTCTAGCTCTGCTCGTTAGGGCTCCTACAAGCCTTCCAGCCCCAACTGCCTCGTGCGCCTTTACAGTTTGTAGCCTGCACTGTTCATCTGTCAATCTCACTCCACCTTGTGCCAGGCCCTGTATGGCTGTCTTGAACTGCTATTTAAATTCCTGCCTGTTTTTCTTGTTTCCTTAATAACGAGGCTCCTTGCACAGTGCCTGTCAACCATGGGCATGATGGATTCCCCCATTTGTCAAGCCTTTGCTGGGTACAGAAGCCTGGAGCTGAAGCCTTCCTTGGCAGTCAGCGGTGACCGAGGCGTGGTTCCAGAGCCTCTTCACAGAGGGAATTTGCTGTCTTCTCCAGCATGGGCTCAAGTTGGTAAACTGACTAGTACCCTGCCGAATACCCAGGCTGCTTATATAAGCAGTTCTTTCAAAAGCAGCCTTTCAGAAGGAGCTAATTGAAGAACACTCGGAGAGAGGTTCCTGCTTGTGGACATTAATTGTGACAATTTACTCTGCCTGAATGATCATGAAATCACTGGAGGCCCCTTAGCAGGAAGCAAAGCTCAAGGGAGGCTATTAACCATTTAGCATTCTCTAAGCACCAGGGAATAAAAATTCCACTTACAGCAGAGAAGGGAGAGGCAGTGTTTATTACAGCTAAGCCCCATCCAGGAGATGGGGAAATCGGCAGCATAGCCAACATGAGTGCAGAGTGTGCTCACCTCACTACCAGCCAAGGAAGGCTCTCTCAAACGTGCTGATGAGGAAAACAAACTTGCTAGGCTCACGTGGGTAGAGCCTGCAAAGGCTGTCCTCCAGTGATCACGTGGGTAGAGCCTGCAAAGGCTGTCCTCCAGTGATCACGTGGGTAGAGCCTGCAAAGGCTGTCCTCCAGTGACAGCCATCTGGGTGACTGCTGCTTGTGGCAGGCTAGCCTGCGAGTGTGACTCTAGCCCCTTTCCAGAACACTGGGGTAGGAGTGTGAAGGGATTTTTTATTAGGGTGGCTGCATGACTCTCCTTGAGCAGATTATTCATGCTAGGAGGGCTCACGGAGGAGGAGGAGCCCATGAGCCTCAGCTGGAGGAGGAGAGATGGCTAGATGAACTCCAAGGCCCCAGCCTTGAGGCTGTGGATAGAAAGGCGGGCGGCAGTGCCCAGGACCAGTCCTGAGTGCTGCGTCATGCCCCTCCCTTGTCATGGCCGCCTGGGAGAAGCTAGTTTTGTTATGCTTACAACTATCAGGTGGCAAGCTGCCACCCTTTCTGGAGAATCCAAACAATATGTATTTATTCTTGACCTCTGCTTGGCCATGGGTGAGTGCTTGGCAGAATCCCTGTAGAGCTTTCTCCAGGCTCCATGCCCAGATGCTGCCTTGAGCTAACTGGGTTTGGATCTAGGCATGAACTCTGTAGCTCAAGTCTCAGGCATCTTTTGGGGCAGCTCTTTGATGCAGTGCTATTCAGAGTCACCTCCTGGCCTGGTCCCTGTAGACCAGCATCCTGGGAGACACATCAGCAGGGAGTTTTTCCTACTTCCATCTTTGCCTTCCATCTATGTGGGCCCTACAGATAGTGAAAAGGGCAGCCAGTGTGTTATGCTCCAGTCTAAATATGTGTGGTGTTCCTAGGTAGTAAATAAACCAATCCACAAAGGAATCTGAGTTGGGAGCTGTAGGAAGAGAAGAGGGTAAGAAAAACAAAACAAAACCAAAACTCACAAAAGGCTCAAGTATCAATGTGAAATGGAATCGCTGTACAATAGAGGTACTTAAAATGCATTTATATCCCATCACAAAAGCAGCAACTATTCCTGTGAAGATCTGAAAAAAAAATTGCTAACAATCCCACCTACCAGACATAGTTGTTGTTTGTCTTTTGTGGTTCTGTTTCCCATGAAACTGCAGCTTTGTATGGGTCTTTTTCTCAGACAATAGCAAGCTTTGGCATTTCATTAGCATTGAATAATGCCATCATTATTAAAAGCTGTTAATAAGTTCCTAATAGTTGGACATTCTCTAGGCACCTTTAATTCCTGTTGCCCAAGAAGCCCAGCTTAAACTTTACCCCGAACCCTAGTCTGGCAATGTGTGAAGCCTGACCTTGGTTCATGCCTTTCTTTCCCATTGACAGCAGGATCATTGTGAGTCACTGGAACTTTTGTGTGTTGGGTATGTGTGGAACTTGGTCTCCAGCCTCCTGAGAACTGCTTAGGTCCTTTTTGGATGTGAAACAAGGCTATGTGAACCGAGGGACCATAACTTTCCTCTTACTGCATGTCCCCAGCTGAGGTGGTGGCTTAGGGTCTCTGATGGGAACCACCCTCTGCACCTACCCAGCACGAGAACAGCTAAAGCACTCCAGGTAGTCCTGAGCTTCTGTGGTGTTGGAGAGTGCACCATCCGCCCAGGCCTAGGATGCTCAGGTGCCCTCAGAAGCCGCTCGCACTCTGTGGACATCTTTACAAAGACGTCCTTGAACACACAGCAGGAGACTCACTCTCTGCTCTTCTTCTAGGCAGCGCGCTCTCCTCGGCTGCATGAGCTTCGGGGTGAGGTCCCTTTTGACTCCAGACAAGGTGAGTTTACAGGAAACTTCTGGAGCCGTAGTCCACTTAGGCCCTGACTGCTACAGTCATGCTGGCCCTGGAAATGCTTGGGTTGAGCTGCTTTCTGTGACATGGTATCCCACTGAGGCAGGCATTGATAACTTAAATTACAGGCTGCTGTTGTCACTGGGCTGGCTAGGGGTCTGAGTCCCAAATTGGGATGTAGTACTCCTAACCTGCTCTGGGTGAGGGGAACGGGCACCTCTGGTACCCCTCTACAAAGGTTCTCTGGATGTGTCTTCTGGGTGCAGGAAGGGGCAGCACGGGCACTGATGGCATCCCTCTTAACGTGGGCTCATGGGAACCTTCCTTTGGGTCACTGTCCCTCGCCTGTCCTTACTAGGCACTGCAGTGAGCCCCAGTCTGGAAGCTCTGAGTAGGCGAGGGTGCATTTCTTCTCCACGCCTTGAAAATGTCCTTGTTGCCTGTTTTGTGTCCCTGCCGCCTAGCTTTATGTCCTGGAAAGAAGTCACGAGATGGCTGTGTGGAGGTCCTTTGGACCACCTGGCTGCAGCCTTGACTTCCGTCTCCTGTGTGAATGGAGAGAAGGTGCTTCTCATGGAGACTGCACAGAGGTCTCGAGTGTCTGCTTTGGTGACCTCTGCGCTGCTCTTCACTCCTTTCTTTTTGCTTTGTAAACAAACATTTCATGAGCACATACTGTTTACCAGGGTCAATATTAGGTATGTCCGAGAGCCTGGCTGGAGGCAGGAGGCAGGCAAGTCTCTAGCTGTTCTCTAGGGTTAAGAGACTAAGGGAGGACCACTTCTGTCCAGAGCCTCGGAAAGGCTTCTTGGTGTGGGTGGTTGAGGGATGATGTCCAGCTGCAGGTATTTTTGTTTGTTTTGTTTGTTTTGCTGCTTTTGAGGGGTTAGTGGTACTTTGGCCTGTTTCCTCTGCCTCTTTGGTCTAACCATTCCTTCTCTTCATGACAGGAGATCAGTGGCTGGTATTACCTGCTAGGGGAGGATCTGGGCCGGACCAAGCACCTCAAGGTGGCTAGGCGGCGGCTCCGG
Source organism: Microtus oregoni (assembly GCF_018167655.1). Taxonomy (NCBI): domain Eukaryota; kingdom Metazoa; phylum Chordata; class Mammalia; order Rodentia; family Cricetidae; genus Microtus; species Microtus oregoni. Next base: position 16,407,910 of record NW_024543208.1, on the reverse strand, counting down.
CCCTTGAGAGGTGTGTGTACAAGCCCCTTGATGCTCTCTGACCCTTAATAAATGAAGCATGAGTCTGGGACTTTTTGCCGGTGCCTATAGGACCCCAGACTACCCCTGCCTAAGACATCATTATTGTATGATAGGCTTTTCTCAGAGTTGTGCCACCTGCCTTCATACAGATCAGTCCCCTGCCTCACCCACAGGAACTTCATTACTCCCCAAGTGTCTCTGTCCCAGGCTCTATCTCATCTGTGACACCTTGTTGACTTTGAGGATTCCACCTCTACAGGCAGGGCTTTTTTCCTTCCCAGCCTTGGCTCCTGAGCCTCTGCTTGCTCTGAGCCTTGGCATCCTTCTGTCCTGGAGTCCAGGAGTGTCCCTGACACTCTCATCCCTGACTGGCTTGTGCATGGGCCCTCGTGCCAGCGGGAACTTTCTGACTCGGCTTTTATCACCTTTCAGATGTGCTGTTGAGAATGCCAGGAAATGGGGACCCTGAGAGTGGGGAGAAACTCCAGGTAGGTGGGGGACACTCCTGGCTGGGGCTGGTGGAACCTGAGCATGGTTCTCTGGTCCCCTTTTTGTCAGCCTCTTGACTCAGGAAGTGGCTGTGGAAGAAGGCAACATTTGGTGTTTGGAACTCAGCAAGTCATGCATTGTAAAGGAGAACTCTTGACTTTGCTAAGGTGTGCCGTTGGGAAGGTGTGCCGTTGCCCTGTATGTAGTTATCCATGGCCTTTGCAAGGGTGGGAGAGAGCCAGGAAACACAGGTGACTGGATCTCTGGTAGCAGAATTCTCCCTTCCCCCAGGTCCCCAGAACCTGTGTTTCTCCTAGAATCATGGCTGTGTCGTCTTCATAGGGTACTCCTGCTGGGGCTGGGGAGTAGCCATGACTCTGAACCTGAAAGTTATGGGTTTCTGGCTTCCTGCCAGCTTTGAATCTAGAGAGGAACACTATATAGGGATTTGGAAGAACTGTCCAAAGTTTTTTCAGTCTCTTCGGAGAAGCTGTTAGGTGACACAGCGAGAAGGTAAATCCAGCTCCCAGGGACAGTTCTCTCCTTGGGCACTGTTGTGTTCTAACTCTCAGCATCTCCTGCGAGGTGGTGGTCACTACCCCACCTTACAGATAAGGGGAAATATAGATCCACAGGTGTTATGTCACTGTGGCCACGCAGCCAGCAAGAGGTAAACAGTGCCTCTGGAAAGGGTGTGCACTGCCATGCACACATGCTCTAGCGTGTGGAGAAGACGTGATGTTGGCACGCTGCTGGCGCTCTTACAGTCTAGGAAACCTCTTCATTGGCTGAGCTCATCCCTTCTCTCATACACTCTGGGGTGGTTAGACCTGCATGGGAAAGAGCCTGGGTTCAGCCCTTGTGGGACATCCTGTAGAGATGGTAGCAGCTTGCTACCTGTGGCTTCTGAGCACTTGGCTGGAGCCGTCAGTTTCTCTACATAGCACACTGCACATCTGTGTGCCGTCAGTCTCTCTACGGAACACCCTGCACGTCTGTGTGCCCTCAGTCTCTCTACATAACACACTGCACATCTGTGTGCCATTAGTCTCTTTACATAGCATACTTTATGAATGAAAAGTAGCTCCCGAGTGCCCATCAGTCTCCAGATGTTTTGTGTTCCCTGACTTGGGTACGGTGCTTAGGGCATCCCAGATTGCCCCCCCCACCCCCGGGGTTAGTCCACTGGATTTGTTCCTGGGGACCCTGGGATTTGCAGGGAGGTGTGCTGTTACAGAACAGCGTGTATTTTTTTTCTGCTTGAGTTTCCCTCCAGCAGGCAGTGAGGGGTGTTTGTGAGAACACTGGACTCACAGAGTGGCCCAGGGCAGAGAATGCAGCCAGAACAAAGGCGCCCTCTCCCCGCCAGGCCTGAGGAATACTAACTAGTTGACAGGAATTTTAATATAAAACTCTCCCTCTTCCTTGTCATTCTGAGGTTTCAGGAAGCCTTCGGGCTTATCTGCAGAGGCACACAGCGCAGACAGGGTTCGGGGAGGTGAGAGGTGATTTCCTGCCATTCTTCTGTGGGGCGGGCTTCCCAGGGCGGTCATGCCAGGCTGACGGGGCGCAGTGCAGGCTCCCGCTGCTGGGGGGAGAGCTGGGTTTTCATGGGGAGGCAGCTGAGGCAGGACCCGCAGCCATGAACCGCTTCCATGGGCTTTGCAAGGTGTGCTCAGAACGCCACTACCGGCAGGTGGGTGCTTGGTTCCACGGGGAGTCAGGGATGGGAGGATCATCCATATAGGATCTCTCTCCCCACAAGGTCTTCATTGCCCCCTCCTGTCTCCTGCAAGCTCATTTTGATGTGGGGAGAAGTTAGGGGCAGCGACTGGACCGGTGGCCCTGCCTGCTACCTAAAGCCTCATGTCATGGGCAGCTGAGGCCAGTTCTGTGTGTCCTTACCACTGGCTGCTATCCCTGATGAGGTGATTTAGCTGATTTTTTTTTTTTTTTTTGCTTTTATCATCTGGGGAAGTGGCGATTTTTTTTTTTTTTTTTTTAAGCATCTCAGGTCTGAGATTGCCGATGGTTTGGGACTGGGGAGTTGAGTGACTCCAGAGAGCTGCAGTATTGCTGACCTTCCTGTTTCTGGTGGCCAGTCGCACCCATTTGTTCCATGTTGTGGGTGCTTCTGTGTGAGGTAGGATATTGTGTGTGTGCATAAGTTTTCCTCTCTGCTGTCTTGAGAGTCCACTTCACTAAGTCTGCCTCTTGATTCCTGGGCTGGGCAGAGTCAGACTGATAGTAACGATCACCCTAAGACTCTTTTAAAACTAGGCTTTTCTCTTTCTTTCTTCCTTCCTTCCATATTTTTTTTTTTTGAGATAGGGCTTCTATGTGTAGCCCTGGTTGTCCTGGAACTCAGAGATCTGCTTGCCTCTGCCTCCCGAGTGCTGGGATTAAAGGCGTGCGCCAGCACCGCCCGGCTAGGATTTTCTTTCTTATAAAATGAAAATGGGTTGGATATAAAGGAAAGAGACACCCAGACTTGGGTAATGGCCAGCTGGAGGGAGCACACAAATTTTCTCACTTTTCAAACACAGAGAAGGCCCTCATTTTAGACTCTAGGTCCTATTGGTCACAGGGAGATGCCCACGGGGTCCCCTGTACCTCTGCCTCTGTCACTCGGGTATCCAGATGTCTCTCCCAACCTTCCCCTGCTCCCAGGCCCTGCCCTGCTCTTCCCAATCTATGCTCCCTACTTTCCTGCAGTTGGACAGAGCATTTAGGTGGTGGGGGCAGGGTGGGCACCAGGTGCAAGATAATGAAATCCTAGGTGTCTTTGGGTTAGGGGGCCAGAAGACTGGGCTGTGCCAGTGGTCAGAGTAGGACCTGGTGCACACATGGGCTGGACCCACAGCTCTGGGCTCAGAGTAAGGACGGCCTCTGCATTAGAAGCCGGGGCAGAGCTGACTGCACTAAATTTTCTATGGGACCAGAGTTCTAGTCTAGCTTGGTCCCCTTTAGCTTCCTCTCTTGAGCAATTCATAGTCCCTTGTCCCTAAAATAGGAGTAGTGAAATAGAGACAAGCCTGTGTGAGCAAGAGGATGGCTCCTATGGAGTGCATGGCTGTGTGCTGCCCATCTCTAGGGACAGGAGTCTAGGTGTGGCAGAACTTCAGAGACTGGGCAGGTGCTGGCATGGCTGAGACAGGAGCAATGGCAGGCAAGAGGAAGAACCACCCTGGGAAGGACCCCTGTCAGGAGCTGCTGAGGTCCCAGAGTCAGAAGAGGTCAGAGGAGGGGTAGGGGAGCATTCCCTCACTTTGGGCCTTGATTACCTTCTCTGTAAAATGGGCTTGCTGAAGTCTCTCCCTTGGTGTGTAGTGATGGACAGACTCTTGGGATATTGGATACCACCCTCTGCATGCTCAGAGGTCATGGTGGCCAGAACATCGTGTTGCCTCCATTGCAGTCCGCTCCTCTCCTGCCAGTCCTTTGCTTTCCTATGGGGTGGGATGGTTCTCGAGGAGGTAAAGAGGCTCCTGTACCTGTCTGGACACACGTTCATCTTGAGACCAGAGAGCCGGGGCTCACCCCCCAGTCATCCTTCGGGAAGGGCTGGAAGGGGGTCTGTGTGGCATGGGGGTGGGTGGCAAGTCCCCTGTTAGTCCCACATAGTGGCTCCTGCTGTCTTCTCCGGGCCTCTGCTGGCCTGGCAGTGAGGGCTCTCGTTCTTCCATCATTCCATTCACGCATAGCTTTGTTTAGCTTTTTTCCCACTTTTTCCTTCTCTTCCTGTCTTAGCTGTGTGTTTTCCCAGAATTCTTATGGGAACAGGGTATTTTCCTGCTTCCTCTCCCTCCCCCTTGTCTGTCAGATTTCCTGTTTTACAAACTTGCTTTGAATCCAGGCCCAGGACTGGTGGGAAGCAGAACCTTGGGGACCTTTGGTCACTCTGGGCTCCTGCCTGCTCCCCTTTGGTAACCCTGGCCTTGGGGTGCCATCAGGTGGACACAGGCACCCAGCCCTAAGAGCCAGCAGGCAGTGCCCGAGGCTGCTGCCCTGTTTTCTTTCTCTTCTTGGCCAGGACACCTTTTCTGGTGCTTGTTGGGAGCCACCCTGCCCTCCCCCTCTGAGGGGGATCTCGGGACTCCCTCGGAAGCCATTTTCTGATTTAATCATCTCAGTGAGCTGGTGGGCCGTGCTGCACACAGAACCAGCTTTTTTGTTTTTTGAAGATTTTATTTTAAAAGTTTTTTTTTTAATTATCTTTTTATATGTGCATGGGGATGTGTAAATGAAGGCCAGAGGTGTTGGACCCCTGCTGGAGCCACCTGACATGGATGCTGGGCATAGAACTCCAGTGCTAGCACTAGCCTGAATAATGGCTGTGCTCCTAACTGCTTACTCAGCTGTTCTCAACCTAGGGGTTGTGACCCCTTTAGGAAGCTAAATAACCCTTTCACAGGGGTCACATACCAGATATTTACATTACAATTTGTTTTTTTATAGTTAAAGTTTTATTTATTTTATTTTTATTTTTTATATTTATTTATTTTTTATTGAAAAAATTTCCGCCTCCAGTAGCAAAATTACAGTTGTGGAGTAGCAATGAAAGTGATTTTCTGATTGGGGGTCACCACAGCACGAGGAGCTGTGTGAAGGAGTCATAGCACTCAGATGACTGAGAGCCACTGCCTTAAGCCATTTCCAAAACCCCAGCCATGAACATGCTGTAGGTGAGACGCTGTTACCGCCCTAACGGACAAATCTTTGCTGAGCACCTGCCACTCACAGGCATGGTGTCTGGGGTCACACACAGGCGTGGTGTCGGGGGGAGGGAGTCACACAGGCGTGGTGTCTGGGGTCACACAGGCCTGATTGTTATACAGTTCTATTCTCTCCTCTGTTGCTTGTCATGGCCTGTTTTTCTTTGGAGAGATTTGTGTGGGCTTGTCCTCTCCAGTAGCCAGAGACCAAGCACCACCCCCCTGGCGGCTCCTGTCCCATGTAACCTCAGCAGTGCATAACACACAGCAGGAGTTTGGGTTACACAGTTTTGATCTGCAAAGAGCATCCGGATGGAAGGGTCCTTTAACGGAACTTCTGAAAGCTCGAGCTGAGGCACTCCCATACACATCGCCCTTTGCGGGCAGAATGAAGCCCATGGTTAGTGCTGGCTTATCCAGGAGGCCTTGGCTCTGCCTGTGCCTGTGAACCCCAGCACTCTTCCCCGGACTCTTGACCATGACGGAGAGAATATGTCCTAGTCTTCCCTCCCTGGTGCTCCAAGCACAAGGAAAATCCTGGGCCAAGATCCCAAGACCTCCACGGGAAAGGACGCTGAGAGGGAGGTGGGCAGCTGGTCTTCGGTGGGGAGAGGAGGTACAGCTGCAGATAGCTCCTGAGTTAGGGCCCAGGGGCGAGGTTCGTCCCTTCCTAGTTGCTTGAGCTCTTGGCAGCTGGTTTGGCCCACAAGGCAGCGTTAAGATGCTGGCTCTCAGGAGCAGAGAAAGGCTGGCTGTCTCCTCCTCAGACCTGGTTCCTGTGGAGAGGAAGGTGGCTCTGGGTGGGGCTTGGAAGCTTCCCAACTTGAGAACTCTGGAGTAACTGGGCAGGGCTGTATCCTAGATCACTATCCCGAGGGGCAAAGATGGCTTTGGCTTCACCATCTGCTGTGATTCTCCAGTTCGAGTTCAGGCCGTGGATTCTGGTAAGTGAACGGCAAGGGATGCCAGCCCTACCCTCCCACCGGGCAGCTGGACCTTGCAAGTGATTTGGAGCTGGAGGGGGTCCTCACACTGGATCAGGGACTGGCCTTTTGAAAGGAAAATAATAGTATCTTTAAATGACTCACAGATGAATCTGAGGTTTATGAAAATAGACCCATTTTTGTTTGTTTGTTTTAACAAAATGAAAATAGGTGTTGTATTTTGATTCCTGGTAGTTTCTGAAGAAGAACTAAGCTTGAATTGTGAGAGCTAACGAAAGCCTTGGGTGAGCTTTCATCTTATCTGCAGTCCACTTAGCTGGATATTCCTAGCTGGCTGTGGTGGCTCCTACCTGTAGCCCCTGCACACAGGACGATTCTGGAATCAGATACCAGAAGTTCAAAGCTAGGCTGGCCTATATCATGAGACTCTGCTCCTCACAAAAACAAAACAACCTTCAATCAAAACAAACAAAAAGAAACAACAAAATAAGCAGAGAAAAGGTAACTCCGTGGGTGGAGAACTCAACTTGTAAGAGTGAGAACTTGAGTATGGTCTCTGGAACCCACACAAAAAATAAAATAAAATAAAAATTAAAGAAATAGTGGCTTATGTTCTTAATTATACTACTGGTGAGGCAGAAAGAGGAGGATGGTTGGGACTCACTGGAGTAACCTACATGATGAATCCCAGGCCAATGAGAGGCAGTGCCTGTGGAAGCACACTGTATAGAGGTTGTCCTCTGGCTTCCGGAAGCATGTGCACATATGGTCTTCCAGAAGCATGTGCACGTATGTTCTTCCGGAAGCATGTGCACATGTTTTTCCGGAAGCATGTGCACGTATGTTCTTCCAGAAGCATGTGCACATATGGTCTTCCAGAAGCATGTGCACATATGTTCTTTCTCCCTTCCACCCTCTCCTACATTCTTGCAAACCCCACCACCAGCACCAAAAAAGATATCACTTCTTTACTGTTGCAGGAGACCCTTGGAGAGGGAAGGTGGGGTGGGGTACTGCAGCTAGGGAGAGAGGAGAAAGGGGTGGGTGCTGCCTTCGACCGCACCTGGTGTAGCACCTCTTTTCTCAGACAGCCATTGAGAGAAGAGCGGCCTTGCCCATTGCCACTAGAGAAGCAAAGGGCTGAGTGACTTTTCTTTATTGATGCAGGGGGCCCAGCAGAGAGGGCAGGACTGCAGCAGCTAGACACACTGCTACAACTGAATGAGAGGCCTGTGGAGCATTGGAAATGTGTGGAGCTGGCACACGAGATCCGGTGACGGGGCAGTGGGCGGCAGTGGGCGGCAGATGGCATACCTTCCCCGCCCAGCCCTGGGCACACTGCCTTGCTCTGCTCTGCTTGGTCTGCTCTCTGCCCAGCTGTGAGCAATTTACATCACTCCTCGGGGAATCCGTTTCTTGGCCTGGAAATGGAAGGTTCAGGCTCAGATGAATGTTGATCCCACAGCCAACAGCAGGAAAGACTCTCTGAACAGACTCCGTGGTTCCTGCCATGGTTCCAGGGGGCTGGTTCTGCTTCAGCTAACTGTGCTTCTGAGTGGCTAAACCCTTTGTTTAAGGCTGTGTAGACAGTGCAGATGTTTTAACTGCACATTTTAAGGTTGATTCTGTACAATATTCACAGTCCTTGCCTCTGTGGGGTAGCACCCCATTGCTCTGTTTTTGCCTGCTTCTAGAATGAAGATTCCATGAAAATTGCATTTGCTTGCTCTTGCTTGGCTTCCTTCACTTGTTCTCTGTCCTGCAGACTTCCTGCACTCATTGACTCTGGTCTCCCCAAGTCTGAACTCCTCTGTGGGATTTTCAGGAGCTGTCCTGGTGAGATCATCCTGCTCGTGTGGCGCGTGGTCCCCCAGATCAAGCCAGGGCCGGACGGTGGAGTTCTGCGGCGGGCTTCCTGCAAGTCCACACATGACCTCCTGTCACCCCCTAACAAGAGGGAGAAGAACTGTACCCATGGGACCCCATCCCGTCCTGAGCAGCGCCACAGCTGCCACCTGGTGTGTGACAGCTCTGATGGGCTCCTGCTTGGTGGCTGGGAGCGCTACACCGAAGTGGGCAAGCGCAGCGGCCAACACACCCTGCCTGCGCTGTCGCGTGCCACCACCCCTACCGACCCCAACTACATCATCCTGGCCCCGCTGAACCCCGGAAGCCAGGTATGGACAGCTAGCTGAATATGGACAGGTTCTTGTGGTGGGCTAAGAAAGTCTCCACCTGCAAACTGGATTGTGAGGAGACTCTGCTATGGCAGCCCCTCCATTCCTGTGGTCCATGGAATGCACTTCGGAGCAAGCTGCTGTGAAGGGCCACCGTTTCACAGTACATGAAACCTCTTTCAGCTCTATTCCACCTCGCTCCTTAAGAGTTTCTCTTGTGCCCAGGCCTGTGTGCAGCTGCCTGCTGGACTATTCTGCCCCATTCTTGGGACTGAAGCTGGGTCTCTTGTCTTTCCCTTGCAGTTGCTGCGGCCTGTGTATCAGGAGGATGCCATCCCCGAAGGTGAGCTGTCCACTGTGCCTGGGGAGGCAGCTGAGGGCAGCTGAGGTCGGGCCCAACTTCCTGCTCTGAGTTGAGAGGCCTCTCTGATGGAGTTGGGGTTATCAAGCATATTGACATAGACCTCTTATCCTCCTGGTACCCTTTTCCTCTCACTGAATGAGTATGTATTTCCTTAAGGTCAGGACTGAGGTGGTAGAGGGGGATCCATGAGAACCATCCAAGAGACGAGTGCTTAGTATTTACTTGGCTGTTAGCCAGTGTTGCTGAGCTACTATATCTATCAGGGGCCAGAGACACCATGCTTGAACCTGCATGGAAAGCAGCCATGGAATGTTGCGCCGTGAGGCCACAGGTTGGAATCTTCACTGTGGAACCTGAGCCTCCTTTCTTTACCTAGAAAACAGGATCAGTGCTCGCTGCTCAGGGGCTGGTCTGGAGGACTCTCTAGGGAAACAGTTGTGTGTAGCTACCTGCATGCTGGAAGACAGTGCAAGATGCCACCTCTGAACCACACGGGGTCTCTGTGGTGTAATCCATTCTTCTCCGTTGGCCTGTACACTCTGGGCTAGAAATGGAAGCTGGCATAGAGCAAGTACCTGTTCAGGAAGGCTGGAGATGAACTCTTTGTAGAGGAGCTGGTGGGGGCTACCTTTAGGCCCTCACACCCCTGCACAGAGCTCTGACCCAAAGGTCCAGCTGGTCTGGAAGGTTGAAGGCAGCCTCGCCATGTGGCCTGTAAGCTCACCTCGAGTGTGACCGAACCCTTCTTCTGTGCCTATAGAATACTGCGACCTTCCTTGAGAGTGGCCTTTCCCATCTTCTCTCGGGTTTTGTTCTGTGAGCTCCCATCCATTAGTAAGAAGAAGGTGACTCTTAAAGTGGGTACTCGGGCCTTTGGGGAGACAGGCTCCTATCAGGCTCAGGAGTGCTGATGGAAGGCACCCCTTCCTCTCCCTCCTGGGGCCTGTGGGCAGCTGGTTCTCCTGGGGAGAACCCTGATAGTGATTCAACAGTAAGTGTCTAAAAGCTTTTAGTGGGCACATTAGGGTAGAGGGAATATGTCACTGCTAAATGGTGACTTTATTAGGGGCAGGGCTGGACTTGGTCTCTTTCTGTGGGCCCAGCATCAGATCCAGGACCTGTCAGCAACAGAAACTGATGGAACTTGGGCATAGTGGCTAAGGAGAATGACTCCAGTTCTTTGTATGGTTTTTAAAGCAAGCCACTGAGGAAGGGACCTGGAGAGATGAGTCACCTGTGTGGGCATATGCACATGGGCCGGGAGCTCTTTGATCTTTTCCACAGGCTCTAGTGATATCTGTGTGATCACTGCCCAAGTGTGTCTGTGCTTTTATTCCTCTGAAAATACAGAGTCAAGAAGGGCACAGCTACCCAAGCCTCAGGGGAAGGGACAAGAAAGGAAGAGGTGATGGCATTAGTAACAGTGGTGGTGTTTTGAATTCCTTCTGTCAAGATCTTTCGTGCCTGTTTGTGTGGGTGTGAGTGTGCATGTGTGTGGAGGCCAGAAGTCAAACCCAGGAGCCGTTGGCAGTCACAAGGGTCCAAGGCTACTGATTAAGCTGGGCTGGCCAGCCGGTGAGCCCTAGGGGTCCTCATCCTCCTCAGTGCATTGCCACCACGCCTGACTTTACCTGGGTACCAGGAATAAGGCTCAGGTCTACTTGGTTAGCGCACCAAGTACTTTACCAATTGAGTCATCTCTCCAGGCCGTGTATCAAGATCTTGACTTTGCTTCATTTCAGCACTAAGTCCTGAGTTCAGAGCTTAGGGCTGTCACCCTGGGGACATTCCTCTAGTCTGCCAGGAAGGAGAGTTCATTCATTTTGCCTTGAATAACAGGGACAGGGACAATGTTGCCATCTTGCATTTAACAGGATTTGAGGCCTTTCTAGAGCCTAGAGTGCTTGTTTGGCTATGGCGGTCCTGTGAAGGCAGGATGACCTCAGATTCACCACTGCCAGAGCCAGAGACTGCAGGGCTGGCCTCGGAAGCTGGAAGCAAAGCCATGTAATTACTGTGTTTGGTCAGTGAAGCAGGTGCTAGAGGGGTGGAGATGACTGGGGTTTAGCCCAGATATTATCACAGGAGGTGACAGGTGGAAGTTTGCCTTTGTGGGGCTCAGCAACTGGACTGCAGTCTGGGCTGTTCTAAAAGAGGATAACTTTGAAAATGAGTTCCGGAGAGCCACACCCCTCGCGCCACGTCTCCAGAAGGGAGTGGTAGTGCAGCTTCAGGGAGTGATTGCACCTAGATTGGGCTGGTGCTGCCTGGTGCCCTTTTTACTAGCTCAGTGACCTTGGGCAGCTTGCCCAAGCCCATTTCCTTATCTGGATAATGGGACTGAGCTGTCCCCCTCCTTTCTGGACGCAGAGAGCCGTGTCAAGTGGCTGATTGGTGACTAAGGTTCTCTAACAGGGCTGGGCATCTGGGCCTAGAAAGAAAAGGAATCTCTTGTAAGTCTCAACTTAGAGCCCAGTGCCTAGATTTCTCCACTGAGGACTGTGTCCTTCCTTCATTCTGGTCTGATTGGCCTCAGACCCTATTTCTCTGCTCCAGACTGCACCATGCCAGCTCAGTCTGCCTACTTCCAAACCTCACTCATGGCATGTTTCCAGGCCCCCAGTTCTTCTCTGTCATGCTCTCACTGGTGGTTGGCTGAGTGTTGGATGTCACCCATCCTGCCATCACATACCAGCCCAGCCCTCCAAGCCCCCTTTCTCATGGAACCTTTTAGTGTCTAGCTGGCGGCCTGGACCAGGTGACACAGATAAGGAAGGAGCCTGCTCCACGTGGCGCAGTCTGCGCAGTTCGCTTCTGACTCAGAAGTCACTCATCGCTCACATTCAGCATGCCCTGTCCAGCTCAAATCTAGTATAGACCTCGAGACACAGGTTGGGTTTTTCCAGTGGAAGGCCAGGCCGCTGCACAAGCAACGTTTTAAGCCCCAGGGCCAGGTCAGAGGAGAAGCTGGGGGACTTCTTCCCTGCCTCTGTACCACTTGTCCCCATCTGGGTGCCTCGTCTTTGTTACCATCTAAGCCACCCCCTGAATAGACAGGAAGTGGTTTGACTGCTGCCACCACTCTGTGATGGCTGGTCACCTGTGGGGGTCAGGGAGCAGTACTACAACCAGTCTGTGATGGCTGGTCACCTGTGATGGTCAGGGAGCAGTACTACAACCAGTCTGTGATGGCTGGTCACCTGTGGGGGTCAGGGAGCAGTACTACAACCAGTCTGTGATGGCTGGTCACCTGTGGGGGTCAGAGAGCAGTACTACAACCAGTCTGTGATGGCTGGTCACCTGTGGGGGTCAGGGAGCAGTACTACAACCAGTCTGTGATGGCTGGTTACCTGTGATGGTCAGGGAGCAGTACTACAACCAGTCTGTGATGGCTGGTCACCTGTGATGGTCAGGGAGCAGTACTACAACCAGTCTGTGATGGCTGGTCACCTGTGGGGGTCAGGGAGCAGTACTACAACCAGTCTGTGATGGCTGGTCACCTGTGGGGGTCAGGGAGCAGTACTACCACCACTCTGTGATGGCTGGTCACCTGTGGGGGTCAGGGAGCAGTACTACAACCAGTCTGTGATGGCTGGTCACCTGTGGGGGTCAGGGAGCAGTACTACAACCAGTCTGTGATGGCTGGTCACCTGTGGGGGTCAGGGAGCAGTACTACAACCAGTCTGTGATGGCTGGTCACTTGTGGGGGTCAGGGAGCAGTACTACAACCAGTCTGTGATGGCTGGTCACTTGTGGGGGTCAGGGAGCAGTACTACCACCACTCTGTGATGGCTGGTCACCTGTGGGGGTCAGGGAGCAGTACTACAACCAGTCTGTGATGGCTGGTCACTTGTGGGGGTCAGGGAGCAGTACTACAACCAGTCTGTGATGGCTGGTCACCTGTGGGGGTCAGGGAGCAGTACTACCACCAGTCTGTGATGGCTGGTCACTTGTGGGGGTCAGGGAGCAGTACTACAACCAGTCTGTGATGGCTGGTCACTTGTAGGGGTGGGGAGCAGTACTACAACCAGTCTGTGATGGCTGGGGTCACTTGGGGGGGGTGGGATTGACATGTTTTTCTCACCTCTCTGTGAGAATGGGCCTTGGGGGTGGGGGAAGGCAGCAAGTGTGAAACCAAACCCTCTGGGCTGTTTCCTCTGCCTGTGGCCTGTGGCCTTGCGTTGGTGGGGAGCTTCCCTGAGAGGTTGCTGGGTCAGGCCACCTGTTCACTGGTTGCAGAATGCTAGGGGAAGCCTGGGCTCTGAAACCCAGGCTGGGCACCTTAGTCAGGGAAGAACCTGGCTGATTTCCCCTGGCAACAGCACCCTAGGGTGGAGCCTAGGTGTGTGTGTGTGAGTCCCATCACTGGGCCTTGTTCCCGCTGCTTGCCTCCATAGCACGCAAATGCCACTTCTTATTCTAGACAAATTGATGGTGGTGGACAAGTATCCTGCATACTGCGGGGGACAGACCTGTGACTGTAGGGCCTGGGAGGTGATGGGCAGGAGATCTGGGTTAGGATAATCACATGCCCTACCCCTTGTGAGCCCCCCCTCTGCTCTGACTCATGCTCCATGTGGGTCCCGAGGCTCAGTGAAGTCAGAAATGAATGCACGTCCTGCCCTGGCAATGCTGAAACACGCATGGGCATCCCGTACATGGCGGTTCTGTTGGGCTTGTCCATACTGGGTTTCATGATCTGAGCTGATGAGGACGACTGACCAGGTCTCTTCCCAAGAGGGCACCAGATCTCATTACAGATGGTTGTGAGCCACCTTGTGGTTGCTGGGAAATGAACTCAGGACCTCTGGAAGAGCAGGCCATGCTCTTAACCCCTGAGCATCTCTCCAGCCCTCAGTGATGTCAGACCTGGGCAGTTTGTTAATACTCATTGCACTGTGGTTTTGCTCTTGTTTTGAGATGCAGTCTTGTCATACAGCCTAGGCTGCTTGATTTTGGGGGTCTTCTGCTTCCTGGATTCTGGGGTTCCTGGCATGTGCCAGCATGCCTAGACAATTTCTTTGTTTCCAAAAGTGCTAAGCTGGTAAATAGATTTGTTTGTTTGTTTCGATGCCTGGGTCACAGGAGGTGGAGTGGGGGTAACTCCCCCGTCACAGTTGTGGGCTGGGGGCTCCTGCCTAGCTCTGGATCCCTTAAGGCTGAGGCTAGACCGGCTGGCACAGGGTTCCCTGACTGGGTCTTGTTCCTTGTTCTTATGTGGGATGATGGAAGGGACTGACTGTCCCCCACCTCTGCTCCACAGAACCAGGGACTACCACTAAAGGGAAATCGTACACCGGCCTGGGCAAGAAGTCCCGACTGATGAAGACAGTGCAGACCATGAAGGGCTACAACAACTACCAAGATTGCTCAGCCCTGAGACCACATGTCCCGCATTCAAGCTACGGCACCTATGTCACCCTGGCCCCCAAAGTCCTGGTGTTCCCCGTTTTCGTGCAGGTGAGCCTGTGGCATGCCCCAGGGTTCCCTCAGGAGGAAGTGAGCACAGGCAGACCTTGGTTCCAGGGCTAAAGGTGGAACCTCATCCAGGATCCAGGGCCCCCTCTGGGGGCAGGAAAATGACTTCATATTGTGGAGATTATCAGGGAAGCAGAAGCCTCCAGAAAAAGTGCAGAAAAGCATGGAGTCATGCGAGGGTCCTCTCTTTCCTTACGGGACCCCTCCTCCTCTGTGGTGGGAAGGTCATGACACCAAGCCTGCCGGTGCTCAGGCACACACATCTGGCCAGCAGCCATCCTGCGGGAGTCACGGACCTCTCCCTTTCCTTTCTCACTTCCTTCTTTCCCGCTTCCTGTCAATGATTTCATCAGCACATAAAGTCTTAGGTTCTGTTATGCCATTTTCAAATATAATTTGTTTTTTTCTATCCTTTCCCAATCCTCTTCTCCCACACCCCTATCCCCAATACTTTTCTGCCATCATAACCTCTTTCCCATCTTCATGTCATGTATGTCCTGTCCCCCCTTTCCCACCTTCATGTCATGTATGTCCTGTCCCCCCTTTCCCACCTTCATGTCATGTATGTCCTGTCCCCCCTTTCCCACCTTCATGTCATGTATGTCCTGTCCCCTCCTTTCCCATTCTCATGTCATGTATGTCCTGTCCCCCCTTTCCCATCCTCATGTCATGTATGTCCTGTCCCCCCTTTCCCATCCTCATGTCATGTATGTCCTGTCCCCCCTTTCCCACCTTCATGTCATGTATGTCCTGTCCCCCCTTTCCCACCTTCATGTCATGTATGTCCTGTCCCCCCTTTCCCACCTTCATGTCATGTATGTCCTGTCCCCCCCTTTCCCATCCTCATGTCATGTATGTCCTGTCCCCCCTTTCCCATCCTCATGTCATGTATGTCCTGTCCCCCCTTTCCCACCTTCTTGTCATGTATGTCCTGTCCCCCCTTTCCCACCTTCATGTCATGTATGTCCTGTCCCCCCTTTCTCATCCTTATGTCATGTATGTCCTGTCCTCCCTTTCCCACCTTCTTGTCATGTATGTCCTGTCCCCCCTTTCCCATCCTTATGTCATGTATGTCCTGTCCCCCCCTTGAGGTTTCTCTTCTGGTTATAGGACCCATACCTACAGCCACATGTGTGTATATAATGAAAGCATTTAAAGTTAGATTCTGCATATGAGAAAGCACATACCATATTTGTCTTCCTCAGTTTGGGTTACCTCACTTAATATATTTTCTAGATCTATCCATTTTTCTGCAAATGCCCTAATTTATTTTTTTTTCTGTCTGAATAAAATTCATTGCATATGATTACCACATTTTCAGTGTGTGGGCCTTTTAAAATCAATATATAATTACCATATGACCTACCCATACCACTTCTGAATGTGTGTCCAAAGGACTCTATTTCTTACACAAAGATCCTTGCACATATATTTACTGCTGGTGTAGTCACAATTCCAAGGAACTGGAAACAGCTTAGACAGCTATCAAATGGTGAATATTAAAAATGTACTACATTTCTTTCCTTTCAAATCTTTATTAGTTCTGCCATTCAGATATCACATACATGAATGTTTAGGTTGTTTACACATTCATAAATATAAAAGCTCTTATTTTCTCCCACTGCTCCCCACCACTTTCCCCATCTCTGTTTGCTCCTGCTGTACCACACAGCCACCGGGCCGTCCACAGCGCTTGACTTTTTAGACTGGGTGCCCCGACTCACCATCCTTCCACAGCATCCCAAACACTGGGATTATAGATGCATATTACCTGCCTGCCTGGTTATATTTGGTTATTACAAATTAAGGCTAACAAGTGGGCCCAGTGGGGAAAAGTGCCTGCTGCCATGCCTGACAACCTGAGTTTGGTTCCTGGGACCCACAAGGTGAAAGGAGAGCCCGACTTGTGCAAACTTCCCTGCCTCTTTCCTACCTGTGCCCTGACTGCTCCCGCACAGACCTGCTCCACCCACATAGACATATATGTGTATGTGTGCACACACATAAATAGATATAGCACAATTTTTTAAAATTAAACTAGGTTTAGTTTTTTTTTTTTGTTGTTGTTGTTTTTTTGAGAGGCTTTCTATATAGCCCTGGCTGTTCTGGACCTCACTATGTAGATCAGGCTGAATTCATAAGTATCTACTTGTCTCTGCCTCCTGAGCACTGGGATTAAAGGCATGTGCCACCACGCCCAGTTTAAATTAGTTTTTAGACTACTAAAAACTGAAAACTTTTAAATTGTGAGATATTCAAGTTGGGCAGTGGTGGAGGACATCTTTAGTCCCAGCATTTGGGAGGCACAGAGGCAGGCAGAGCTCTGAGTAGAGGCCGGCCTGGTCTGCAGAGAGAATTCCAGGACAGCCAGAGCTACACAGAGAGACCCTGTCTCAAACAAAGAAAGAAAAAAGAAATAATCAAGATTGAAAAATGGCGCAACACTTACATGTACAAAACAAAGAATTAGAGAGTGAGCACCTGCCAGCGGCCATCCCACAGAAGCTGCCTCGCCCCTTTCTTACTGTGGTGCCCCTGTCCCCACCAGGCGCCCCTGCCACCCCGTCCCACCACCCTGGCTTAATGAGCAGACCTGCTTTGCTCTCCATCGGTTTTCCCCAGCCTCCTTCGGAAGCTTCATCCCTGCTGGAGTGCATAGTCCATGCTGTTTCTTTATCTTTCTGCAGTCCCCTGCTTGAGGTCAGGGACTTGTGGAGCATGGGATAAGCTTCTGGGTGGTCAGTCAGAGCCCGACTGGACAGGGTGGCGGGATGAGGACTTTGAGTAGGAGTTGGTTGCTGGGGAAACGGATGAGGTGAAGGAGGCAGTTTGCTCAGCTTGGGACCTGAGCAGGGCAGGGGCCCAGTTGGCCTTGAAGAGACACGCATGAGTGGCCAAGTCTCTTGGCATTGGGCCCTCAAGATGCCTCCTGGGATCGACAGCAGAGACCTTCCTGTGTGGCTTAGGCGGGACAGAGGATGGCTGGGAGGGCCTAGGAGTCTGGTGTGGGGGCGGGCACGGGGAGGACTGCAAAGGCGCTGAGCATGTGGCTGAACTTCCTGTAGAGAGAGCAGCTCCTTCGGTCAGGCCTGGTTGTGCAGGACTGGAGCACTCTTTCTGTTTCCATTGTGGGTGTGAGGGGTGCGTGGGGTCAGGGTTAGGAGGAGGGCGGGCAGTCTTGTCTTCTCCCTCTGATCCGGCTTTGGCAAGCTGCCCTTTGTGCTCCCACTCAGCGTGATTGGTTTTCAGCCCCTAGATCTCTGTAACCCTGCCCGGACTCTCCTGCTCTCGGAGGAGCTGCTGCTGTATGAGGGGAGGAACACAGCTTCCCAGGTAAGGCGCGCCCAGCTGGGCTGGCTTTCCTGCTCCTTCTTTGCAACCTCAGGGTCGAGACCAAAGGCCTTACCAAGTGGTTACCCAGCTTTTGCTTGCCCACTAGTTAAAGTGGCAATCTCACTGCCTCTAAGATTCGGTCACTGATATGGTCAAAACATACCTCCAGGCCGTAAAGGCATTTTATTGTTTATCCTGAGTTCCTCTAAGGAAGAGAAAGATGAACCTTTAACCAAGCTGAGAGAAGTACCTGAGAAGTTTAAAGTTACAAGACAAAGAGATTTGTTAGAGGAACTTTGGAGTCTTTCTGTATAAGCCCAAACCCAGACCCCCTCCTGAGAGCTCAGGCTACTGGCAACCCTCCCTGCCCACCCCCTGCCCCCACCTCTAGTCCCGTCAGCAGGGGTCAGGGTAAGGCCTGTGTCATCATCATCTTCCGCATCTAGCCTATCTCTAGCTGGGACAACCTCCCTCACCCACACAGTTGGCCAGGTCCCAGCTCAGAGCTGGGATGGAAACTGTAAGAGACGCTGGAGCCATGGGATCTGACCGTGCTACCAGGAGGTCCTGGGTGATGGCAGAGTGCTTGCTTGCTGAAGCTCAGGCTCGAAGCCAGGACGAACAGCAATTTGGAACTGTGGAAAGATCAGGAAGCCTAGATCTAGCTCCAGCTTTGTTTCTGGCTTCTGGTGATCAGTCTTTTCCATCTGAGTAATGGGTTTGTACATGTCTGAGGCAAAGGGCGGGGTCTGAGGTTGGCCCCTTGCAGCCCCTTTGTCCTGGTCACTCTGTATGGCTGGAACTAACACATGAAGCTGGCTTGGCTTTGTCTAGTTGTAAGTAAGCAGATCAGAGCTGCTATGCTCCAGATGAGCACGGCCTCTTTTATGGCGGCTGCCTGGGGACACTGCAGTCCTGCTCCTCCCGTGCTGGTGATTTCTGGTTTTTCAGTGTGATGGGGCCTCCACAGTCCTGTTGTGCATGACCCAAGGGCAGTCAGTCATCAAAGTGTGGAAAGCAGAACACAGGCTTTACTGAGAAACTGAGGGCATGCTCCCGAGAGCATGTGCGCGTGTGTCCCGGGGAGGAGAAGCCCATTGACTTTCCTTCATTTAGGTTTCATCTCTGCTGAGGTTGGTTCATTCTCTGGAGAGACCACACACTCTGTGCCTTCCTCTAGTTTGACCAGAGAGGTGGGCTGTGCTGCTCCTGTGCTCCCCACCCCGTGGTTGAAGCCCTGCTCTGTTCATCTCCGACTTGACCAGCCACCCTCCACCCTCCACCCTCCAACCCTTGCAGGGATCTCCAAGGCTGTCAACTATGCTCAGCTTCTCTCATTTACACGATCAGCTGTGGCTTTACCATGGCAGAGGGGTTAACTCCCCAGCCACCAAGTTATAGTCTTGTTGGTTCCCTCCTTGTCTATATAGTAGCCCAGAGTTTCTCTTAGGAGGAAGCCATCCAGGCTGACAGTTTAGTCTATCACAATCAGCTGCGTTAGGATCAAGGCTACGTGAAAGGACAATGGCGTCTGAGACGTGTTCTCAGGGGCTCCCCGAGCCAGTGGCCTGTCTTTCCTCTTACCTGGCCAGCTTTTAATTTCACCCCCAACTCTAAGCCCTGACCTCTGATTTAAGTCTTACCCTTCCTTCAACTGCAGGCTCTGCGCTCACCTTGCGGCCTTCACCACAGCCCTCTCCCCTTACTGCCTGCTTTCACCCCTGGGACTGCTGACATTACTTCTGGACTGCTGTGATAGGGAGTTCATCCTGTCTACCCCCAACTTGCTCCCATGGGAGAGGGGATCTAGGTGTTACAAGAGTGAGAAGTCTCTCGGGGCTGGGTTCCATGCATATGCGTGTAGTGCACGTAAGGTGTGCAGGGTCAGAACTGCTGAGTTGTGACTGTATATTTAGTGTAACCAGAGGAAGCCAGTTAGGGATAACAGCCACCTGGAATGTGCTCGTATGTCTGGTATACTCCTTCTTGTCTCAATCACCATGAACTCCACAAACAACAGGCACTTACTGCTCCTTACGGCTCATATATGCTACATGTATGATCCTAAATTAGCCCTGTAGCGTCCTCGATGAGAGGAGAGGAGAAGCACAGTGAGAGGCTTGCTTGACATTAACCAGGGTCCAAGAACCCCAAGCCTAGTGAGGAATGGAGACAGAATTAGTACTTGGTTCTCTGGCTGTGTAACGCTTTCCATGATCCCTGGTGCTTTTGGTATGTTTGTAAAAGACAAAGGAAGGAAAACAAAACTATAGTAGCATTTTACCACCCCTCAACACACACACTCACACACATCCTTGCCTCCTGCATCTAAAAGAACTAAAAGAGACTCCATCTTTAAGACTGAAAGAGGTGGTTTGAGGACAAGAAAATTAAGTAGATCCCTTCTTGAAGTAGGATCGTAGACACATAGGAGGGCTTTGGTATCATCTCATGTTCCTCCAATTGTAAATGGGAAGCAGCAGTCACGGGTGGGAGCTTCTGAGGGTTGGGCACCCTCGAGCCGCAGGAGTCACTGTCCAGGGAGCACGGCAGCCTCTCTGTGCAGTGGAGCCATTAGCTGGAAGGTGGTGAGCAGTTCGGAGATCTGCACCCCTCGAACACACCCCCACCCCAGTGTCTCTTCTCTGAGCATGCTGATGTTTGGGAGCAGCTCCAGTACCGTAGCACAAGCTGCTCTGCCCCTCCCATCTAGAAGTCACAAACTTGCTGCTCGCACATCCAGATCAGGCTGGCATTTTGTGGTGACCTTTTTTGTTTGTTCATTGTTTATAATTTTACAAGACAAGCTTTCTCTGTGTAGCCCTGACTGTCCCAGAACTTGCTTTGTAGACCAGGCTAGCCACGAACTCAGAGAACTGCCTGCCTCTGCCTTCCTCCCGAGTGCTGGAATTAAAGATGTGTGTTCATGGCAGCCTTCCATACACATGTCCTGGCAACAGTCCTGCTCACTGAGGATTCAGTCAGCTTTGCCACCCCTCACTTTCACACTGACTCACCGGGTTTACCATTAACTAAAGCACCAACCCGTTGTCTGCAGACCTAGCTTATGGCCAGGTTCCCAGGAGAAGGCTTTGGTTAGGGCCCCTGGGAAGAAGTCACCTTCTGTCCGAGCTGAAAGAATTCCATGACTAAATCTTTGAACTCGGAAATACCGCGTCCTGGAAGAAAGTGATGGTGAGACTCGAAAGGCCCCGAGGCTCATGGTGGGACACAGGCAGCAGGAGTGTAAACGTGAGGCCACTACATTATGGGCGGTGAGGCTCTTGCCCATAAGATGCTGGGCAACAGGGGTCAGACGCTTTGCTCTGGTATGCCTGCCATCTGCCTTGCCTCCAGCCCTGTGCCAGCCCTGCCCTTGCCTGACCGACCTTTGGAGGGAATTTTCTCTCATGCCTTAATCACTTCCTGTCTAGACCATATTCTCAGCTGTGGGAACCAGGCTGGGACAGAGGCTTAGGGTTTCCTCACCTTGCCGTGGCCTTATTTTTTTGTTGTTGTTTTTGTTTTATTTTCTAGGCTCAGAGACTTCCTCGTCCAAACTTTCTTCTGCCAGCTTCCCTATGGGTCTGGAGGTAACAGCCAGCCCTTCCCTGACTGGGAACATGAGGATTTACCTAGAACAGCAGTTCCTTGACTTTGCAGACTGCTCCTCAGACAATCCCTTACTGAAATTCTCCTGAGCACCCTGTCCTCTTCTTGTCCATGTTTGCTGAAGTTGTTGTCTCTTCTGCCTCAGGCACCATACAGCACCACCTCTTTCTCTGGCTACTGTGGACCCCAGGAATGATTCCTAGCGGTGTGGCTGTGGGAAGTCACTTAACCTGCCTGAGCTGTGAAGAGCAATGGCATTGTTTACGGAGGACTTAGTAAGGCAAGAGTAGGTGCTAGCAGCCGGGATGCTGTGTGGAAACTGGGTTGGGCAGAGTTACTATGAAAACCCCTTCTAGCCAAGAATTCTAGAGCTTCTGGGACCTCTTGGAAGGGGACATAGCCCTGAGAGAGCCGGCTTAAGGACATCCCTGAATTGTCTCTGTGGCCCTAATTCCAGCTTCTGTTTGCATGACACTTGAGATGGCAGGTGGGCCTTTGATGTTGCCGACATATGTATATGTATATATATGCACACTTATGTATGTATATATGTTTTAGTATACATTTTTTGAGGCAAGTTCTCACCACACAGCCTAGGTTAGCTTAGACCTCGTTGTGTACCCGGGGATAGCCTGTAACTCTCAGTTCTCCAGCTCAGCTACCAGACTACCGGGATTGTTCATTATACAATCATGGCCGACTTTTATTTCTTTTCAGTTACAGAAGTGCTGCTGAGAATATCCTTACATGTTCATGTTTATATATTCTTGTATTTCTGTAGGATCATCTTTTACAGCTTGCTAGCTCAGCGTCAGCATGCTGGCATTTAAACATGGCTAGCAAATCCCTCACTGCACTCTTCAGATGTGCCGAGCCTTTCCGGCTGGTTCTTCTTTCCTCAGAAGAAATGGCATGTCAGATTTGGTCACTCAAAAAACGGTTCCTATAATTAATAATTCTTTATTATTATTATTATTGGTGATTGAATCTTTTTACTTTTTTTATTTTTACTGAGCTCTACATTTTTCTCTGCTCCCCTCTCTGTCTCTCCCCTCCCCGATTCAACCCTCCCCAAAGGTCTCCATGCGCCCAATTTACTCAGGAGATCTTGTCTTTTTCTACTTCCCATGTAGATTAGATCTATGTAAGTCTCTCTTAGGGTCCTCATGTTATCTAAGTTCTCTGGGATTGTGGTTTGTAGGCTGGTTTTCTTTGCTTTATGTTTAAAAACCACCTATGAGTGAGTACATGTGATAATTGTCTTTCTGAGTCTGGGTTACCTCACTCAAAATAATGTTTTCTAGCTCCATCCATTTTCCTGCAAGATTCAAGATGTCACTATTTTTTTCTGCTGTGTAGTACTCCATTGTGTAAATGTGTTGGGGTCCGTGGCCCCAACATAAAAACTACTTTTCCCTAACTTGACCGGTACGGAGGCGTGGGAAATAATGAGACACAGTTTACACAGCAATATCGGAAGGGCATCTCAGGCTTCACTCATTCCTGAAGATCTACCCACGTTTATTATTTATTTATTTATTTATTTTCTTTTTTTCTTTTCTTTTATTTAAATTTATTTATTTATTAAGGATTTCTGCCTTGTCCCCGCAACCGTTTCCCATTTCCCTCCCCCTCCCCTGATCAAGTCCCCCTCCTTCATCTGCTCGAAGAGCAATCAGGGTTCCCTGACCTGTGGGAAGCCCAAGGACTGCCCACCTCTATCCAGGTCTCGTAAGGTGAGCATCCAAACTGCTTAGGCTCCCACAAAGCCAGTACGTGCAGTAGGATCAAAAACCCACTGCAATTGTTCTTGAATTCTCAGTATTCCTCATTGTCCGCTTTGTTCAGCTAGTCCGGATTTATCCCATGCTTTTTCAGACCTAGGCCAGCTGGCCTTGGTGAGTTCCCAATAGAATATCCCCATTGACTTAGTGTGTGGGTGCACCCCTCGTGGTCCTGAGTTCCTTGCTCGTGCTCCGTCTCCTTCTGCTTCTGATTTGGATCTTGAGATTTCTGTCCAGTGCTCCCATGTGGGTCTCTGTCTCAGTCTCTTTTCATCGCCTGATGAAGGTTAATATTCATGTGGATGCCTATGTGTTTGTCTTTGGATTCACCTTCTTATTTAGCTTCTCTAGGAACATGAATTATAAGCTCAATGTCCTTTATTTATGGCTAGAAACCAAATATGAGTGAGTACATCCCATGTTCCTCTTTTTGGGTCTGGCTTACCTCACTCAGGATAGTGTTTTCTATTTCCATCCATTTGTATGCAAAATTCAAGAAGTCCTTGTTTTTTACTGCTGAGTAATACTCTAATATGTATATATTCCATACTTTCTTCATCCATTCTTCCGTTGAAGGGCATCTAGGTTGTTTCCAGGTTCTGGCTATTACAAACAATGCTGCCATGAACATAGTTGAGCATATACTTTTGTTGTATGATAGGGCCTCTCTTGGGTATATTCCCAAGAGTGGTATTGCTGGATCCAGGGGTAGGTTGATCCCGAATTTCCTGAGAAACCGAAACACTGCTTTCCAGAGTGGTTGCACAAGTTTGCATTCCCACCAGCAATGGGTGAGTGTACCCCTTTCTCCAATACCTCTCCAGCAAAGGCTATCATTGGTGTTTTTTATTTTAGCCATTCTGACAGGTGTAAGGTGGTATCTTAAAGTTGTCTTGATTTGCATTTCCCTGATCGCTAAGGAAGTTGAGCATGACCTTAAGTGTCTTTTGGCCATTTGAAGTTCTTCTGTTGAGAATTCTCTGTTCAGCTCAGTGCCCCATTTTATAATTGGGTTGATTAGCCTTTTGCGGTCTAGTTTCTTGAGTTCTCTATATATTTTGGAGATCAGACCTTTGTCAGTTGCGGGGTTGGTGAAGATCTTCTCCCAGTCCGTGGGTTGCCTTTTTGTCTTAGTGACAGTGTCCTTTGCTTTACAGAAGCTTCTCAGCCTCAGGAGGTCCCATTTATTCAATGATGCCCTTAGTGTCTGTGCTGCTATTATTTAAACAGCTTTTATCCCCCAGGTAAATCAAGGTGGAAACTCATTAATATTCTCTTTCTGGGGGGAACGTGGGAAAACCCAAACACCTGCAACTTAAGTCACCAGCTTGGAAACAACACCTCTACATATTAACACAAGGGAAGGAACAACACATGCTGAGCCTTTTGTTAGGTGGCTACCAGTGGTCTGGCAGGATTGCAGCTGCTCTTGGAAACTAAGCATGGCCAGAGAACCTGGCTGCAAATATTTTGTATGAAATATGGGCCTACATAAATGTACCACATTTTCCTTATCCATTCTTTGGTTGAGGGACATTTAGGTTGTTTCCAGGTTCTGGCTATGACAAACAAAGCTGCTGTGAACATGTCCTTGTGGCATGATTGAGCATCCTTTGGGTATATACCAAAAAGTGGTATTACTGGGACTTGAGGAAGGTTGTTTCCTAATTTTCTGAGAAATCACCACACTGACATCCAAAGGGATTGTACCAGCTTGCACTCCCACCAGCAATGCAGAAGTGTTCCCTTTTCCCCCACAACCTCTCCAGCATAAGTTGTCATCAGTGTTTTCGATCTTGGCCATTCTTACAGGTGTAAGATGGAATCTCAGAGTTGTTTTGATTTTTATTTCTCTGATGGCTAAGGATGTTGAACATTTCCTTAAGTGTCTTTCAGCCATTTTATATTCCTCTGTTGAGAGTTCTGTGTTTAGGTCTGTACTCTTTTTTTTTTATTGGATTATGTGATTTTGGTGTCCAATTTCTTGAGTTCTTTGTATATTTTGGAGATCAGTCCTCTGTCTGATGCGGGATTAGTGAAGATCTTTCCCCATTCTGTAGGCTGTCATTTTGTCTTGTTGACCATGTCCTTTGCTTTACAGAAGCTTTTCAGTTTCAGGAGGTCCCATTTATTAATTGTTTCTCTCAGTGTCTGTGCTGCTGGGGTTATATTTAGGAAGTGGTTCCCTGTGCCAATATGTTCAAGTGTACTTCCCACTTTCTCTTCTATAAGGTTCAGTGGGGCTGGCTTTATGTTAAGGTCTTTGATCCATTTGGACTTGAGTTTTGTGCATGGTAATAAATATTGGTCTGTTTTCATTCTTCTACATGTTGATATCCAGTTATGCCAGCACCACTTGTTAAATATGCTTTCTTTTTCCATTTGATATTTTTTTGCTTCTTTGGCAAAAATCAGGTGTTCGAATGTGTGTGGATTAATATGAGTCTTCTGTTTGGTCCCATTGGTTCTCCTGTCTGTTCTTATGCCAATACCAGGCTGTTTTCAGTACTGTAGCTCTGTAGTAGAGTTTGAAGTCAGGGATTGTGATGAACAGAAATTCTTTTGTTGTACAGGATTGTTTTGGCTATCCTGGGTTTTTGTTTTTCTTCTTTCAAGGTCTGTGAAGAATTTTGCTGGGATTTTGATGGGCATTGCGTTGAATTTGTAGATTGCTTTTGGTAAGGTTGCCTGTTATTATAGAATCTAAAATAGGAATTTGTGGCTTTAAGGAAAGGCTACTCTAGGGCAGATCAAGGAGAGAAAGAACAGTGTAAACTTTAGTGGATACAGAGAAGCAAGTGGGCTCCTTCAGCCTAAAGCACATCTGCCCGTTTATGTACAACGTCTAAGAACAGCCTTTCCCTTGTGTCGGGAGCATAAAGGAGATCAGCGGTTACGTAGAAGCCTGCTTCATATACAAGTAACTGCTCTTTTCTCAAACCAGTTTGTCATTGGTACACTTCAAAAATATCTGCAAGAGATTTGGTAATATTACTTTGTGCTGCTCCCCTTCACGTTACAGAGGGCTTATAGAAGAAGCTTGAAGGAGTCAGGTGAATAAGGGTCTTACCGGTGAGGTGAAGGCAAGAACCATTCTTGTTTGTCCTTCTCCTCCTCCTCCTCGTCCTCTCCTTGTTCCTACTTTGAGTGGGGAAGTATAGAAAACTAAGGGACAGACTGCTGCCCACTGCAAGGCGGGCCTGTGTCACTGGAGATTGGCAGAGTCACCCTTGGAGTTCTTTCTGGCTCAGCCGGACACGGTATGGGTATGTTTCCTGGACCTCCAGTGGACCTTGTGGCTCCCTGCATCCCAGAGGACAGCAAGGCAGAGTGTTGTATTTGTCCTTTCCCTTAACAGGTGACACTGTTTGCCTACTCAGACCTGCTGCTCTTCACTAAGGAGGACGAGCCAGGCCGCTGTGATGTCCTGAGAAACCCCCTCTACCTCCAGAGTGTGAAGCTACAGGAGGGTAAGAAAGGCCTGGGCACCCAGGGGCAGCATGGTGGCCTGCTAGGGACTTTGTAGAAATATGGCTGTCAGTTTCAGTGGAGCACTTGAGAATGTGCTGTCATGGCTGCCTGGGGCTGTCAGATTTTCAAATGTCGCACCCCAGGCTGGGGAGACCAGAATCGAGGGCCTTGAACACAGGTCTCAGAGTCCAGAACTCTCTCCGCTCTTTCCCTTGAAAGCGAGTGGCAGGCTTGTGTGTGTGTGTGTGGGGGGGGGGGGGTTCTCAGCTTCTCTGAGCCCATTTCCTCTCTGTGAAGCAGGGTGATAATGGCACTTCACAAGGTTGCTGGGTTAAGTTAGGTCATTTATGTAAAGTGCCTTGTTCCAAGCATGATCTGTGGACACTCCTTTTTTATAGCCGGCTGTGTGGGGCCTGGTCAGAGCCTTAGGAAGCTGTAGTATGCCCGAACATCAACAGCAAGCTGGGAATTTCTAACCCAAAACTTTCCATGGTGTCCTGGCCCACAGGGGACCAGGGAACGGAAAGCCAGCTGGGAGGATCTGTCCAGCCACAGGCTTTGGCGCCTGAGGTCTCAGCCGAAAGGGGCTCGGTTTCCTCTCCCAGATTATGCAAGCAACAACAGACCTGTGTGATCTCAGGGCAGCGGGGGCACAGGAGGAAAATATTAGTCGTGAAAGAATTCTGTTTTGGCGGGTTTTGCTCCAGAACTTCCTGACTGCTTGCAAAGCCATCCGTGTGCTTGGTGCCCTGGCCTCCTTGGGAAATGGCCTCCCTGTGGGGGACTGACAGGAGAGTAAGGGAGACACGGCCCTCAGGGCCAGCCCATGGGGCAGTGGGAAGAGCAATGACTCTGGTACTCCAGATGGCTCCTTTCTGCCCTCCCCTGTGCTCACGCACAATGCTTACTATTGTCAGCCTGGCTTCCCTGCCGTGCCCCTCTTGGCTGACCTGTGTACCCAGCAGAGCAGTGCTCAGTACCTCGCACTAGGTGCACCAGGACCTGAACCCTGACCGCTGTACACTCTGAAGGTCCAGGGCCACAAGCCCCAAACCCTTACTGACCCAGCTTCCTGCTGACTGCTTTTTGGGTGGATCTGGGGTGGAGGGTAGAGAGAGCAGCGGCCGCAGGACTGGGGGCCAAACACAGCTTCACTGTAAGAACAGCACACTTGTAACCTCTGTGGGCCTTTTCCTTTTACCCCTTCACAGTTTCCCGCCTGTCTCTGACACCACGCTGGCTCCTGGGAGAAGCTGGTTACTACTCATATCACCCTGCTTCCAGATTGGGATATACAGGCTGGGGGCTGACTGGGCTTCTCCTCCTGGAGGCCCAAGGCCTGGATTTGGAGTTTGAGAAATTTGTACACACTCTCCTGTACCAGGCAGTGATGTTCATGGTGGGTGGTAAGAGCTAAGGGGTGCAGAGAGGCTCCCCAGAGACTCAGTTGCATGCAGAGATGGTCTGGGGCTGAGGCTGTGTCTGCCTGTGGATGATGGGACAGTCACAATGAAAGCTAAGGTCAAAGCTAAGGGTGACCCCGGCAGCGCATCTCAGGCAAGATGGTCAAGGACACAGCCTGTCCGGTTGGCATGGGAGACAGGTACCTGTACTGGATTCCTGGGTAGACCACAGGTCTGAGAGGGTTTGAAAGTGAATCCTGGGACGCCTGGAGCTGCTGAGATAGACGGAGAAGGCTAGTTGGAAGGAGCACTCAAGGTACATGATTCAGGGCTTAGATTTACTTGCAGACACCAAACGGAGCTCACCATTCAGCTCCCTTCAGATAGGCTCCGTGTTCTCCTGAAGTCCCACGCCCTCTGCTGCAGCAGCCAGAGTCAGAGCTGTGGGGTTCAGCGTCCTGAGGCTGGTGCCATTTCCTAGCCCCTCCCACATGCCCCCAAAGAGGCCATTTGGGAGTTAGTTGGAGTGTCTGGTGGCAGAATGGTCTCTAACTAACCATGGCATGAGACTCTTAGGTTTCTACTAGATTTCAAGTCAGTTTAGGGGGCCAAAAGTTGTTAAAGAAGGTCTCCAGCTTGGCACGCTAGGGCTGGCAAGTGCTGCTCCATAGCAGGGCAGAATCCAGTGTATCCCTGGGACCAAGGACTCCCTTGTGACTTGTTTGCTGCAGCCTGGCTCTGCTACTCAACCCTATTCCTGGGAGTCAACAGGGAGCATGGCATAGTCAGGTGACCAATGGACACTTGTTTCTGTAAACAATGGATGGCTAAGAGGAGACCAGAGAGCCGCCTTAGCTTGGCAGTGGGTGGCTCCTCCACCGGAGTTCCAGAGTCAGGTCACTCCTCCTGTCAGCTTCTCCCAGGGTTCGTCAGGACTGAGTGGCAATGTGATTGGGAACAGGAGGAGAGCTGGTGCTAACAATTGGAACATCTCCGGTCAGCTGGGGCCCATTGTGGTCTCTTCCTGCCACTGCTGCCCGCTGGTTTTGCTACTCTTTGTGTTTCTGCCCCCCTGGCAGCCAGCGTCACACCCACGGTGTGTCTTTCTGGCCTTGTCTGTTCTTAGATACGACCTGGAAATGTCTGTCTGACTCACGGGCTCTCTAGGCACACTGGGGAGCCAGGATTCCAGCTTAGAAACTCAGCTGCCTCAGCCCCAGCTGCTCGAACAATTGCTTGACGTTATCTCAGTTGTCCTCCATGTCCACCTTAGTTCTGGCCACGGCAGTGAGAGCTGGGGAAGATCCTCTCCACCCTGGATCTCCTAGCTGGCCGGGATCACAGGCATATACTATAGGATTAGGAATCCAGGCTTTGTGGGGAGCTCTCTGTGCTGGGTTCAGATCTCAGCCCTGCCACTTACTGTCTACAGAGTTCCCTTGAGAACATAGACAAGAGCTCTCTGGCCGGCCTCCACTAGTGGAGAAGGTTTGGTGAATCTCGACCACCAATAAGTTGTTCTCTGGGTAAGTGATAGATAGATAGATAGATAGATAGATAGATAGATAGATAAGCAGACACGGGCCAGGAAGCCTTCTCTGGCCTCCACCTAGCGCATGATGCCCTAATAATTCCTCCTGCATGGTCTGTGCATCACATGGGGGAAGTTAGCCCACTCTGGAACTAAAGACTCCCTGATGAACTCCAAAATGGCAGAGGCAGTAAGTGTGATTCAAGGAAAACCCCCATGTTGGAAGCCTTGGTGTCCTGCTCTTCCAGCAAGGCAGAAGTTCTCTGCAGTTCAGTTCAGAGCTGTAAACACTCCTTCCCTGGCACCCTTGGCTCTGAATCCTGCTACCCACTGCTGCCAGCACAGATGCCAGGGAGGGGGCAGGGCTGGTGTCAGAGCGCAGAGACACTGGGACTGTCTGACAGTGTGTTTCTCCAGCCTCAGCTCCCATCCTCCTGATTCTCTCATCTCTCAGTCCTGTTCTGTACTTGTAGGGCCTTCTCTCCCCTATTACTTTCTTACATGGATTGTAGTGGCTCTCTCTGCCTTAGACTGGGGTCTGCTAGGAAATATTTCAGTATGTTTTCTTAAGCAAAGGAAACCCCTTGTCTCCATCTCACCAACACACAGAACCCACAGAGGCATTGGGATCCATTTTCTTAAACACTACAGATTTCTGAGGCAGGGCCTGTTTCCATGTGGGGAAAAGTAGAAAGACTGAGTCCAAGTCCAGAGTGGACCTCCATTTACTTATGGGACTTTTTGTTCTAGCTCTCCCCGGTGGCTCCCGCCCCTTGGGATGTGTTCACTCTCTTGCTCGAGGAGGCCTAGCTTCCCTTGGTGAGGTCTCTATCTCCCTGCATTTTTAGAGCTTGGCTTGATGTGCAGTCTGCTCCTACCTCGATGCTTCTAGTGACAGACCCTGTTTGGTTTGCTGGTTCCTTTGCCTTACATATGCATTGAAGGGGTCCCCTGGAGCTTGGCATTTGAGAGACAAGCTGTGGGGTGGTTGAGTGTGAGCCATAGAACTGGGCTACAGGTCCTACCACCTGGCCGAGTAACTTTCCCCATGGGTCCTCTGTTCTCACATGAGCCAAGGATGCTAGGAGCCCTGCCTCCTAGTGGACAGGAATGAATACAGAGGCAAGTACTCTCAGCCCTTGAGCTGACTGGTGGAAGCATTTGGGGCAGCACTTGGCCCAGATCACTGTGGTACTCCAGGGTCCCTGACACTTCAAGTGCTTGCTGTTACTTGTGTTGGATAGTTGCTTTCCTCAAAAACTGACACCCTGCTTGGTAAGGCCAACAGCTGGAAGTGCAGGGAGTCCCCAACCCTCCCAGGCCTGTGTCCATATAACACTTCAGAGACAGTGCAGCCAAATCCCGAGGCGGAGGGGGTGAAGGGAGCAGGGCAGGTGTCCTGGCGGGGGCTTGTGTGCTTCTGTGCAGACTGGCCCAGTTCCATCTCCACACTCGTGGCTATACTGTCCCCACCTCCCAGTGTTCCCTTCCTTTCCATCTGGAATTCTCCTGAACTAAGAGTCTTTTCAAGAAGGGAAGGGAACAGCCCACCGCCCTCCCTAATCTTCTCCAGTTTTGTAACGGGTTGAGTTTGCCATATTTGACCAGCAGTGACAGTCTAGAGAGCATGGCCACGTTGAAGAGCTGTCTGCCAGGATGCACAGAGATGGGACTGAAGACTGCCCCTCGCTGACCCGTGCTTCCCTGAGTGAGGAACAAGGTCCACTCAAGGATTAAATGGCTCCCTGTTGAATTTCAAAACAGAAAAGACGGTAGAGTTTAAGGTGTAGGTACTTAACCTGTGGGTAGCGACCTCCTTGGGGTCGAATAACCCTTTGTCAGGAATCACATATCAGGTATCCTACATATCAGATATTCACATTATGATTCCTAGCAGTAGCAAAATTACAGTTATAAAGTGGCAATGAAAATTTATGGTTGGGGTCACCACAACACAAGGGGTCGCAACATTAGGAAGGTTGAGAACCACTGGTTTAAGAGAAACCGCAGAAGTGTGCTACCTCACCGGCAGAATTCTGGGAGGAAGGAGTCCTTCTGGGATACAGATAACTCCCTGTACCTGGCCGTTAGAGGTCAGAGGGTCTCCTGAGAATGGGGTTCCGGCATTCCCTGGGTCAGGTAGGCAAAGCCTTTCAACTGTGCATCACTTGGATGGGTGAGTTAGTGAACTTTGCTCTAGAGACTGCTCTGCCCTCCTCTTTCTCTTGTTAGGGGAGGCACCACACGCAGCCTCCTGTGCCCAGAGAGGCTTTGGCTGGGTAGCCAATTCTAATGTGAGTCTTCCTTTCTGTTCTCTTTGAAGGCTCTTCAGAAGACTTGAAATTTTGCGTGCTGTACCTGGCAGAGGTGAGTCCCTCTCTCTGACTTGGAGGAGTGTGACCTGGTACTTGAGGAAAGAGGTGGGACCAGGCTTGAGGTTGGCCTCCATATAATCATGCAATGACCAAAGACCAAGTCAGAGACAGTTTCTTGCTGTGTAGAACACAGCTGACCCTGTTTACTTCTGCATGAAAGGGCATCTAAACAGGTGGTACTCGGGATGGCCCCTGAGATACCCTGCAGGCGTCCTGAGGGCGTGGCCCGACAGCTGCACACTGCCCTGTTTATGTATTTACTCTCTCCTCTTCTGGAGACGGCCCAGCTCCCACGCCTGCTTCTTTCACCCTCTTTTTCCAGGAAGTACCACCCCCTATCCCTCCTACAAAGGCTTGTCAGTGTTTCAAAGGCCTCAAGGTAATTGTACCTTCACCTGGCCAGACAGTGCAAGCTAAAGCAGTCACCACGTGTCCATGTTTGGCTCAGAGAGATGCCCACAAGAGGGACCGACACTCTTGATGATCTCTGATTAGAAGCTTGCGGAGGCTCTGTGTACCTTTCAGGAGAAAACCAAGCAAACAGCTTTTGCTCCATGTGTTTGGTAGATAAAGCAGGGCTCTAACCAGAGAGGCCCTTGGTGACAAAAAATCTGAGGGCCACCAAGTCATCCAAATTCTCTTCAGTTTCCTGTGTAATTTTCTGTTCCCAGCCTTGTTCTGATGACATGTGGCATCTGTCCAAGCAAGGCCCATCTCTGCCCTCTGCTGTCTTGTGTCTGTATGATAGGGATGACCTAAAGGGCTGGCCGAGAGGAATATACCTTTCTGAAAAGGGATTTGCGTCATTTGGGGTTGAAAAGCATTCCTTTGGTTTCTGGCTAAGAAGTAGACATCTTTTTTTTAAAATTTTTTTAAAGATTTATTTATTTATTATGTATACAACTTTCTGCCTCCATGTATGCCCGCACGCCAGAGGAGAGCGCCAGATCTCAGTACAGATGGTTGTGAGCCACCATGTGGTTGCTGGGAATTGAACTCAGGACCTCTGGAAGAGCAGCCAGTGCTCTTAACCTCTGAGCCATCTCTCCAGCCCAAGAAGTAGACATCTTTGAACAGAACCCAGGAACAAGAAAGTTTACCGGGAACTTGAGAGTTGCCAAGAAGCAGTAGAGGTTTCATAGTAGAACTGGGGACTCAGGTCTGAAAATAGACCTGTGGGCAGTGGAGATTCTCCCCCGTGTCAACCACAGTC